>NC_136063.1:534884906-535329906 GCF_964261635.1 Lissotriton helveticus | reverse complement strand
AAATAATGTGTAAAGAATAAGAAAAATGTATGTTAAAATTGGATGAGGGGGTACTGGAAGTGATTTTTATTCTGGTGCTACCCACTCTGCCAATGTTAAAAAGTAGTCAGTGACAATCACAATGTTTTTGGATTGTCTAGATATACTGTGAGGTCAACATGTTTCAGCAATTAACGACACATTATGTCATTGCTTTCATCAGGACCAAAAAAACAACTGATAGCTACTGCAACCAAGTGATAGTGCAACAAAAATAGTGCTCAAAACCATATCGATAAAAACTGATACAGAGATCACCTGAATCCACTAGGTGTTCGCATCGTTTTCTCAACCTTTCCAAGTCATCGGAAGTGTCTAGGAATAGTGAAAACATGGGGATTAGAATAGAATTCCTGTTGGTAAACACAGCGTTCACAACCTTGCAGTGGTATACCAGGTCCTAATTTGACAATCCTGGTAATCAGTGTCAGCAAACATATACACTTATAGCAACGTGTTATTCTGTGCTAGTATCTCAACAATGGATTGAATTGTCAAAATTGCCAAAGGAGAGAACATCTTACCCAACTTGGAAGATGTACAGACCTCACCCCACCTGGCCACTGCTCAGGGAAAAAGGGGGGAGCACAGCTCTACAGAAGGAGAAAGTAAAAACATAGCGAGCTGAGAATGCCACTCCTTCGTTGTTTGTTTAAACAAAAATAAATCAGCGCCACTCATCAACACAAAATGCTTAGCTTAAACCAGATAACCGGTGAATCAAATGCTCGGAAACGCCGTGGTTCAAAACGCAATGCCTAACGCGCCAGAGGCGCAGAAGTGTACAGAAATGCACAGATAGTAGGAAAACAAAGCGGCCTCTGACTAGATGCCTTGCGAGTTGTTACTTCAAAGTGACCGCGCTGCCCTAGTGTGCATTCTACCTGTCCGTTGGTACTCCGTAAATCGGCGTCCGAGCAGATCGGGGAGGTGCAGGGACCGGCATCGGCTGCAGTATATGACGCATCGCGTCATTCGCCGATTGCCGGTCACATGATCTCCATGCTATTCTATCGAGTTATCTGATTGGCTAAACAAACGACCAATCAAGAACCATCGTAGCCTGCACTTGAGCAATTTCTCTGAACCCTGAGAAATTGCCCAAACGGCAAATTTTCCCGTAGGGATTTAGGGTGGTGACTATCAAAGCATAAAAGAGAGTTCTTTGCCAGAGGTTTCCTGTAGAGTTCAGAGTGTAGACCCTCTGGAGTTGATGTAATGAGTAAATCCAGAAAAGCCAGTTTGTCTCTTCCTGTTTCTATCGTGAAACAAAGGAAATCGTTCCTGCTATTCAACCACTGTAAAAATTCATGACAGCTCTCACTTGTGCCTCGCCAGATCACGAGATGGCATGACACTGGTTCGGGACTGAAACAGAAAGTATATGTGACAGCTGCACCGATATCGGGTGCAGAGCTCAGCGTGCAGGCGACAATCTGGCTCAGCACCTCAATACCCAGCTTCAATCGTCAGGATAGCCGAGTGACTGATGGGCTGAAACATCCAACCAGAGTTACTTGGATCTGAAGATAGTGTCACCTCAGAGAAGCACAATGAGCCTGCCTCATTCCTAAGGGGCTGCCATAAACATTAAAGTGAGATGAAAGTATTTCTGACCAGGCCACCAAACTGGACAGACAAGCCACAAATACAGAGAGACACTCAAAACTATGTGGTTGCTACAACGGCCTGCACTACAACATTAGTGTTGTTTTATGGACTTGTGAGCTTACTTCAGCAACAGTAGCCTTGCTTATCTTACTGCTAAAAAGACTTTGATCTGTGAACTTCTACTGTCAGAGATGGCACACTGCCGCACAAGACGAACTGCCACTTGTACAGTCCAGCACTAAACCCTCACTGACACCACCCATAAACCCTTCATATAGAGTGATCTCAGCCTACTTACCAGCCAAGGGTCCTAGGCTTAAGGCCGGACCCAATTCACCCCAGAATGGGCAATGCTTCCACAGTACTAGGGTCAGGGGAGGGCGACCACTCCTTAGCCCCTGGGCCGGGGATTGTTGTGCTGGCAGCTAGTGATGACTGCGATGCCGGCTCACTGCGCTGCGACTCTGGAGTCTGTCGCTCCCCGACTGCCCGGGTTCCACTGTGGTGGCTGTGGTAGCCCAGGCAGGAAGAGGGTGGAGCTGCTGCCGTGGCCTTAGCTGCCATTGCTGGATGCGGCTCACATGGCAAAGGCCAGGAATAGACTGCAGCAGCATGCACATTATAACCCCAGCAGCGGTAGTAGTCTGTGACATGCAGCGTATTTAGACACAGAAAATAGACAGGCACTGTCCAAGGAATTCCCATGTTCACCAAAGTACATTGTGACAGAGCAGTTTTTTATGTTTATGAACGTAAAATATCCGCATGGTTTCGACACACTTTATGTTGATGAGAAAGGTACAGCTGCATATTTTGAAATTATTAAAACATGCTCAACATTATTCCAATAAAAATACTGAATGTATTTTGAAAATATAATCATGCTAATTAATTGGCAGTTCCCCCGGGACCTGGCCCAGCCAGGGGCTGTTTGAAAATGAAGCATGGGAGCCCACGTTTAGTTTTTTAAAAATAATTTAATTGGAATTCACGACCCTAACGCGATTTCTGCCGAGATTATAAACAAAAATGCTTTTTTTGGCCCTGATGGTCCTTGTGGGACCACCTGAGCATGCCTAGGGGGTCAGGGTGTTTCTACCCTGCCCCTTTTCTTGTTTATTCAAATTTTTGTCTCTATTTTCTTGTGACTCGGTTCTACCAACACTTCCTGGTTTGGAGTGTTGGTAGCCAATGAGAGTGAAGTTCGTTCTCATGAGACAACCGCTGCCCTAGATATAGAAGCTTTTTCTTTTTTGACCCCTTGTGTGCGCGTGATGTCCAGGAGTCATCACGTGTCATGGTGGGCGTGTGCGGAGGATGGCCCCCGGCCATCCAAACCCCGCCCACTCTCTATTTACTCAGCACCACAGCAAAATTTGTGCTGCGGTCAAGGGGTTAAATTCTGGGGAACTACTGAACCGATTTACACCATTTAAAAAAGGGCTCTTTCTGAACCAAGAGCTACCTTTTTGCCAAATTTCTTGTAATTCTGTTCAGCAGTTTGGGCTGTAGCTTTGTCTAAAGTTTCCTATGGAAATTAACATGGGGAAAACACGTTTTGGGACCCCCTTTTTTCTTGGCCCCTGCTAGATGAATCACCCGGACACTTTCAAGACAGGAGCTGACCGGAGCGGGCCACTAGTTTCGAAAATTTCGCTAAGATTCGTAAAACGACGCTAAGTTTATTGGGAAAAGAAAAAACGCTTTTTCCGTGGAAACTAGGTCCTAACTATAACTACCTACTGGTGACCACCAATAGGTAATATATATATATATATATTTATATATATATATATATATATATTCACTGAAAAAACCATAGGTTTCACACCAGTTATAGTTACCAGGAAATTTTACTCGCATAAAACCATTGAAATTCCCACGTTATAGTTAGTTGGACTCACTATAACTTGCGCGCCTGCAATGCACTGCTGATGACGTCACATATTACATCACTCATTACATGGTCAGTGACATCACTCATGTGGTGGCGTGTAGCGTAAGCGCGTCGAGTCATGTGACCTGAAAATAACACTTTTCATTGGTTCAGAACAGTTTTGGTTTCCAAATGATGAAAGCCCGGGTCATGTGACCTGAAAATAACACTTTTCATTGGTTCAGGTCAGTTTTGTTTTCCAAATGATGAAAGGCCCCACCTTTTTCCTCATTCTCACTTTGTTCTTTGAGTGAGGAAGACCTGTTTCCATTGATTGAGAAATGGCTACAGTATGAGCAGCAGCAGGAGCATCTGCACCACCACCCCACCACCACCACCAAAAGGACCACCACAACACCACAATGGTGGTGAAGAGGAGGAGGAAGAGGAGGAAAAGGAGAGGAGGACTTTCCTGCCTGAAGACAATCCCCCTTACAAACTGAGAGAGCACATTGTGTGGGAGTTTTTTAAATTCTCAAAAGGCCACAAAAAAGTCAATGCGGCAAAAGTAACTTGTTTGATCTGTGGCTCTGAACTTTCCAGGGGGAACCCTTCCAAAAAATATTCTTTTGGTAATTACTCCATGATTCGCCACATGCAACGCAAGCATCCTAACAACTATTCTGCGGCAGAGGTGAGAGAACTGGCCAGAAACCTCCCCCAAACATCTTCCAGAGCCTCAACAAGCAAAGAACCCACTCCATCGGGTCCAGAGGCAAGGGTGATGGTCCCAAACATCCAAACCAAGTTTGGTAGATACAACATTGTTTGTATATATTGTGGTAAAACAATTACCTATGGTGAGCAAAGTATTACACTCATCAACGTTGCTGGTGATAACCACAAGTGCCCAAAGAACCCTTAATTTTTTCCTGATTTTTTTTTGCTCCAGTTGAGCCGTTTACAATTCCCTGTTTTTTGTTTCTCCCCATAAAAAATACAAAAAAAATATAAAACTGTTCAGAAAAGCCAAAAAAAGTAAAAAATGTTAAAAAAAAATAAAAAAAATATAAAAGAATCAAAAAAACTGTTCTTTTTTTGAACTACCTCCAATTTATAAAAAAATGCTAAATTTTTTAAAAACTCTGTCATTCTTTTTTCTCCATGGTACGCTCCCCGGTACGCTCCCCGGTACGCGTACCGAGCGCTCCCCCCGCGAAAATTCAAGTTTCTTTTATTTTTTTTGTCCCGCGGGGCACTTTTATGGCCCCCACATCAAACCTAGGGGGTCAGGGGGGTCTATCCTGCCCCCTTTTGGTCATTTCCCCCTTTGTTTTTGCCACCTCTTGTGTCTCGATCCTACCGAGATACAAGATGGCGGCCGCTCCGGACTGTTTGGAATGTTGACAGACACCCAAGAGCCAATCAGCTTTCCGCTCGCGTACTCGCGTAGCGCGCTGGTACGCGCCCCAGTGCGCGTACCGGGGCGCGCTTATAGATATATATATTTTTTTGAACCTAAATTACTCAAAATACACTGGAGCACATATCTTGAGACATAGCAAAGGCACATCGGGCTACCAGTCCCTACAATTTTGCTAAGTTTGGTGGGAATCCATTCAGCCATTTGGGCTAAAAGTGAGTCCAACCGCCCTATGGAAATTAACATGGGGAAAACATGTTTTGGGACCCCCCTTTTATCTCGGCCCTCGCTTGCCAAATCCCCCCCCAAACTTTCAGGGAAGGAGCAGAGCGGAGCGGGCCACCTAATTTGAGAAATTCGCGAAGATTCGCCCACCGGCGCCAAAGTTATTCCCAATAGAATGTTGCGGATTTCCTATGGAAAACAATCCTAACTATAACTACCTATATATATATATATATATATATATATATATATATTACCTACTGGCGGTCGCCAGTAGGTATATATAGTTAGGATTTTTTCCCTATGGGGTTTTTGAAAATTCTATGTCTAATAACTTTGGCGTTTGTGGACGGAATTGGCTGAAATTTTCTGGAAAATGGAACATTTTGTTTCTGAGCAGCCCTTGGAAATTTGGGGGGGTTTCGTCAAGGGGGGGCCGAGAAAAAAGGGGGGTCCCAAAACGTGTTTTTAACATTGAGTTTTCCATAGGGCGGTTGGCCTCACTTTTAGCCCGAACGGCTGAATGGATTTGCATGAAACTTGGCAAAATTGTAGGGACTGGTAGCCCGATGTGCCTTTTCTAGGTCTCAATATATGTGCTCCAGTGGATTTTGAGAAATTAACGTTTAAAAAAAGATATATATCTGTAAGCGCGCTCTGGGCAGCGCTCCGGTCCGCGGACCTTAAGCGTACCGGAACTTCGCGTAGCTAAGCTGATTGGCTCTCCGGTGTCTGTCAACATTCTAAACAGTCCGGAGCGGCCGCCATCTTGTCTCTCGGTAGGATTGAGAGACAAGAGGAGGCCAAAACAAAGGCGAAAATGACCATAAGGGGGCATACTAGATCCTCCCTGACCCCCTAGGTTTAATGTGGAGGTTTTAAAAGGGCCCCGCGGGGCAAAAAAAACAAAAACATTTTTTTGTTTTTTTTTGCGTGGGGAGCGCCCGGTCCGCGAACCGGGAAGCGTTCTGGGCAGCGTACTGCAATGAAAAATGAATGATAGACTTTTCAAATGCTGTATGTTAATTGATTGTTGTTTTTGTTGATTATTTTTAATTTTCTTTATTTTTTAAGCATTTTTTTTATTGTGATTGTGTTTCATAATTTATTAAACTTTCTAACATTTCATTGTCAGAAATTTCATAATTATCATTGAATATACATTGTAGTCTCTGAGGGTGTAAAATGTCCTCATTTTCAAGGAGGTTATCTACTGCTTGTACACATTGCAGTAGTTCTTTGTTTAAAGTTTCATCGAAAAATTCAATATCATTTTCATCATTGATTTCTTGGCTGCTCTCTTGCAGGACAATTTGAAATTCAACTTTCTGTTCGCCTTCCATTTTGCCTGAAATTTAGATTAAAAAAATATATATTAGTAGAGCTAGGGCACTGTTGGGATTAATTTTGGGCAGTGTATAGTATCAGAGTGGAAGTAGGAATATAAAAAAGTGTATGTGATTTAACGTAAGTAAATTCATAATTATACAAGAGGAGCCTAACTCCATCCATAACTATAACAGAGAAGTCTATCTAAATCTATAACTACTACAGAGGGATAGTATATAACTATCAGAAAAAGTTTACCATATTAACTTATAGTGCACAATATACTTCAGTTTTAAAAATAAAAACTTACCTTTAGATAGAAGTTGAAGGAATTAGTGAAAATCCTATTGAAATGTACACCAAGAAGTAGTAGTCAAAATGGCTGTGTTTTCTTCTCTTCCTTTATATATATTCAGGTATATAACCAATCAAATGTCAGGTAAAAAAAGTAGAAAATGAAAGTAACATTTTAATTGGTTGTCAATTCCAACACTTCAGATGTGTTTTGTGAAGTAATTTACCTCACGGTATTTAGAGAGGTCTACAGGCTAAATGGCTAAATGGAATTCCAATCAAATTTGTGAAAATGGTAGGGATTGGCATGTAGTATGAGCTAGTCTATATTTGGTGAAATTGTGTCCAGTGGCTTTTCTGTGAACTACTTTCCCACCTTTTTTGATGGTGCGCTTCCCAGGGAGCGACCCGGTACGCGAACCGTTGAGCGCCCCGGTTCGCGAACCTTAAGCGTAACGGGAGTCCACCATTTTGTGTTTCGGTCGAATTAAGATACAAGATGGAGGGTAAATAATGTTCAGAATGGGTAGAAGGGGGCACGGTAGACTTATCTTGACCCCCTAGGTTTTGTGAGGGTGGCTGAGGAGGCCCATATGTGCGAAAAAAAAAAAAAAAATTAAAAATTTCGCGCGCGAGGTTAGCTCCCGGTTCGCGTACCGGGTAGCGCCCCAGGGAGCGTACTTTGTTGAAAATTAGTGAAAAATGTTAGAGTAAAATAATAATTGTGAGTGATCAGATGTAGGGTAGCTCTGAGAAGAGCTTTTGGGTTTATGGTACATTTAGGTACTTATAAGTAGGTACCAATGCACATTCTTAAATTCAGAGTGAAAATTCTGTTGCCCTCATCTGAGAAGTGAACTCCATCTCCTCTGTAGATATCTTGCATGTAGTAACGCAAGTTATTGTTGTACAGGGAGCCCATTCCATGGTCTCTCATGTAAGCTGAAACAGATTTGTTTACATGCTTCCTCGACTTCTCAATTTGTGGACAAAATTGGTTTGACCACCTCCATTTCTGTCTTTGGCATATATTTGAATATACCAAGGCAGTCTGAGGAAAAAGTGCCATTAATTGCTCAAAGGTGTCCTTTAAAAGCATTTCCAGACCTACACCAGTCAAAGTGCCCAAGTCATTACCTCCACAGTGCACAATTAACAGGTCAGGTTTGGGCAAATGCATAAAGGTTTTCACCAATGGTATCAATTGGTGACATTTTAATCCTCTGTGGCCAAACCACTTAATTTCCACATCTTGTATATTGAGGTTAGGTAAATTCCTGTTTTCAGTGTACCTTTGAGCCCAGTGAATATAACTATGTCCAACAATCCAGACAGAAAACATGGTGAGAGAAGGTTCTCCTGCAGTCAGATGAAGTGTGGCAATGAAATGGCAGTTGAAAAAATGAGAGTTTAAAATGAAAAAAACTGTGGAGTTTCTGTGTTCATGAAGCAGTAACAGTGATTGGTGGATTTTGATTGCTGAAAACAGAAAGTTAGGGTGCACGGATGAGTTATTTGAAAGATGTATTTTGAATGGTCAATAAAAAATCATTAAATGAAAGAATGCACTGGATATGCAGGTGCACTGAGAGTTCAGAGTTCAATTGCAACATTGTTGTGTGAACTTGCAAACACCAGAAGTCTTCCAAGAGGTGGTTGCTATGCAGAAAAGGCATGAAATGGCAGAGGGGGGAAGGGTTTTCATTTGAAAAAAAGTGAGGGAAGAGTTTTGATTTGGTGACATGAGAGATATGTGTGAAGAATTACAGCATTTCTGTGCTTTTGATAGCTGCAGACTCTGGAGTGCATACCTTTTGCTCTGCTGAAGACAAATTGGTGTGTTTCTGAGACTGTTTTCAAACTCAAAGTATTTGCTAAGGTGAGAAAATATTTCTTTAATTTAGATAGAGAATAGTGTGCTTTAAGGAGAAAATTATGAATTATGTGGCGCAAATTGCTTGTAAATATGCTCCCACCTGTGCAAGGAAAATTTAGATTTTTAATGTTTGTGTTACATAGCCATGTTAAAAGTGATACAAACATGCTGCAAAGGCAATTAAAAAACGCTTTTATGTGTCTTAAGGACATTTTAAGTAATTTTCCCATGTGCAGTGTTTTGAAATTATGATTTGAAAATCGTTTTTGGGGAAAAGGAATTGTTTTTAAATTTATGACAAGGACATAATGGTGTATGCTTCTTTATAAGGCAATTGACTGTCCCTGATGTTATTTTTCCCATTTTAATGTAAGACCTTTCTCTGTGGCGCAAATTGCTTGTAAATATGCTCCCACCTGTGCATGGCAAATTTAGATTTTAAATGTTTGTGTTACATAGCCATGTTAAAAGTGACCCAACCATGCTGGAAAGGCAATAAAAAAACACTTTCATGTGTCTTAAGGACATTTTAAGTAATTTCCCTGTGGGCAGTGTTTTCAAATTATGAATTGAAAATCGTTTTTGAGGTAAAGGAATGTTGTTAAAATGTATGTGCGCCATATGCCCCCAAATTTCTTTTTCAGGGGTGCGGCAGGGTGTTATTGAGACACCCCTACACCTTTGGAAAAATTCCTAATTTGCGATGAGCTAATTGCTAATTGCAAATTGCACCTTCTTTCATATGGGCATCCTGGCGCATGGAAATGAATGGGTAATTTGCAATTAGCAATTTGCTCATCGCAAATTTGGAATGGTAAAGAATCGCTATTTATTCCTTAAAATTCGCTATTTTGGAAATGCAAAATAGTTATATGATACATATGGCGGTTGATGTCTAACAAGATAAGAAGCTTAGGGATAGATTTATGATGACTAGCGCAATGAAGTGGACATCACTTACTTCATTGGTAGAGCTTTACATGTATTATGTCCTCTGTATTCTTCATCAAGCGTAACTTTAATCTGCAATCCTGAGTAGGCCTCACCTTAAACAAACCTCTGGATAGGCCACATCTTATCGTCATCCTGAATTAATCATTTAAAATGCTAGGGACATATTTATGATAGGTGTATGCCTCTTTTGCGCCACTTACAAAACACTGTCCATGGGGAAATGACTTAAAATGTCCTTAAGACACATGAATGTGTTTTTTTAAAGCGTTTGCAATTTTTTTGGGTCACTTTTAACATGGCTATGTGACTCAAACAGTCAAAATCTAAATTCACCATGCACAGGTGGGAGCATATTTACAAGGAATGTGCTCCATGGGGAAAGGTCTTATAATGTAATATGGGAAAAATGACATCAGAGACACTAAAATGCCTTATAGAGAAGCATACACCATTATGTCCTTGTCATAAATTTGCAAACCATTACTTTTCCCCAAAAACGATTTTCAAATCATAATTTGAAAACACTGCACATGTGGAAATGACTTAAAATGTCCTTAATTCAAAATTTGCTATTCCTTATTTTGCGATTGCACTGAAGGATTTGCAAATTTTGCGATTTCTTAAATGCAATGTATCAAACAAAAAATATGTAAAAAAATGACATTAAGGATTTGGAAACTACCACCAACTTCTAGTTGGTGGTAATTTGTGAATTCTTTTCAAAAAGCTTTTTTTCCAAAAAACAAAAGGTGCCATATGACGCCCATACATGCCCTTAGGGCATGTATGTGCGCCATATGCCCCCAAATTTCTTTTTCAGGGGGTGCAGCAGGGTGTTCTTGAGACACCACTGCACCCTTGGAAAAATTCCTATTTTGTGATGAGCTAATTGCTAATCGCAAATTGCACCTTCATTCCTATGAGCCTCCTAGCCCATGGAAATGAATGGGTAATTTGCAATTAGCAAATTGCTCATTGCAAATTAGGAATGGTAAAGAATTGCTCTTTATTCCTTAAAATTCGCTATTTAGGAAATGCAAAATAGTTTGATGGTACATATGGTGGTTCATCTGTAACAAGATAAGAAGCTTAGGGATACATTTATGATGACTGGCGAAATAAAGTGCAAATCACTTACTTCATTGGTAGGCCTTTACATGTATTATCTCTTCTGTATTCTTCATCAAGCGTAACTTTAATCTGCAATCCTGAGTAGGCCTCACCTTAAACAAACCTCTGGATAGGCCACACCTTATCGTCATCATGAATTAATCATTTAAAATGCTAGGGACAGATTTATGATAGGTGTATGCCTCTTTTGCGCCACTGTGCGTCACTTTTATGATGCAGCGGCGGTGCAAAAGATTTGCTATGAGGCGACAAAATTACAAATTGATGCTTTTAGGCAGATATGTCATGGTGTAAAAAAAACGTACCACATGAAACCGATGCAGCAGTGATGCAAAAGATGCACCATGTTGCAAGACAGGCCTCACTTGGGGCCATATGTATCAAGCTAATTAGCATTCACAAAGATCAAAATTCTGCGAATTTCGGCCTTTGCGAATGCTAATTAGACAAATGGTATATATCAAACAAGTTTGATGCAAAATAAGGAATAGCAAAATTTGCTATTCCTTATTTTGCGATTGCACTGAAGGATTTGCAAATTTTGCGATTACTTAAATGCAATGTATCAAACAAAAAATATGTAAAAAAATGACATTAAGGATTTGGAAACTACCACCAACTTCTAGTTGGTGGTAATTTGTGAATTCTTTTCAAAAAGCTTTTTTTCCAAAAAACAAAAGGTGCCATATGACGCCCATACATGCCCTTAGGGCATGTATGTGCGCCATATGCCCCCAAATTTCTTTTTCAGGGGGTGCAGCAGGGTGTTCTTGAGACACCACTGCACCCTTGGAAAAATTCCTAATTTGTGATGAGCAAATTGCTAATCGCAAATTAAACCTTCATTCCTATGAGGCTCCTAGCCCATGGAAATGAATGGGTAACTTGCAATTAGCAATTTGCTCATTGCAAATTAGGAATGGTAAAGAATTGCTATTTATTCCTTAAAATTCGCTATTTAGGAAATGCAAAATAGTTTGATGGTACATATGGCGGTTCATCTGTAACAAGATAAGAAGATTAGGGATAGATTTATGATGACTGGTGCATCACCAGGGATGTGTCAGTCATCCTGTGCCGCTGTTCCGCCACCCATGGTGTGCTGCATTTACAATGCGGGGCATCATGGGGCAAAAATGGCACAGATGCGTGATGTATCTGTGATGTAAAGGTAGTGATTGCTGGAGTTGTATCGCAAGTGCGATGCAGCTCAAGCAAGGCTCAGGGGTGCCCCATCTCCACAATGTTGCGTCAAGACCTATGCCTGCTTAAAGCAGGCGCAGGGTTTTGACGCAGTTTTCTCCTATCTGATTGTAAATACGGCACACCATGGGTGGCAGAGCAGCGGTGCACGTTAACTGGTGCATGCCTGGGGATGTGCCATTTAACATAAATCTGCCCCTTTACATTTAAGTATGTGCAGGACACACAGAGTCGGTGAGGCTTATCCAAGGTTAAGAAGAGATGAGTCCTGTTCACTGAAAAATTAGACATAGTCTTCACCTGATCAGCATTGCTGGACATGGCTAAATAATAGCTGCAAAATATTACTCTTGTTAAACAATTTTACTATTATAATCTCTGAGATTTGTCTCTTACTCTGCAACATCTCCTTGTTGTTATCTTTCTTTAAAGATAAAGACAACATCAACATGAGTGACAATCTGCAATCAGTTGATTTTGACCTCATCATTGAACTTGTAATTGAAACATCAGTGGATGTTGATCCATTGGATGATTTAAATCCTGAGGATGAAGAAGAGCGTGATGAGGATGCAGATTTGTCCGAATTATATGACATAGGGTGGGAAGCTGACCTGCTTGAGCCTATGGAAATATAAACATTTATTTTTAAAATGTATAATTAATAAAAAGTAAAAATGTAAACCGTTTAATTTAAAAATAAAGACACCTTCAAAAACAGGTTATGTGTAGTGTCTTCAATAAAATATTAAAATATGCTCATAAAATTAGATCAGATTCACATATAAAATAGCGCAGGTAACATAAATATAAATGTCATTTCTTTTCTGCTATTTCTGTATTGTAAATTTGCCAAGGACTAAAAAATCTTCTATTTAAAATGTCAAGTAGTGTGTTAAGTTTTTGATCATTGTTATTGATTTACTGTTTGGTAATAGTGGTTAATAACATTTTTTATTATATTTTACCACAGATTCAACTGCAGATCATTTCAAGATTTCACCATGCCAACAATAGAAAGACAGAGAAAGGCTGCAAAACGTCAAAGACAGCAGGTGAAACAAAATAAGCAGCAGTCCTCTAACAAAAAGATTTGTCAAGTCACGAAGAAAGCACCGGGTAAGAGCACAAAATATTTCATAAGAAATATGTGTAGTAAAAAAAATATTACTACAGAAAATGTTTCAGTCCATAATAAGATAAGCAAATCAAATGGAAAGGAAAGGCCAATCAAAAATGTTACTTCTAGAGCAAGAGATAACTCTGTGCATGATAGTAGAAGGAAACAACAGTTTAGGGACATTCGTAAACGAATGTTCCGCAACAGGATAATTGGCAATTTGTTAAAAAATATTAAGAAAGGTCAACAGAAACTGGTTTTTTATAAGAGAAAAAAAAAAGTTGAGAAAGTTATTGATCAGGCATTTGAAATTAAACGCAAGTTATTTATTTTGATAATCAATAGAATTAGGAAGCTAAACAAGGCAATTTATGATTTCAAAAGAAATAGTAGATGGAAGAGAATAGTTAATCGTAGTAATTTTTGTGAAGTTTTTTCTGGAGAATGGATGCATAGTTCAAGCTGTGAGGCATTTTTTAATGAGGAGAGTTATTTCCAGGATAATGATTTGGTGCATGCAGTTGACACCAGTGGTCGTGCTTATGAAGTGAAAGATGGTTGTCCAGTTGAAAAAGAAAAACTTGTGACAACAGAGGCAGAAGAGGTGTTAGGTAATGAGGTTTTAGGAAGACGTGCTAAGGGTCCTGTGTACACCTGGAAGTGTAGTAGTATTTGCAGTGTGCGACAGGATTCCATCAATTTGCTTTGTGATTTTGTACGGTCATTTAATAAGAAAAGTTTGAAGCAGAAAATGAAGTTGTTGCAAGAATTAGATCCTTGCAGAGTGAGAGAAGTGACAGGTTTGCATGGTCATTCACTGGCTTGTCTTTCCAGGAGAGTATGCCAGAGTGTTTTTCATCATTTCAGGATGCTAGCAGTGCATCATACTAAAGTGAGGAAATTAGTTAGAATGTTGTATTATGCTAAGAGTCCAGCAATTATGCTTAAACAATTATGCGCTGCTCTTTTGCATGCTTCTGAAATAGATGTGAAGAACATATGTGAAGAAATTGAGTTTTGTTACTTTGGAAGTAAAGAGGAGAATGTTGAAATTGACCCAGAAGAAGAGGGTAATGTGGAAGATAGTGTACAGGTTTCCAGTACAGATAATTTCCAGAGGGAAATTGCGACGTTTCAGGTGAAATCAAGTGAGAGGCCTAATTTCACTTGTGTGTGTTGTCGACGCACTTATTATAAGAATCAGACTAAGTTAGTGGATTTATATGCAAAAAGTGAAAGGGAAAATAATAGTGAATGGAAGGATTTTGCAACATACTTGATGGTAGAAAATTGTTTTGATTTGGGATTTGATCAACGTGTGTGTACTTATTGTTGTTGCAAATTAAATCAAAACCAGATGCCTGCTAGAGCAGTTCATAATAATCTGGAATTGGTTGAGATTCCTTCTGAATTGAAGGATTTAAATACTTATGAATCTATTTTGATTCAAAGTATCCATCCCTTTCAGGCTATTGTAAGAATGGAGCCAAAGACAGGGAAATTGCCTCCATCAGATTTACAGAGAGGATTAAAGGGAAGAGTTGTTTATTTGCCTCTAGATTTGAAGAAAAACATTAACACAATTGGAGTAGAAAAAGTGGAAGAGGAACCTCTGGTTATCTTAGTTAATGGGGTTCCGACAAAGAATAAGAAAATATGGCAAGATTTAGTAGATGTTAGGAAAGTTAAAAAGGCAACATTGTATTTGAAAAAAAATAATAAATACTATAAGAATGTATATGTTGCAGAAGAGGAAGTAAGTGAGGAAGAGGATAGCGATTTGTGTGCTGGTCAAATTGAGAAAGTAGAACCCTCTACTAGTGAAGAAATATATGAACATTATAGTGTTCATCCTTTGCATTCCAAGGAAGTCATGGGGAATGCTATTGAGTTGTTTCAAATGAAACAAGCCAAAGGGAGTCCCATTAGTGTTTGGGAGGAAAGTTTGGAAGCTCGGTGTTTCCCACAGCTTTTTCCAACAGGTCAGGGAGGAAGATATGATGAGCGACCTCATCAAATTTGCGATTGTATGCAGGAGATGCTAGGTTTCGACAATGCATTCCCTATTTGTTTCATCTCCTGTTTGAAAGCGATCTGTCTGGACTGTCATATGCAGTGAACCACATCTTGAAAAGTGGTATACACATGCAAAACATCTCGGCAAGTGACTTTATGGATAAAGTCAATGTCCAAGACAGTATTTTGGATTCTCACCTGATTAATCTCATGGCGTGTCAGCGTGGTACTAATGAGTACTGGTACCGTCGTCATGGTGATTTAAAATGTATGCTGAGGAACTTAGGTACTCCCACATGGTTCCTCACTCTGAGCTGTGCCGAGTATGGCTGGGAAGACTTACTTGAATTTCTACGAGAGGCAAATGCTAACGTAGATAACATCGAATTCAAGACACCCGGAGAACTGTGCTCTTTGGATCCAGTCAATGTATGTAGGTACTTCAATCATAGATTTGAAGCTATGATGTCTTTCATCATGAATAAGAAGAATCCACCTCTTGGAGAGGTGTTGGATTTCTTCTGGAGAAAGGAGTACCAAGCAAGAGGTGCTCCTCATATACATATGTTGCTGTGGATCAAGGATGCACCTAAATTTGGAACGGATCCAGAAGACTCAGTGATGAGTTTCATCCAACAGTATTCTACGTGTGCTGTTCCAAACGCAAAGGAGAAGAAAAGCCTAAGAGAAAAAGTTCTGCGTTTCCAAAGCCATCGATGTGGAAAGTACTGCCGTCGTAAATTCCGAAACAAGGACAAGTTCTACACCAAATGTCGTTTCGGTTTTCCACGACCGGTGATTTCTAAAGGAAGAGTAAACAGTTTGATGTCTTCGCTGCGACATAATGTCATGAAGAAATCACCTAAAAACACATACAATTTGAAGAGGAACGAAGAGTCCAAGTACATCAACGACTACAACCCGGTGATTTTGTCCATGTGGAATGCTAACATGGATATACAGTTTGTGGCTGATATCTGTATGGCTGTGGCTCGGTATGTGACGTCTTACATCACCAAAAAAGAGAAGACAGAATTGAAGGATATGTGGGAGGACATTTCCCATGAAAAGAGCCTCAGCAAGAAGTTGTACAGTTTCAGTCTGAAGATGTTGTCGCATCGAGAAATTGGAGCTTACGAATGCTCTGACCGGTTGTCTTCAGCAAGTCTCTATGCCAAGTCCAGGAGTATCGTTTGGGCGAGTCTTGGTCTTGCTGCAACGCGTAATCGAGTTCTGAAACCTGTGCGGGAAATTGAGTATTTGGCGGAAAAGGAGCCAAACAGTACCGACATTTTGAAGACCAACATGTTGGATACATATTATCCAAATAGAAGCAGTCACCTCGACAATGTTTGTCTGTATGAGGTTCTTCAAAATTACATATTCAAGAGGAACATCAAAGAAGATACTGAGAAAGGAGTGTATGCTGTAATAGGAAGTGAGGGATGTCTGGTCAAGCAAAGAAAATGCCACTTGGTAAACCATCGAAAATTGAGTGGCGAATCTCCTGAAAAAAAGGAGTTTTTCTATTTAGCACTTTTGCAACTTTTCAAGCCTTGGCGTGCAGAAGAGGAACTGCTTGGAGATTTCCTCTGTTACGAAGACTCTTTCAATGCCGCCAAGGAGACCATAGAATGTCCTGCTTTTCCCAAATATGTAGAAATGTTGAATGCGGAAATTGAGCAGGAAGCAACGATTGCAGCCGAGATTGCCAGAGACAGTTCTCAGGACAGTCAGAGTTCTGCTTCATTGAGTCAGGATCCACTAGGAGGACCTGTTATCGAAAATGAAGCTGCCACTGCCATGAATGAAGTGGAAAGAGCCATGGCACATGCTCAGGAGGATGCGGTTAACTTAGAAGAGTTGGAAAGACAACTCAACGTTGAGCAGAGGAAAATATATGACGAAGTTACCATGCAAATTGATCATGGATTAAGTCATGACAAGAAAGAGTGCTCATGTACGTCGTTGAAGCCTGTCCGACTGTACGTGAGTGGAGAAGCGGGAACTGGAAAAAGTTTCCTCATTAAAGCAATTTCATGCTATTTGCAGGAAAGGACAGAGTCATCGCTGTCTTGTGTTGTCACCGCTCCAACTGGACTGGCAGCACATAACATTAAAGGGATTACTTTACATCGTTTACTGATGCTGCCAGTGGAGCAGGACAACAAATTACAATATCACAAGCTATCTGGAGATGCTTGTTTTGAAGTTTCAAGAATCTTGAGGAAAATGAAACTTCTTATCATTGACGAAGTAAGCATGGTTTCCAATGTCATGCTTGCCTTTGTGCATTTGAGAATGCAAGAAGTTCTCAAAACAGAGTATGATGTGTTATTTGGTGGCAAACACATCATTGTTTTCGGAGATCTTCTGCAGCTGACACCAGTGAAAGGGCAACCTGTGTTCAAAATGCTCACGCATGAAGATACCAGGAAGTGCCTAGGCAGCATTGGCAACGTCAATATATGGTTAAACTTCAATTATGCTGAACTGCATGAAAATATGCGTCAGGCGAAGGATGAAGTTTACAAGACTATTCTACAAGATGTTAGAATTGGAAAAGTGACCGAGCATGGGAAAGAAGCTTTACATGCACGATTACTGTCAAATTTATATCCAGAACAAGATGTTGTGCCTGAGAATATTTTTCAGAAAATTACTGATAAGAAATCTGGAATATGTTTGATGCCAACTCTTGCAGAATGTGCCAAATTCAACAACAAAATGTTGCATTTAGAAAAGCAAGAGATTGTGAAACTGGAAGCTATTGACAGAGTAGAGCATATGGGATCAACAATTATTTTGTCTGAGAATCTGAAAACGAAATTGGATTCATTAGAGAAGAGTATATCTAAAACTGCAGGTTTTGAAAAGACTCTGAATGTGTGCTTGAACTGCCGTATAATTTTAAGAAGGAATTTACATGTTGAAAGAGGTCTGGTAAATGGATCAATGGGTAATGTTGTTGATTTTGTAAAATACAGAAATAGAGATGGAATTGAATTTTTAAAAATTAAATTTGATGGCATTGAGGAAGTACAGCTAATTGGTCGTTGCTCTGCTAGATTTTTGCTTGTAAAAGACTTATATGTTCGCCGTAAGCAGTTTCCTGTTTGCTTGGCATATGCGGTGACAATCCATAAATCGCAAGGTTTAAGTGTAGACAGTGCATTGGTGAATATTGGCAGTTCTGTGTTCAAGGAGGGTATGGCATATGTGGCATTGTCACGAGTTAGAACTTTATCGGGATTGTACTTGATTGAGTGTGATGTCACAAACATTTGTGCTGATCTAGATTGTGTTAAGGAATACAATAGGTTAAGAAGAGAGTATGCGCCACATTTGCCTCAGTATCCTTTGTTTGAGAAACGTGTGGTAGGCCGGAAACGAAGAAATGTGACCAATACTGGGGAGGTTGTAGCAAAAAGACGAAAAGTCGATGAACCTAAAATTACAAGCAGAAACAAAAAGGATTCTGTTGAAGATGTTGTTGGTTTTCAATTTGAAAACAGTTCTGGTGTCAACTGCTATGCTAATGTAGTGGTTAATGTTTTGTTTTCTCTAGAAAATGTAAAAGAAGAGATTGTGGTCAATTCTGATCAAAGATTTTGCAGTTTGTTAAATTCTGTGTTAGAGAAATGTAGCACTGATAGAAGAAACATAGAAAGTGTGTCTGAAATTCGAAATCTGTTAGACAGATGTTCAGGCCAAACACAATTCTCTCAAAATATTCAGCAAGATTGTCAGGAGTTTTTAATGTATATGCTTGATGTATTACATGCTGAAGGTGTAGATGTAGATCAGCTGTTTGGGCTTTCTTATCAATGGCAGCATGACTGCGAGAACTGTATGGTATCAAGTACTACTAGTGTAGACTCAGAAAGATTTATATATTTAACTTTGCCAGACAGTAAATAAGTCTCCTTTAATAAGCTAGTAAAAGCAGCTGATCACAACATGGAGTGTAGCCAATGTAAATCTGAAATGATGTCCACATTATTTATACGAACATATGGCCAGTATGTCATTTTAATGTTCCAACGATGTAGGCCTGATGGAACAAAATTGACAACTTTAATTAAAAATGTTGTAGCTTCGCAGTTGTCAATATCAGGAAGGACTTTTGTAACTGCAGCAATTATATATCATGACGGCCCTTCAATAACATCAGGACATTACACAGCTTATTTAAAGTCTAGAAATGGCTGGTCATTCTGCAATGATTCTGTTTTAATTTTTAAAAAAAAATTGCCGTATGACCTTAAAAACTCTTACCTGGTGTTTTCAAAACCAAAATTTTAGGGAAATAATCTCGGGATGTGCTCTGTGGAATTTCAAGAAGTTCTAATGGCTCCTACACAATTTGGCCTTGAGGATAAGTGTAGTTCAGAGACATAACTTCTAACCATAGGACTGGACGTCATGGAGAAATACGTGCACTTTGAATGAGTTCAGAAAAACTGTTTCTTTTTATAAGCTAATTGAAGCAGCCAATCAAAACATGGAGTAGAGGGAATGTAAGTCTGCAATGCTGTCTACTGTTTTACATTGCTTTGTGATTAAAAGTGATGTAGAGAATTAAATAATTGTAGTAGTCATAGATGTAGTGTAAGTCTGCTTCATAGTAAGCAGTATCAGTGTCATAGGAAATGTAGAACATGACTGAGCAAGAAGGGGAAGATATTACTATTCCAGGATTGTGAAAATGATCTTCAACATTTTAATTCTGAAAGTTGCGGAAATGCCAAATGACGGGATTGGCTTACAAGAAATCCAAGAGTTATAAATGGCTCTGACCAGATTTGGCCTTGTGGAAACTTGTGGTAGAGAGCAAGAAGTCATTTATTGCATGTAACGTGTTTTTAAAAATGATGGAGATTTTCTTTCAGAAAGTGGCGGGCTGAAAGTAATAACAGCACAAAAGAGTGTAAGCTGTTCATAGGACATCCTTGGACGTCATGGAAAGTAAGTTAACTTTAAGGAGTTCTGAATTTTGATTTCTTATGTTGTATGGGTTTTTTAAACACAATCATTTTGATTGTGTTTTTTTTTCCCCGCTGTTATATGATGAATACCTTCAAGTCACTGTTTTTAGTGAATTTTGATACATTCTGAGAACAGCAAAAATAAACCATTTAACATGTATAATTAATTCTGTACTGTTTGCATTTATGATGTATATGTAGAACTGTGTAGGAGGCATGGAGAAGGTGAGGCTTCTGTAAGTGTCAAAGTTGTTGCATGCAGTGCTGCACTTCTGCGTATTCTTTCATATGCTAGACTACATCTGCACAATGAGATACCTAAGCAAAGGAAACACAAGTGATGTGATTGTGAAATGAGCAAAATAAATTGCACGTATTTCAATTACATCACCTGTGTTTCCTATCATTACGAATCACATTGTGCAGATCAAGTTTAGGTCTGTCCAGGGAAACATAGGAGGTTTGGACTTTGTTGAAGAGTGCAGTGGACATGACTCACTTCATTGGTAGACCTTCACATGTATTATCTCCTCTGTACTCTTCAACAAGTGTAAATCTCATCTGCAACCCTGAGTAGGCCTCACCTCAAACAAACCTCTGGATAGTAGACATCTTATTGGCATCCTGAAGCAATTATTTAAAATTTTAGTGTCTTGCGACACTTTTCTGAAACAACAGCAATGCAAAAGATGCACCATGTTTTAAGATAGGCCTCACTTCATCTGCATCAAGATACTGTTAGTTTAAAATGTATATCTTTAGGACTGTGTAGGGGGCCTGGAGAAGCAGAAGCTTCTGTAAGTGTCAAAGTTGTTGAAAAACTGTTTGTCCTTCAATCTTTTCCCTTGTCTTTTCTAATTTTTAAATACATGTTTTAATATTTTTCAAATGTTTGTTCTCTCTTTCACAGATTGAAAGTATAAAAACAAAAAGTGAGTAATTTAACGACAATTATAAGGTAAATATTTTGTACTCTTTTCGTTACATTTCTATCACATTTAACTACTATTAGTTCCACTGCTTCATTTCTTTAACCCTCAGTTTCCTGCCTTTGCTACTTCCCTCATTCCTTTCTCTATTACCTACTTACTCAACTCCTTCCACTCTTTTTCTCAGTCCCTCTCTTCTCATAGTTCCTCACTCTTGTTCACTCACTCCGTCTCTATTACTCTTAGTGTCTTTGACTGATCACTCTATCACTACTTGTTCATAATGCTTTCTCTGTGTAGTTGAAGCACACTAAGGGGAATATTATGAACACAGCCAATAAAATTATTGCTCTTTTTATTGGCAGAAAACTGGTGCAAAAGTGGTTTTAGCGGCAGTTTTCTGCCACAAAAGCCGCTTTAGCGACACATTTCTGCCAATAAAAGCTGCAAAACTTTTTTTGCCTATGTTGATGATATGGCTCTATGTTACTTACATTTCTTTGCTGTTTCAATTAATCTTTTTCTGTTATTTTTTGTTTTCTGTTTTCTATTTTTTTCTCTGTTATTCCTCATGTTTTAATCTTATTTTGAACATTCACTCACATTCTCCAAGAAACTCTTCTTTGTTAATGTTATACTCTCTTTTTTTTTCTTTCACTTCGTTATCTATTTTGTTTTTCACAATTATACCCTCTTCTGTCTTTTCTTCGGTAAATAGATCTATTAAACAGTATCTCTTCTTTACTCCCTATAGCTGTCTTTCTTTTAACATCACTCTCTGTTTACTTTCCTTATACTTACACTTTTTTTTTTTTTGGTTAGCTCCCGGTCCGCGTACCGGGAAGCTAACCCGGGAGCGAACCAAAAGAAATAGAGCTTGCCAGAGTGCTAAACATTCTAGCAATTTTTTTTGAAAGGGAAGGTAGTTCTGAAAAGAACTTTTTTTTAAATATTTTTGTTGTGTTATATTTTTTTTTTATTTTTTTTTTATTTTTTGTTTTTTTTGTATTTTTTTAACGATTTTATATTTTTGGGGGTTTTTTTTGGGGGGGAAACAACAAAAAACAGGCGTTGAAAAGGGCTCAAGAGGAGCAAAAAAATATTACTGGGGGCGGTTAGGGCAATCATGGTGTTCATACGCCAGGTTGAGTGCATTGATGCTCATGTTGCCACAAGCTAATAATGCACGACAGTGCATACATAAGTGAATCATGTGCCCAAAATTTTCTTGAATATTTGGCACAGTTTCCCGTGCCTCTTCTGGTGTTAGAGAAATCGGTATTGTTGGTCTGGCCACAGGAGTTGGTCTTGGATTGTCCTGCATATCCCTTATTTCCGCCCGGCTGTAATTTAGTGGATGCTTCCTTGTCATGTGCCTGTGCATTGTGTGATTTCCATAGCTATATTTTTTGTCCGTCCCTCTGGACAATTGTTCTTTGCATATGCGGCAGGTGACATACCTCGCATTGACTTTTTTTTGGCCACGAGGGATCAAATAAAACTGCCAGATGAAACTGGCTTTCTTTCTGGAAACCTGGGGCACCTCTTCTAAGAACTGTGGTTCTTCTCCCTCCTCATCCATTTCTTCATCTTCCTCCTCAGTGTTGGTAATGACCTGGGGAGGTGGTCCTCTCTTCCCATGAGGAGGTGGAGGTGGTGGTGGGGGTCCACCAGCTGAAGCTACCAATGAAGCCATTTTCCAACAAGCAAAATAGGTCTTCCTCTCACAATGATGAAAGTCAGAGTGAGGAAAGAAGGAGGGGTTTTCATCATTTGGGAAAAACAATACTTCTCAACCAATGAAAAGTGTTATTTTTAGGTCACCTGACCTAGCCTTACATCATTATGAAACCAAAAGTGAAATGAACCAATGAAAAGTTTTATTAACAAGTCACATGACCTCTCACGCTCATGTTACGCGCTGCGGAACGCGCCCCGGTTAGCTTCCGGGTCGCTAAGCTTCGCGCCCCGGTCCGCGCCCCGGGACACTTCCGGGTGCGCTAACGCGGTACGTCACAAGACGCATTACGCGGCAACGCGATACGTCGCGGATCGCTTCCGGGGAGCTGCGTTTCGCGCCTCGGTCCGCGCCCCGGGGCACTTCCGGGTGCGCTAACGCAGTACGTCATAAGACGCATTACGCGGCAACGCGATACCGTCACTATGTTGATTTTTTACCGGTTCGCGGACCGGGTCGCGGCATCAAATTGAGCTAACGGGAAGCTTCCCGGTCCGCGGACCGGGAGTGAAACAAAAAAAATATTAAAAAAATTATTAATAAACATATAAAATATATTTTTGGATTTAAATAAGAATACATTTTACAGCTATAGATATTTGCTATTAAAAAACCATTGAAATTCACTGAAAAAACCATAGGTTATAAACCATATATAGTTAGGAATTAGCATTTACAAAACCTTGAAAATTCACTGAAAAAACCATAGGTTATACACCATATATAGTTAGGAATTAGCATTTTTAAAACCTTATTTTACTCACACAAAACCATTGAAATTCCATATATAGTTAGTTGCACTAACTATATATCGCGCACCCGCAATCCACTGCTGATGATGTCACATATTACATCATTCATGACATGGTCAGTGACATCACTGATGACATCACTGATGACATCTCAAATGACATCACTGATGACATCACTGATAACAACATCCAGTGATTTTATGTTTCTGTAAAGTTTAAATATGTCTTACATATTGAAGAATGAGTGGATGTATAAGTGTCTGGACGAAGGATTTAGTAGGTGCATGACTGACTGTATGAGTGAGTGATTAAATGTATCTCACTGAGTGCATGGGTTAGTGACTAAACTGTCTTAATTTGTGCATCATTATGTCTGTTGTTCTGTAAACTGCTGCATGTGTTGATCAGTAGCTATATGAGTAACTATATGGGTTATTGATTGATTGTCCAAGTATTTGTATGGGAGACTGAGTGTGTGTGTGGCTGGCTGGGAGGTGTGTGACTCTGTGCAGATCAATGTGTACTTATATCAATGATTGTATAACAAGGTAAGTATGTGTTAGTATATGTTTGAAAATGTAAGGTGCTCTATGTTTAACTGTATAGACAAGAAAATGGAAGTGTGATTGATTCTTTACAGGACTGACTAGGTGTGTGAGTAACTCCATGGATGAGTGGCAGAGTGTGAGTGTCTGTATAGGTGTATGAGTGCATATGATAATGTTGTAAAGATGAGTGATTGTATGTATGAATGATTGTATGGGTGAATGAGTGAATGTGTGTGTAGACGTAGGAATCAGTGAGTACATATGTAGTAACTAGTATTGGTGTGTCAATGGTTTCAAAAATTATACTCTGTATTTAACACTGGGTGAAACAGAGGTTATATTAAAATGTGAGGAGATGCATTGTATTGTCACATGAATGATATCATCAGTGATGTGGTCATTGATGTCAAATGAGATGTCATCAGTGGAGTCATCAGTGATGTCATTTGAGATGTCATCAGTGATGTCATCAGTGATGTCACTGACCATGTCATGAATGATGTAATATGTGACATCATCAGCAGTGGATTGCGGGTGCGCGATATATAGTTAGTGCAACTAACTATATATGGAATTTCAATGGTTTTGTGTGAGTAAAATAAGGTTTTAAAAATGCTAATTCCTAACTATATATGGTGTATAACCTATGGTTTTTTCAGTGAATATATATATATATATATATATATATATATATATATACACATATATAAATATATATATATATCCACACAAAGTAAAAAAATGATGGCACTCCACTCGGGGAACTTTTCAACAGCGTTTATTACTTAGCTGCGATGACCTACGCGTTTCGAACGTTTCGTTCTTGATCACGGTAACATTTCTGTTTTACTGCATAAGAAAGTCCAGACAAATCACTCTCAAACAACAGGTGAAACAAATATGGAATACATTGTCGAAATCTTGGATCTTCAGCATACAATCTAGATGTCCGGTATTCAGATGCAGGAATCTGCACAGATCGGTCATCATATCGTCCACCTTTTCCTGAGGGAAACAACTGAGGAAAGCAGCGAGCTTCCAAGCTTTTTTCCCATACACTAATGGGACTTCCCTTTGTTTCTTTCATTTGGAACAATTCTATTGCATCCCCCATCACTTCTTTAGAATGAAGTGGATGAACACTATAATGTTCGTAAATTTCTTCTGTTCCGGACACATCCAGTTTTTCAATTTGTCCAGATGGCAAGTCACTGTCTTCATCTACAGTTATTTCTTCTTCTCTCAGAAACACATTTTCATAATATTGATTGTTTCTTGTCAGATACAACGATGCCTTTTTAACTTTCCTAACATCCACTAATTCCTGCCAAATTTCCTTACTCTTAGTAGGAACACTATTAACTAAAATAACTAAAGGTTCATCTTCTACATTTTCTACACCAATTGTTTCAATATTTTTCTTTAAATCTAGAGGCAAATGTACAACTCTTCCCTTTAACCCTCTCTGTAAATCTGAAGGAGGCAATTTCCCCGTCTTAGGCTTCATACGAACAATAGCTTGAAATGGATGAACACATTGATCAAGAATCGACTCATAGGTATTTAAATCCATCAATTCAGAAGGAATATTTACCAACTCAAGATTATTATGTACAGCTCTAGCGGGCATTTTATTCTCATCTAATTTATTATAACAATATTTACAAATACGCTGATCAGAACCCAAATCAAAAGAATTCTCTACCAACAAATAAGTTGCAAAATCCTTCCACTCATTATTATTTTCCTTTTCACTTTTTAAAAACAGATCAACAGTCCTGGTCTGATTTTTATGATGAGTATGTCGACAACAGATGCAAGAATAATTTGGCCTTTCACCAGAAATCACCTCAAACTTTGAAATGACTTGCTCAAAATGTTCTGTACTACAATCTTGTACATTCTCTTCTACATTTCCTTCTATTAATGTATCAATTTCTACACTGTCTTCCTCGGGACCAAAGTAACTAACCTGAATTTCATCACAAACCTTTATTACATGTGATACAGATTCATGCAAAAGAGCACTGTTCAACTTTTTTAACATTAGTGCTGGACTTTTTGCATAATACAACCTTCTCACTAATTTCCTCATTTGAGTATGATGAACTGCTAACATCCTGAAATGGTGAAAAATACTTCTACATACTTTTTTAGAAAGACAAGCTTAATAATGTCCTTGAAATCCAGTAATTTGTCTCACTCTGCAAGGGTCTAATCCTTGCAACATCTTAATCTTTTGTTTAACACTTTTCTTAGTATGGTTACGTAAGAAATTGCGTAAAAAAATCAATAGATTCCTGCCGTACACTACAAATACTACTGCAATTCCAAGTGTACACTGAAGCTTTAGGACGTCTCCCTAAAACTTCATCAGCTAACAACTGTTCCTCATTTCTAGGAACAATTTTCTCTTTCTCAATAGGATAACCATTTTTAACCTCATAAGCACAACCTGTTGTGTCAACTGCATGCAACAACTCGTTACTCTGAAAATAACTCTCCTCATTAAAAAAAGGCTCAGAACTTTTGTTAATTACTCTTTTCCACTTACTTTTGGCCTTCATTAAATGGATTGTCTTTTCTAATGATCGATTTCTATTGATTACTAAAACAAAAACTTTTTTTTCAATTCAAAGGCTTTATCAACAACATGTTCAATATATTTCTTTTTTTTTGTAAAATGCTCTTTTTCTTTTACAATTATTTACAATCTTAGTCAAATTTAAAACAACTCGATTTTAGTACATCTTCTTCCGTATCTCCTTGTATTGGTTTTTTCTCCTTGTACTATACTCATTTTTTTCAGAACATAATACTACTCTCTTTTCTCTTGCTTGCAGAAACACTGATATTTTTTTTTCTTTCTGCACACTACTCTTACTGTTTACCAATCTTCGTAGAAAACTTTTAGTTTTCTTACCAGGACATTTTTGCGTCTTCTTAACACATTTGTCTTGTGGTAACTCTTGTTGATGACTTCTGTTTAAATAACCTGCTTTCTTTCGTTGTTTCGTTTTCTTAGCCTTACTGGGCATGATGACTTTTTTTCAGTGTTGAGCAAAAAAATCTATTAAAAAAAACATATATCACTTTTGAAAAATAAATGTATAAAACACACTATTATATTACCCTTAAAAAGAAAGCAGAGATTAGACTAAGAAGACAGAAGGCAGTTTGAAAAGAAGCAGCACTATCAAGAAAGACAAGTGAAAATATGGAAAGAGTGGAAATATCAGAAGAAAGAGGACAGTATAAGCAGAGAGAAGTAGACAGTGAGGAGAGACAGGTGAGATTGTAGAAAAAGGTGCAAATATAATTCTTTCATTTACTCAGACACTCAGTGTGATTCTGGACAGAAATGTTAAAACCATACATTTTACCAAAACACATTTACCTCAGTAAAAGGTTTAAGTGACAGAACACAGCCCATGTATATGAGCACTACGTTTCAGTGCAGAAACCTGACTCATTTTCAAAATACATTTCCAATTTGCAGCATTACTTTTTTGCCAGCATTACATCAAAACATGAGACAGAATACAACAAGAAAGAGGCCCAAGCTGTTTGTAAATCTGCCCAAGAGTGTATGCAGAACTCTATCTATATTGACTGGGGCATTGTTAAGAGGAGGTATGATAAAACAGAGAGGATTAAGAGGGCAGAAGAGGGAGTATAAAAAGAAGGGGGAACATTAGGGGACAGGAAAGACAATGACGATAGAGGCAGACTAAGAAGACAATAGGCAGTTTGAAAAGAAGAAGCACTATCAAGAAAGACAAGTGAAAATATGGAAAGAGTGGAAATATCAGAAGAGACAGGACAGTATAAGCAGAGAGAGGTAGACAGTGAGGAGAGACAGGTGAGATTATAGAAAAAGGTGCAAATATAATTCTTTCATTTACACAGACACTCAGTGTGATTCTGGACAAAAATGCTAAAACCATACATTTTACCAAAACACATTTACCTCAGTAAAAGATTTAAGTGACAGAATACAGTCCATGTATATGAGCACTACATTACAGTGCAGAAACCTGACTCATTTTCAAAATACATTTCCAATTTGCAGCATTACTTTTTTGCCAGCATTACAGCCCAACATGAGACTGAATACAACAAGAAAGAGGCCCAAGCTGCTTGTACATCTGCCCAAGAGTGTATGCAGCACTCTATCTATATTGACTGGGGCATTGTTAAGAGGAGGTATAATAAAACAGAGAGGATTAAGAGGGAAGAAGAGGGAAAATAAAAATAAGGGGGAACATTAGGGGACATGAAAGACAATGACGATAGAGGGAGACTAAGAAGACAGGAGGCAGTTTGAAAAGAAGCAGTACTTTCAAGAAAGATACGTGAAAATATGGAAAGAGTGGACATATCATAAGAGAGAGGGCAGTATAAGCAGAGAGAGGTAGACAGTGAGGAGAGACAGGTGAGATTATAGAAAAAGGTGCAAATATAATTCTTTCATTTACACAGACACTCAGTGTGATTCTGGACAGAAATTTTAAAACCATACATTTTACCAAAACACATTTACCTCAGTAAAAGGTTTAAGTGACAGAACACAGTCCATGTATATGAGCACTACATTACAGTGCAGACACCTGACTCATTTTCAAAATACATTTCCAATTTACGGCATTACTTTTTTGCCAGCATTACATCCAAACATGAGACAGAATACAACAAGAAAGAGGCCCAAGCTGCTTTTAAATCTGTCCAAGAGTGTATGCAGCACTCTATCTATATTGACTGGGGCATTGTTAAGAGGAGGTATGATAAAACAGAGAGGATTAAGAGGGCAGAAGAGGGAGTATAAAAAGAAGGGGGAACATTAGGGGACAGGAAAGACAATGCCGATAGAGAGAGACTAAGAAGACAGGAGGCAGTTTGAAAAGAAGCAGCACTATCAAGAAAGACAAGTGAAAATATGGAAAGAGTGGAAATATCAGAGGAGAGAGGACAGTATAAGCAGAGAGAGGTAGACAGTGAGGATAGACAGGTGAGATTATAGAAAAAGGTGCAAATATAATTCTTTCATTTACACAGACACTCAGTGTGATTCTGGATAGAAATTTTAAAACCATACATTTTACCAAAACAAATTTACCTCAGTAAAAGGTTTAAGTGACAGAACACAGCCCATGTATATGAGCACTACATTTCAGTGCTGAAACCTGACTCATTTTCAAAATACATTTCCAATTTGCAGCATTACTTTTTTGTCAGCATTACCTCCAAACATGAGACAGAATACAACAAGAAAGAGGCCCAAGCTGCTTGTAAATCTGCCCAAGAGTGTATGCAGCACTCTATCTATATTGACTGGGGCATTGTTAAGAGGAGGTATAAACAACAGAGAGGATTAAGAGGGCAGAAGAGGGAGTATTAAAAAAAGAAGGGGGAACATTAGGGGACAGGAAAGACAATGACGATAGAGGGAGAGTAAGAAGACAGGAGGCAGTTTGAAAAGAAGCAGCACTATCAAGAAAGAAACGTGAAACTATGGAAAGAGTGGAAATATCAGAAGAGAGAGAACAGTATAAGCAGATAGAGATACACAGTGAGGAGAGACAGGTGAGATTATAGAAAAAGGTGCAAATATAATTATTTCATTTACACAGACACTCAGTGTGATTCTGGACAGAAATGTTAAAACCATATATTTTACCAAAACACATTTACCTCAGTAAAAGGTTTAAGTGACAGAACACAGTCCATGTATATGAGCACTACATTACAGTGCAGAAACCTGACTCATTTTCAAAATACATTTCCCATTTGCATCATTACTTTTTTGGCAGCATTACATCCAAACATGAGACAGAATACAACAAGAAAGAGGCCCAAGCTGCTTGTAAATCTGCCCAAGAGTGTATGCAGCACGCTATCTATATTGACTGGGGCTTTGTTAAGAGGAGGTATGATAACACAGAGAGGATTAAGAAGGCAGAAGAGGGAGTATAAAAGAAGGGGGAACATTAGGGGACATGAAAGACAATGACGATAGAGGGAGACTAAGAAGACAGGAGGCAGTTTGAAAAGAAGCAGCACTATCAAGAAAGAAGTGAGAATATGGAAAGAGTGGAAATATCAGAAGAGAGAGGACAGTATGAGCAGAGAGAGGTAGACAGTGAGAAGTGACAGGTGAGATTACAGAAAAAGGTGCAAATATAATGCTTTCATTTACACAGACACTCAGTGTGATTCTGGACAGAAATTTTAAAACCATACATTTTTTCAAACACACATTTACCTCAGTAAAAGGTTTAAGTGACAGAACACAGCCCATGTATATGAGCACTACGTTTCAGTGCAGAAACCTGACTCATTTTCAAAATACTTTTCCAATTTGCAGCATTACTTTTTTGCCAGCATTACATCAAAACATGAGACAGAATACAACAAGAAAGAGGCCCAAGCTGCTTGTAAATCTGCCCAAGAGTGTATGCAGTACTCTATCTATATTGACTGGGGCATTGTTAAGAGGAGGTATGATAAAACAGAGAGGATTAAGAGGGCAGAAGAGGGAGTATAACAATAAGGAGGAACATTGGGGGACAGGAAAGAAAATGACGATAGAGGAAGACTAAGAACACAGGAGGCAGTTTGAAAAGAAGCAGCACTATCAAGAAAGACAAGTGAAAATATGGAAAGAGTGGAAATATCAGAAGAGACAGGACAGTATAAGCAGAGAGAGGTAGACAGTGAGGAGAGACAGGTGAGATTATAGAAAAGGGTGCAAATATAATTCTTTCATTTACACAGACACTCAGTGTGATTCAGGACAAAAATGCTAAAACCATACATTTTACCAAAACACATTTACCTCAGTAAAAGATTTAAGTGACAGAATACAGTCCATGTATATGAGCACTACATTACAGTGCAGAAACCTGACGCATTTTCAAAATACATTTCCAATTTGCAGTATTACTTTTTTGCCAGCATTACAGCCCAACATGAGACTGAATACAACAAGAAAGAGGCCCAAGCTGCTTGTACATCTGCCCAAGAGTGTATGCAGCACTCTATCTATATTGACTGGGGCATTGTTAAGAGGAGGTATAATAAAACTGAGAGGATTAAGAGGGAAGAAGAGGGAAAATAAAAATAAGGGGGAACATTAGGGGACATGAAAGACAATGACGATAGAGGGAGACTAAGAAGACAGGAGGCAGTTTGAAAAGATGCAGTACTTTCAAGAAAGATACGTGAAAATATGGAAAGAGTGGACATATCATAAGAGAGAGGGCAGTATAAGCAGAGAGAGGTAGACAGTGAGGAGAGACAGGTGAGATTATAGAAAAAGGTGCAAATATAATTCTTTCATTTACACAGACACTCAGTGTGATTCTGGACAGAAATTTTAAAACCATACATTTTACCAAAACACATTTACCTCAGTAAAAGGTTTAAGTGACAGAACACAGCCCATGTATATGAGCACTACATTTCAGTGCTGAAACCTGACTCATTTTCAAAATACATTTCCAATTTGCAGCATTACTTTTTTGTCAGCATTACCTCCAAACATGAGACAGAATACAACAAGAAAGAGGCCCAAGCTGCTTGTAAATCTGCCCAAGAGTGTATGCAGCACTCTATCTATATTGACTGGGACAGTGTTAAGAGGAGGTATGATAAAACAGAGAGGATTAAGAGGGCAGAAGAGGGAGCATAAAAAGTAGGGGGAACAATAAGGGACAGGGGAGACAATGCCGATAGAGGGAGACTAAGAAGACAGGAGGCAGTTTGAAAAGAAGCAGCACTATCAAGAAAGACTAGTGAAAATATGGAAAGAGTGGAAATATCAGAGGAGGGAGGACAGTATAAGCAGAGAGAGGTAGACAGTGAGGAGAGACAGGTAAGATTATAGAAAAAGGTGCAAATATAATTCTTTCATTTACACAGACACTCAGTGTGATTCTGGACAGAAATGTTAAAACCATACATTTTACCAAAACACATTTACCTCAGTAAAAGGTTTAAGTGACAGAACACAGTCCATGTATATGAGCACTACATTACAGTGCAGAAACCGGACTAATTTTCAAAATACATTTCCAATTTGCAGCATTACTTTTTTGCCAGCATTACATCCAAACATGAGACAGAATACAACAAGAAAGATGCCCAAGCTGCTTGTAAATCTGCCCAAGAGTGTATGCAGCACTCTATCTATATTGACTGGGGCATTGTTAAGAGGAGGTATAATAAAACAGAGAGGATTAAGAGGGCAGAAGAGGGAGTATTAAAAAAAGAAGGGGGAACATTAGGGGACAGGAAAGACAATGATGATAGAGGGAGAGTAAGAAGACAGGAGGCAGTTTGAAAAGAAGCAGCACTATCAAGAAAGAAAAGTGAAACTATGGAAAGAGTGGAAATATCAGAAGAGAGAGAACAGTATAAGCAGATAGAGATACACAGTGAGGAGAGACAGGTGAGATTACAGAAAAAGGTGCAAATATAATGCTTTCATTTACACAGACTCTCAGTGTGATTCTGGACAGAAATTTTAAAACCAGACATTTTTTCAAACACACATTTACCTCAGTAAGAGGTTTAAGTGACAGAACACAGCCCATGTATATGAGCACTACATTACAGTGCAGAAACCTGACTCATTTTCAAAATACATTTCCAATTTGCAGCATTACTTTTTTGTCAGCATTACATCCAAACATGAGACAGAATACAACAAGAAAGAGGCCCAAGCTGCTTGTAAATCTGCCCAAGAGTGTATGCAGCACTCTATCTATATTGACTGGCGCATTGTTAAGAGGAGGTATAATAAAACAGAGAGGATTAAGAGGGCAGAAGAGGGAGTATAAAAAGAAGGGGGAACATTAGGGGACAGGAAAGACAATGTCGATAGAGGGAGACTAAGAAGACAGGAGGCAGTTTGAAAAGAAGCAGCACTATCAAGAAAGACAAGTGAAAATATGGAAAATGTGGAAATATCAGAGGAGAGAGGACAGTATAAGCAGAGAGAGGTAGACAGTGAAGAGAGACAGGTGAGATTATAGAAAAAGGTGCAAATATAATTCTTTCATTTACACAGACACTCAGTGTGATTCTGGATAGAAATTTTAAAACCATACATTTTACCAAAACACATTTACCTCAGTAAAAGGTTTAAGTGACAGAACACTGCCCATGTATATGAGCACTACATTACAGTGCAGACACCTGACTCATTTTCAAAATACATTTCCAATTGGCAGCATTACTTTTTTGCCAGTATTACATCCAAACATGAGACAGAATACAACAAGAAAGAGGCCCAAGCTGCTTGTAAATCTGCCCAAGAGTGTATGCAGCACTCTATCTATATTGACTGGGGCATTGTTAAGAGGAGGTATGATAAAACAGAGAGGATTAAGAGGGCAGAAAAGGGAGTATACAAAGAAGGGGGAACATTAGGGGACAGGAAAGACAATGATGATAGAGGGAGACTAAGAAGACAGGAGGCAGTTTGAAAAGAAGCAGCACTATCAAGAAAGATACGTGAAAATATGGAAAGAGTGGAAATATCAGAAGAGAGAGGACAGTTTAAGCAGAGAGAGGTAGACAGTGAGGAGAGACAGGTGAGATTATAGAAAAAGGTGCAAATATAATTCTTTCATGTACACAGACACTCAGTGTGATTCTGGATAGAAATTTTAAAACCATACATTTTACCAAAACACATTTACCTCAGTAAAAGGTTTAAGTGACAGAACACAGCCCATGTATATGAGCACTACATTACAGTGCAGAAACCTGACTCATTTTCAAAATACATTTCCAATCTGCAGCATTACTTTTTTGTCAGCATTACATCCAAACATGAGACAAAATACAACAAGAAAGAGGCCCAAGCTGCTTGTAAATCTGCCCTAGAGTGTATGCAGCACTCTATCTATATTGACTAGGGCATTGTTAAGAGGAGGTATGATAAAACAGAGACGATTAAGAGGGCAGAAGAGGGAGTATAAAAAGAAGGGGGAACATTAGGGGACAGGAAAGACAATGCCGATAGAGGGAGACTAGGAAGACAGGAGGCAGTTTGAAAAGAAGCAGCACTATCAAGAAAGACAAGTTAAAATATGGAAAGAGTGGAAATATCAGAGGAGAGAGAACAGTATAAGCAGAGAGAGGTAGACAGTGAAGAGCGACAGGTGAGATTATAGAAAAAGGTGCAAATATAATTCTTTCATTTACACAGACACTCAATGTGATTCTGGATAGAAATTTTAAAACCATACATTTTACCAAAACACATTTACCTCAGTAAAAGGTTTAAGTGACAGAACACAGCCCATGTATATGAGCACTGCATTTCAGTGCAGAAACCTGACTCATTTTCAAAATACATTTCCCATTTGCAGCATTACTTTTTTGCCAGTATTACATCCAAACATGAGACAGAATACAACAAGAAAGAGGCCCAAGCTGCTTTTAAATCTGCCCAAGAGTGTATGCAGTACTCTATCTATATTGACTGGGGCATTGTTAAGAGGAGGTATGATAAAACAGAGAGGATTAAGAGGGCAGAAAAGGGAGTATAAAAAGAAGGGGGAACATTAGGGGACAGGAAAGACAATGACGATAGAGGGAGACTAAGAAGACAGGAGACAGTTTGAAAAGAAGCAGCACTATCAAGAAAGACACGTGAAAATATGGAAAGAGTGGAAATATCAGAAGAGAGAGGACAGTATAAGCAGAGAGAGTTAGACAATGAGGAGAGACAGGTGAGATTATAGAAAAAGGTGCAAATATAATTATTTCATTTACACAGACACTCAGTGTGATTCTGGACAGAAATGTTAAAACCATATATTTTACCAAAACACATTTACCTCAGTTAAAGGTTTAAGTGACAGAACACAGCCCATGTATATGAGCACTACATTACAGTGCAGAAACCTGACTAATTTTCAAAATACATTTCCAATTTGCAGCATTACTTTTTTGTCAGCATTACATCCAAACATGAGACAGAATACAACAAGAAAGAGGCCCAAGCTGCTTGTAAATCTGCCCAAGAGTGTATGCAGCACTCTATCTATATTGACTGGCGCATTGTTAAGAGGAGGTATAATAAAACAGAGAGGATTAAGAGGGCAGAAGAGGGAGTATAAAAAGAAGGGGGAACATTAGGAGACAGGAAAGACAATGTCGATAGAGGGAGACTAAGAAGACAGGAGGCAGTTTGAAAAGAAGCAGCACTATCAAGAAAGACAAGTGAAAATATGGAAAATGTGGAAATATCAGAGGAGAGAGGACAGTATAAGCAGAGAGAGGTAGACAGTGAGGAGAGACAGGTGAGATTATAGAAAAAGGTGCAAATATAATTATTTCATTTACACAGACACTCAGTGTGATTCTGGATAGAAATTTTAAAACCATACATTTTACCAAAACACATTTACCTCAGTAAAAGGTTTAAGTGACAGAACACTGCCCATGTATATGAGCACTACATTACAGTGCAGACACCTGACTCATTTTCAAAATACATTTCCAATTGGCAGCATTACTTTTTTGCCAGTATTACATCCAAACATGAGACAGAATACAACAAGAAAGAGGCCCAAGCTGCTTGTAAATCTGCCCAAGAGTGTATGCAGCACTCTATCTATATTGACTGGGGCATTGTTAAGAGGAGGTATGATAAAACAGGGAGGATTAAGAGGGCAGAAAAGGGAGTATAAAAAGAAGGGGGAACATTAGGGGACAGGAAAGACAATGACGATAGAGGGAGACTAAGAAGACAGGAGACAGTTTGAAAAGAAGCAGCACTATGAAGAAAGAAACGTGAAAATATGGAAACAGTGGAAATATCAGAAGAGAGAGGACAGTTTAAGCAGAGAGAGGTAGACAGTGAGGAGAGACAGGTGAGATTATAGAAAAAGGTGCAAATATAATTCTTTCATGTACACAGACACTCAGTGTGATTCTGGACAGAAATTTTAAAACCATACATTTTACCAAAACACATTATCCTCAGTAAAAGGTTTAAGTGACAGTACACAGTCCATGTATATGAGCACTACATTACAGTGCAGAAACCTGACTAATTTTCCCAATACATTTCCAATTTGCAGCATTACTTTTTTGCCAGCATTATATCCAAACATGAGACAGAATACAACAAGAAAGAGGCCCATGCTGCTTGTAAATCTGCCCAAGAGTGTATGCAGCACTCTATCTATATTGCCTGGGGCATTGTTAAGAGGAGGTATGATAAAACAGAGAGGATTAAGAGGGCAGAAGAGGGAGTATAAAAATAAGGGGGAACATTAGGGGACAGGAAATAAAATGAATATAGAGGGAGACTAAGAAGACAGAAGGCAGTTTGAAAAGAAGCAGCACTATCAAGAAAGATACGTGAAAATATGGAAAGAGTGGAAATATCAGAAGAGAGAGGACAGTTTAAGCAGAGAGAGGTAGACAGTGAGGAGAGACAGGTGATATTATAGAAAAAGGTGCAAATATAATTCTTTCATGTACACAGACACTCAGTGTGATTCTGGACAGAAATTGTAAAACCATACATTTTACCAAACACACATTTACCTCAGTAAAAGGTTTAGGTGACAGAACACAGCCCATGTATATGAGCACTACATTACAGTGCAGAAACCTGACTCATTTTCAAAATACATTTCCAATTTGCAGCATTACTTTTTTGTCAGCATTACATCCAAACATGAGACAGAATACAACAAGAAAGAGGCCCAAGCTGTTTGTAAATCTGCCCAAGAGTGTATGCAGCACTCTATCTATATTGACTAGGGCATTGTTAAGAGGAGGTATGATAAAACAGAGATGATTAAGAGGGCAGAAGAGGGAGTATAAAAAGAAGGGGGAACATTAGGGGACAGGAAAGACAATGCCGATAGAGGGAGACTAGGAAGACAGGAGGCAGTTTGAAAAGAAGCAGCACTATCAAGAAAGACAAGTGAAAATATGGAAAGAGTGGAAATATCAGAGGAGAGAGAACAGTATAAGCAGAGAGAGGTAGACAGTGAAGAGCGACAGGTGAGATTATAGAAAAAGGTGCAAATATAATTCTTTCATTTACACAGACACTTAATGTGATTCTGGATAGAAATTTTAAAACCATACATTTTACCAAAACACATTTACCTCAGTAAAAGGTTTAAGTGACAGAACACAGCCCGTGTATATGAGCACTGCATTTCAGTGCAGAAACCTGACTCATTTTCAAAATACATTTCCCATTTGCAGCATTACTTTTTTGCCAGTATTACATCTAAACATGAGACAGAATACAACAAGAAAGAGGCCCAAGCTGCTTTTAAATCTGCCCAAGAGTGTATGCAGTACTCTATCTATATTGACTGGGGCATTGTTAAGAGGAGGTATGATAAAACAGAGAGGGTTAAGAGGGCAGAAAAGGGAGTATAAAAAGAAGAGGGAGCATTAGGGGACAGGAAAGACAATGACGATAGAGGGAGACTAAGAAGACAGGAGACAGTTTGAAAAGAAGCAGCACTATCAAGAAAGACACGTGAAAATATGGAAAGAGTGGAAATATCAGAAGAGAGAGGACAGTATAAGCAGAGAGAGTTAGACAGTGAGGAGAGACAGGTGAGATTATAGAAAAAGGTGCAAATATAATTCTTTCATTTACACAGACACTCAGTTTGATTCTGGACAGAAATTTTAAAACCATACATTTTACCAAAACACATTTACCTCAGTAAAAGGTTTAAGTGACAGAACACAGCCCATGTAAATGCGCACTACATTACAGTGCAGATCCCTGACTCATTTTCAAAATACATTTCCAATTTGCAGCATCACTTTTTTGCCAGCATTACATCCAAACATGAGACAGTATACAACAAGAAAGAGGCCCAAGCTGCTTGTAAATCTGCCCAAGACTGTATGCAGCACTCTATCTATAATATCTGCAGCATTGTATAAGTGACTGTACATATTCTACATTTTTAGTACTGCACTTTATTCAACAAAGCTGACTAACTAAATACATTAACTTACCAAATGATTTACCACAAAAGTTATCCAAAACCAAACAAACTGCAAATATGATTCAGCAAACTTTTTAGGATTAAACACTTTACTTTTTTTTAAATAAAATGCACCATATGCATTCCCTTACAACTTTTCAACTCACCTGTCAAACAGATTAGTAGATTAAGAAGAATGCCACTCAAACACCAGATAGATAGCCTTATACAGAATCTCCCTGTTCTAGTGCTTGCAGCAGAACCAAAGAAATGGCACATTTTCCCTCTCGATTTACACATATATAAACATTACTAACAAATCAAATTCCTTTATACAATAATTCACAACCAAACACACATTTCTATTGGTTCAATATTTCAAACCTTTCAAACTGACATATCTTTTCACCCTACCCCCAACACATCATGCAAAAGTCTACTGTAAACAGAGGTCAAAAGTTCAGCACACTGTAAAACACTAGTCCTCATCAAGTTTAGACTATGCATAAGTACTTTCTTATAAGTACCAATAAACGGAAAAACTCTAATTACAACCAACCAACACATAAGCACTTAAACTTGAAAGATATATGTAAAATATTCTTTTTAAAATGATTTTTTTCATTCTAGGGTGCGCTTCCGGGACGACTTCCAAAATTTGCACCTTTCGCGTACGGTGCATCTATTTAAAAAAAAAAGATAGCGTCTATTACAAATTTTTCATAAGCCTCGGGGACCCCATCCCCCGGGGCTAAAAATAAACGTTGGGGACCGTGGGGGGAGCCCCAATGCCCCCATGGTCCCAGCCGGCTCCCCACGTACTTTGGGAGCCGGCATTGCTTTTCGTCAGAGAGAGCAGCTAACATGCTGCTCTCTCTGACGAAAAGCAGTTTGCTGTGATAGGGTGGGAGCTATAAGGCTCTGCCCTACCACAGCAAACAGCAGTGTCCCGGGGGTAGGCACCCCGGGACACTGCAGGAGCCGGCCCTGGGGAGGTGGTGGTCCCCAGGGCCTTCAATGGCTCTAGGAGGGGACCCCCTCCCAACATAGAAAAGCCCCAGCGGGTGGTGGTCCCGGGGCTAGGGGGTCCGTCACAGACCCCCCTATTTTTAATATTATAGCCCGGGGAGGTGGTGGTCGCCGGAGCTACTGAGGGGCAAAGAGCCCCCATACACACAATTTTTTTTTTCTTTTCAAATCAAGCCCCAGGGTTGGCGGTCCCTGGGCTGCGGAGGGGCAGAGAGCCCCCCCCCGCAAACAAATAACTTAAGCCCCAGGGGATGGGGTACCTGGGGATTAAAACAAATGAGTAATAGAAACAATTTTTTTTTACAATATATGCCCGGTACGCGTACCGTGCAAATTTTGCAATTCTTTCCGGAAGAGCACCCTAACATGAAAAAAATCATTTAAAAAATATATTTTACATATATCTTTCAAGTTTATGAGTTTATATGTTGGTTGGGTTCATTGTAAAACCCCCTAATTAACCCAAGGCAGTCTAAAAACCCTATAGCAAACAGCAAACAATTCCTGTCAATCTACACATTCAAAGCACACACACATATACAAATAAATAACAAATCACATTTATTCACACATTAAAAATGAAACACACTTTTAAAATGCTGGAACTTTTCAACCCTTTCCAACTCACAAAACTTTAAACCCTTCCCCCAACCACATTCTGCCTGTTACCATAGAAACACTTCAGGAAACACCTAACTGACAATACAGGTGAAAAGTTCATCATACATTGTTGCAAATCAAAACAGCAAGTGTGCTTGACTACTCAATATATCAGCTTATCTTAAGTAATGTTCTTTACTATCACATTTTCTTAACCAATAAATAACACGCTTTTAAAAAACTGAAAATTGCACCCTACTTTTGTAGCTAGTAACATTCCAAACAACCAATCACTTCTTTGCTTTTTTTCAAAACTCCACTTATCCACCATTTTAGAAAAAAAATCTTCAAACTGCCCTTTCATTTACAGAGGCCATCTCAGTGCATCTAGACCTCTCTTCAAGATGTTTAAAGTGTGGATTGTGGGACACAGCTATATTTTCTAGAGTGAAAGGTACGCACAACAGAAAGGAACTCACAAAGACCTAGGTTTATCAAATGTGCACATTAAATGGATTGGACAGAGAGGGTTAAAGTGGCACCAATTGATGCCATTGGTGAAATCCTTTATGCATCTCCAACATGCTGACCTCATAATTGTGCAGTGTGGTGGCAATGACCTAGGCACTTTGACTGGGGTAGGTCTGGAATTGTTTATGAAGGACACCTTTCAACAACTGATGGCACTTTCCCCCCAAACTGCCTTTGTCTATTCTAATATATGCCAAAGGCAGAAATGGAACTGGTCCAATCAATATTGTCCACAGAATGAAAAAGCCAGGAAACATGTGAATAAATCTGTTTCTGCTTTTCTCAACAATCTGCGTTTCAATATGCAAGGCATCTATAGGAGATATGGTGTACATTTTACAGATGAAGGAAACAGAGTCTTCCTCATGAACTTTAGACTCTGCATCGGTACTTACTTGTAGGTACTAACATCTCACAATAAACACAAGGGCTCTTTTTAGAGCCACACAACACATAAATACATACACTTCATAAATATCTAAAAATATTTTTATTTTTCTGGCTTACGTGCGCTTACGGTACGACTTACGAAATTTGCACCGTACGCGTAAAGTGCATCTTTCATAAAAGAAAAATAGCATCTACATCAAATTTTGTATAACCCCATCCCCCCGGGGTAAAAAAAACATTGGAGACCGTGGGGGGAGCCCCAATGCCCCCACGGTCCCGGCCAGCTCCCCACGTCCTTTAGGAGCCGGCATTGCTTTTTGTCAGAGAGAGCAGCTAACATGCTGCTCTCTCTGATGAAAAGCAATTTGCTGTGGTAGGGTGGGAGCTGCAAACAGCAGGGTCCCGGGGGTAGGCACCCCAGGACACTGCAGGAGCCGGCCCTGGGGAGGTGGTGGTCCCGAGGGCCATCAATGGCTCCAGGATGGGGGCCGCGTGGCCCCCCCTCCCAACATAGAAAAGCCCCAGGGGTGGTGGTCCACAGGGCTGGGGGGTCCGTCACGGACCCCCCTTTTTCAATATTAGAGTCCCTGGGGTGGAGGTCCCCAGGGCGATTGGGGGGGCAAACAGCCCTTCCCACAGAATTAAAATAAATAAATAAATGAATTAACCAAATATTGCCCCCGGGATTTGGTCCCCCCGGGGCTAATTTTGAAAAAAACCAGACTGAGTTTTTTTTCTTCAAGGGGTACGCGTAGGTACGCGTACCCTTGATTTAAAAAAAAAATATATATAGGCCTTGGGGGTCCTTGTAGAACCCCCTGAGCAGGCCTAGGGGGTCAGGGTGTGTCTACCCTGCCCCCTTGGCATATTTTGCACACTTGTTTCTCATTTCTTGTGCCTCAGTTTTACCGAAACACAAGATGGCTGCCAACACTACCTAGTTTGGAGTGTTGATAGAAAGTTGACATCCAATCAGCATGCAGCTCGTGCTCGGGAAGGTAAATTTAGGGTACACGTACGGATACGGGTACGCGTACCGTGACATCTCCAATATATACTTATGATTTTACTTTTGATTTTCTCAGGGACTACTGAACGGATTTACACCATTTAACAAAAAGGCCCATCTGCGAAAAGAACTCTCCCTGTTTGCCAAGTTTGATGTAATTCCGTTCAGCCGTTCGGGCTTTAGTACTGGCTAAAGATCCTAAGGGAAATTGCATGGGGAAAACACGTTTTGGGCCCCCCCTTTTTTCTCGGCCCCCGCTTCGCGAATCACCCCCAAACTTTCAGGGAATGTTCTTGGAGAAATTCACAAAGATTCGTCCACTGGCGCCAAGTTATTCCAAATAGAATGTTGCAGATTTCCTATGGAAACTAAGTTTTAACTATAACTACCTACTGGCGACCGCCAGTAGGTAATATATATTTCCTGTGGAAACTAGGTTCTTACTATAACTACCTACTGGCTACTGCCAGTAGGCTCTATATAATCTCTGCTTGCAATAGCTTGTTGGAGAATATGAGTAAATATATTGATTTCTTTTTACAAGACTTTGTGAGAGGTTTGCCATCTTTTATCTTGGACACCGGTGACCTATTGAGAAAGCTTGTGGACTTCAGATGGAATTCCAACTATATACTGGTATCTATGGATGTCACCTCGTTATATACTAGTATATTCCATCAAGATGGTCTAAGAGCAGTGCAACATTTCCTTGGAAAAAGACTAAATTGTTTCCAGGAACATTCGAAAATGCTATTAGATATGATTGCAATCTGCTTAGAGAACAATGTTTTTATGTTTGCCAAACAATTATTCCTTCAGACCAGGGGAGTGGCAATGGGGGCCTGCTTTTCTCCCAGTTATGCCTGTTTACATATGGGGTACTGGGAGGAGCAGGTCCTCATGCGAGAACACTTTGCCATCATGAATTCTAAAGTAAAATTCTGGTCAAGGTATATCGATGATTTGTTTTTTATATGGGATGGCACTGAAAGGGAAGTAAGAGATTTTATTGACAAATTGAATGATAATAATCTCAACATTAAATTCACCAGCAACATCAGTGCCACAACCATTGTGTTCCTTGACGTAGAGATATATGTCCAGGCAGACAGTCTCCACACTAAGTTGTACCGTAAGCCCACAGCGGGCAACACACTGCTGCACGCCGGAAGTCACAATCCGGCACACCTGATACGAAGCATCCCCTATGGAGAGATGCTTCGTGTCAGGAGAATTTGCAGCAGTGAGGAAGAATGCCGGCTGGCACAATTCCAATGCAAAACACGTTTCCTTCAAAGAGGTTACATGTCTGAAGTTATAGATGGTGCAATTCTGAAAGCAAATAGAAAGGACAGAACAACACTCCTGGGCTCAGGAGTGAAACACTTGAAACCACGGGTCAATGGGTTACAGGATGGTACTAGGTTGATCATTGGCTACAGTAACCAACATAACAGTATCCACAAAATAATCAAGAACAATTGGTCATTATTGTCCGAAGATCCTGTTTTGGGTCTAGTTATCCCTAAATACCCTAGCATCACCTATCGCAAAGCTAGGTCTATGAAAGACAGCTTAGTATCCAGCAGCCCTGAGGTGGTAACGGGAACTTGGCTAAATGAGAGTAAAGGTTTTTTGAAATGCTTTACATGTAAAGCTTGCAAAAATGGCGTCAGTAAAACAGAAGTAAAAACGCCACTCTCGCCATTCCCTATTAAGATCAAACACAAGCTGAACTGCAAAACTGAATTTGCAGTTTATGTTTTAGAGTGCCCCTGTGGGTTAAAATATGTGGGCAGTACGAGACCACAGGTCCACAAGCGCATTCTACAGCACTTGCGAGCTATCAGTAACGTTGACCCCTCATACCCAGTGGCTAGGCACTTTGATAAATGCCATGGGAGAGATGCCTCCCTGTTGTTATACTATGTGATAGATTGTGTTCCTCCCCAGAGGAGGGGAGGTGATAGAGAGTCCCTGTTACGTAAGTTAGAGACACGTTATATCATTCTCTTGGATACTAAGGCACCACAGGGCCTGAACACAGGGGAGGACTGCCACACCTATCTATAGTATTACCTGACCTTTGAGAGTTGCACCTTGATTTCTAATGCTAAACTGTAAACTGTGTTTTTTAAGGCCAGCCTTATATAACTTTAATATGTACCCTGGACGCCTTCTGATCTTTAATGTAACATTTTAATCCACACTAAACTGATTTATCAATTTTGCACTTTACACGGTAGCACTTTATGCCATCTGGGCAAGTCTTGCACTAGTTATGTATTTTTGCACACGAATCAATTGTACTGTTTGCCCCATATATTGACGTATATCTCAGGGGGGTAAATCCCATATAAACCCAGAAGTCATTTGCATCATTAGGACATTGTTTAAGTGATAATATTTATAGCTTTTAACTTTTATATGCTATTTTTAGAGGTTTTAGTGAATATTGATAAACTATTGTCATTTAATGTATGCACACGATGATTGACTTGTATTGTGGTTTATTAACTTTGGGTTTTAGTATGTATTTTACAGACATTGTACAGAATCAAATTGGTTTATTATATGTTATAATGTGCAATTTACAGCATTTAGGCTGTAATTTACTATGTGCTGAAGAGATACAATGAGAAATAGTATTTTTTCTATTTCTATAACATGTGATGGCATCTTTGCACTTTAAATGGGTGATCAGCCCTCGTGACGTTGTCATGTGATCAAGGCTATCTCTAGCCGAAACGCGTCATGGCGGACTGGTGCTGGGTCTAAAAATCGAATAAAATAACTTTGCACCACGCTTTGGGTCTCGCTGGTTCCTGTTCGCTTGTGTGGGTTTATTGCTGCGCTCACGGACTTCTTGGAACTTTACATACCTCATATATATATATATATATATATAGATATATATATATATATATATATATATATATATTACCTACTGACGGTTGCCAGTAGGTAGTTATAGTTAGAATTGTTTTCCATAGGGAAATCGCAACATTCTATTGGGAATAACTTTGGCGCCGGTTGAGGAATCTTCCTGAAATTTTCCTTAACTTTGCCTCGCGGCGCTCCGGTCCTTCCCTGAAAGTTTGGGGGGGATTCGTCAAGCGGGGGCCGAGATAAAAGGGGGGTCCCAAAACGTGTTTTCCCCATGTTAATTTCCATAAGGCGGTTGGACTCACTTTTAGCCCGAACGGCTGAATGGATTTCCACCAAACTTGGCAAAATTGTAGGGACTGGTACCCCGATGTGCCTTTGCTATGTCTCAAGATATATGCTCCAGTGGTTTTTACGAAAATTTACTTTGAAAAAATATATATTGGGCTACATTGGGCTATATATATGTTAGAGCCCAAATGTAGCCCAATGTAGCCCAATGTAACCTAATGTATCCCAAAGATGGCCACCAGAGACAAAAAAAACAAATGTAGCCCAAATATCAGCCAGATGTAGCCCAACTATAGCCCAATGACAGAATGTCCCAGAGTGTTCTAAAGAACAACTAGAGCGCTAACAGTCTTACTTATGACAAAAGTATGGCACACCTGAAGTCATCTTGATTGGAATAAAGTGTTAACACTTAAAACATTTAATTTGCAAAGGAACAAAATGAGGGGGTTCATTTTGCCATAGAAATTATGATTAGTGCTGAAGAAAGAAAAATTAGGGCACATTTTGAGTGACTTCTCAAATCCTCTTATATTTCATTAAAAAAATTCTGATATGCAGTCTCCCAAGATGGCCACCAGAGACAAAAGAGCCCAAATGTAGCCCAAATATCAGCCAGATGTAGCCCAACTATAGCCCAATGACAGAATGTCCCAGAGTGTTCTAAAGAACAACTAGAACGCTAACAGTCTTACTTATGACAAAAGTATGGCACACCTGAAGTCATCTTGATTGGAATAAAGTGGTAACACTTAATACATTTAATTTGAAAAGGAACAAAATGAGGGGTTTCATTTTGCTATAGAAATTTTATATATATATATATTCACTGAAAAAACCATAGGTTACACACCAGTTATAGTTAGGAATTAGCATTTAAAAAACCTTTGAAATTCACTGAAAAAACCATAGGTTTCACACCAGTTATAGTTAGCTGGAAATTTTACTCGCATAAAACCATTGAAATTCCCACGTTATAGTTAGTTGGACTCACTATAACTTGCACGTCTGCAATGCACTGCTGATGATGTCACATATTACATCACTCATGCATATACTTAAATATTTAAACATTACTCGCTAATATATGTATTCACTAAGATACACTTAATAAGCCAGTTAACCAATCAATTTTTTTTTAAAAACACTGTCATGAGTGATGTAATATGTGACGTCATCAGCAGTGCATTGCAGACGTGCAAGTTATAGTGAGTACAACTAACTATAACGTGGGAATATATATATATATATATATATATATATTACCTACTGGAAATCCGCAACATTCTATTGGGAATAACTTTGGCGGCGGTGGACGAATCTTCGCGAATTGCTCAAAGAAGATGGCCCGCTCCGCTCTGCTCCTTCCCTGAAAGTTTGGGGGGATTTGTCAAGCGGGGGCCGAGATAAAAGGGGGGTCACAAAACGTGTTTTCCCCATGTTAATTTCCATAGGCGGGTGGACTCACTTTTAGCCCGAACGGCTGAATGGATTCCCACGAAACTTGGCAAAATTGTAGGGACTGGTAGCCCGATGTGCCTTTGCTATGTCTCAAGATATGTGCTCCAGAGGATTTTGAGTAATTTAGGTTCAAAAAAATATATATGTCTATAAGCGCGCCCCGGTACGCGCACCGGGGCGCGTACCAGCGCGCTATGCGAGTTCGCGAGCGGAAAGCTGATTGGCTCTCGGGTGTCTGTAAACATTCCAAACAGTCTGGAGCGGCCGCCATCTTGTGTCTCGGTAGGATCGAGACACAAGAGGTGGCAAAAACAAAGGGGGAAATGACCACAAGGGGGCAGAGTAGACTCCCTCTGACCCCCTAGGTTTGATGTGGGGGCTATAAAAGGGCCTCGCCGGACAAAAATACATTTTTTTTTTTCGATTTGTGCAGGGGGAGCGCCCGGTACGCGCACCGGGAAGCGTATCGGGGAGCGTACCATGGGGAAAAAAGAATGACAGATTTTTAAAAAAATGTAGCCTTTTTTTATAAATTGGAGGTAGTTCTAAAAAGAACTGTTTTTTTTCTTCTTTTTGTTGTTTTATATTTAAAAAAAAAAAATTGAACATTTTGTACTTTTTTTGGCTTTTATGAACTATTTTATATTTTTTTGGTTATTTTTATGGGGAGAAACAAAAAACAGGGAATAGTAAACGGCTCAACTGGAGCAAAAAAAATAAGGAAAAAATTATGTTTTTTTGGGGCAATTGTGGTTGTCACCAGCACGGTTGATGAGCTTTATGCTCTGCTCACCATAGGTGATGGTCTTACCACAAAAAATACAAGTGATCTTGAATTCACCAAACTGTGGTTGTATGTTTGGGACCATCTCCCTTGTCTCTGGTCCCGATGGAGTGGGTTGCTTTCTTTTGGAGGTGCTGGGTGAAGATTGGGGAGGGTTACTGGCCAGTTCTCTCACCTCTGCCGCAGCATAGTTGTTGGGATGCTTGCGCTACATGTGCCGAATCATGGTGTTATTGCCAAATGAATATTTCTTTTTAGGGTTCCCTCTTGAAAGTTCAGAACCACAGATTTTGCAAGTCACCTTTGGCGCATTCACTTTCTTCTTGCCCTCAGGGATGGAAAAAAACTCCCATACAATGTGCTGCTTTGGCCTATATGGGGTATTGTCTTCTGGCAGGAATGTCCTACTCCCCTCCTCCTCCTCCTCCTCCTCTTCTTCTTCTTGACCACCAATGTGATGTTGTGGTGGTCCTCTTGGTGGTGGTGGTGGTGGTGGTGCAGATGCTCCAGCTGCTGCTGCTACTGTAGCCATTTTAAAGTACAAAATATTAGTCACAGATTTCCAAACAGGTCTTCCTCAGTCAAAGGACAAAGTCAGAATAAGGAAAAAAGGAGGGGGCTTTCATCATTTGGAGAAAAAAAAATGTCCTGGACCAATGAAAAGTGTTATTTTCAGGTCATATGACCCGGGCTATCATCATTTGGAAACCAAAACTGTTCTGCACCAATCAAAAGTGTTATTTTCAGGTCACATGACCCGATGCGCTTACGCTACGCGACCCCGGGCGCGCCCGGGGGCGTGCCCCGGGGCGCGTCATGTAAGCGCATCGGATGCTTATGTTGCGCGATTGTATGCGCTCGAGTGCTTCCGGGTGCGCTCACGCCGTGCGTATCACGCGGACGCGGCTACGCGATACGTCACGATGATGTTTTCGTTCGCGGCAATAGCGGAAGCGGGACGCTCCCCGGTACGCGCCCCGGGGTGCGCCGCAAAATTGAGCTGACCGGGGCGCTCCCCGGTACGCGCCCCGGGAGCGCTCCACGGCAAAAATTTTTTTTAAAAAATAGTATTATATAAATATACAATATAGGATTCATTATAAAAAATATTACATTTCATAGGTTTGAGGCCCTATATATAGTTAGGAATTAGCATTTACGAAACCTATGAAATTCACTGAAAAACCATAGGTTTCACACCAGTTATAGTTAGGTATTAGCATTTAAAAAACCTATGAAATTCACTGAAAAAACCATAGGTTTCACACCAGTTATAGTTAGGAATTAGCATTTAAAAAACCTATTAAATTCACTGAAAAAAACATAGGTTTCACACCAGTTATAGTCAGCTGGAAATTTTACTCTCATAAAACCATTGAAATTCCCACGTTATAGTTAGTTGGACTCACTATAACTTGCGCGTGCAATGCACTGCTGATGACGTCACATATTACATCACTCATGACATGGTCAGTGACATCACTCATGACCTCACTAATGACACCATCCTTGTGACAGAGTGACAGACCTCCTTTCACTGAAATGTAACCCTTGAAACACATATTCAAAAATAAAAACTAACATTTTCAAAAAAAATGGAGATAGCCATACCAGTTACAACAACCAATTCAATTATTCCACCATCTATATACTCATGCACTCATTCACCAAGAGTTGTATATAGTCACTCATACATATACTCACTCTTCATATGAAGTGATACACCTATACATCCTCTTACACACCGACAGTCATCCTAAAGATACTCTCACACATACTCACACATGCAAATAAACTATTGAACATCCATTTATTTGCATATACAGCTACACCCACACTACCACTTTACTTCTAAGGAAACTTACATATACTTACTCTCTTAAACAATCACTTAAAGAAACACATACTAATGTAAACAGGAACTCTTACAATTCCTCACTCTCACATATACTCACTTATATAGATCAATCTTCACATATACTAGATTAAAACATATGTAGTTACTGATAAACACACTAGTGAGACAGTCATTCACTCACTAACACACACATATACACACTCATCCACCCATACAGTCCTGCACATATGCTGTCTTCAAAACACATACAAAGAGAGAGTCAGTCATTCATGCATCTATGTGCTAAGTAATACCCCCACCAAACCATACAAACACTCATACTGATATTAAAAAAAATCTAATAACCCATATACATACACATGTAGCAACTCACCAACCCATGCAGGCACTTATACACAAAGTGAAACACTAATACATATATTTGAATATTTAAATATTAGTCTCTAATATATGTATTCACTAAGATACACTTAATAAACCAGTTAACCAATCAATTAAAAAAAAAAAACATCCATGTAAACACTTATTTAAACATTTATTCTTTTATCAACTTTTATATATACATATATAACACATATTTATTTTTTAAAAGAGACACATTCACTGGATGGTGTCATCAGTGATGTCATGAGTGATGTCACTGACCATGTCATGAGTGATGTAATATGTGACGTCATCAGCAGTGCATTGCACGCGCAAGTTATAGTGAGTCCAACTAACTATAACGTGGGAATTTCAATGGTTTTATGCGAGTGAAATTTCCAGCTGACTATAACTGGTGTGAAACCTATGGTTTTTTCAGTGAATTTAATAGGTTTTTTAAATTCTAATTCCTAACTATAACTGGTGTGAAACCTATGGTTTTTTCAGTGAATATATATATATATATGTATATTCACTTAAAAAAACATAGGTTTCACACACGTTATAGTTAAAAATTAGCATTTAAAAAACCTTAGAAATTCACTGAAAAAACCACAGGTTTCACACACGTTATAGTTAAAAATTAGCATTTAAAAAACATTAGAAATTCACCGAAAAACCATAGGTTTCACACATGTTATAGTTAGCTGGACATTTCACTCATACAAAACCATTGAAATGTACCCGTTATAGTTAACTATAACTCGCGCGCCCGCAATACACTACTGATGACGTCACATATTACATCACTCATGACATGGTCAGTGACATCACTCATGACTTTACTGATGACATCTCAAATGACATCACTGATGACATCACTGATAACATCATCCTTGTGAAAGAGTGGCAGACCTCCTCACAGCGTGATATAACCCTTGATACACACATTCAAAAATAGAAACTAACATTTTCAAAAAAATGGAGATTCCAATACCAGTTACAACAGCCTATTCAGTAATTTCACCATCTACATACACATCCACTCATTCAGCAACAGTTCTATATAGGCACTCATACATGTACTCACTCATCATATGTACTCATACACCTATACATCTTATTACACACCGACACTCATCTATAGAGTTACTCACACACTTGCATGTACATCTATACACCCACCACTACACTTACTTCTACAGAATCGTACACATACTTACTCTCTTAAGAAATCACTTATAGGAACTCATACTTATTTATACAGGAACTCTTACAATCTCTCGCTCTCACATATACTCACTTATATACATCACTTTTATACATCAATACTCACATATACTAGTTTAAAACATATGTAGTCACTCATAAAAATACTATTGAGACAGTGATTCATTCACTAACACACCCATACACACTCTCATCCACCCATACAGTCCTGCACACATGCTGTCTTCAAAACACATAAAAACAGTGAGTCACCCATTCATGCATCTATGCGGTAAGTAATACCCCCACCAAACCATCCAGATATTCAGGCACTCATAGTGATACTCAAAAAAACAACTAATAACCTACATACACACTCATGTAGCTACTCACCAACCCATGCAGCCACTTATACACAAAGTGAGACACTGATACAGATATTTATATATTTAAACATTACTCGCTAATACATGTATTCACTAAGATACACTTAATAAGTCAGTTATACAATTATTTTTACAAAACAAAAAATCCATTAGACACTTATTTACACATTTATTCTTCCATCGACCTTTAGATATACATATATAAAACATATTAGTCCAACGGGTACCTCCAGTTTGCACCAGGGAGCTGCGTTGGAGAGAGGTGTTCAGAGGGCATGCCCCCTTTTTACAACACTCTGCATCGCAGCTCCGTGGCACTTACTAGAGGTACCCGTTGGACTAGTTGGCCCCTAGGGGACCTCTGGATTGAAGAGAAATATATTCCCCAAGCTAAAACGCGCCACAGGGCGTGTTTGCACACATGTCACTTCAAGCCCCGTCCCCTACCTTCACCACTGTCCAAACATGCCCTGTAACGCGTTCTAAGTTGGGGGATTAAGTCCCATTGCATACTGGGGGTCCCTAGGGGCCAACTAGCACACCAGAAACCTCCATTATGCGCCAGGGGGCTGTGTTACAGAGAGGTGTAAAAAGGGGCATGGCCTCATTACACCTCTCTGCAACGCAGCCCCCTGGCGCTTTTTCAGAGGAGGAACTAATTCCCCTTGCATACTGGGGGGTCCCTGGGGGCCAACTGGCCCACCAGGAACCTCCAGTGTGCACCAGGGGGCTGCGTTACAGAGAGGTGTAAAAAGGGGCATGGCCTCATTACACCTCCCTGCAACGCAGCCCCCTGGCACGTTTGCAGAGGGGGAACTAATTCACCTTGCATACTGGGGGTCCCTGGGGCCAGTTAGCCCACCAGGAACCTCCAGTGTGTGCCAGGGGGCTGCGTTGCAAAGAGGTGTAATGAGGCCATGCCCCGTTTTGCACCTCTCTGCAACGCAGCCCCCTGGCGCGTTTGCAGAGGGGAAACTAATTCCCCTTGCATACTGGGGGTTTACTGGGGGCCAACTAGCCCACCAGGAACCTCCAGTATGCGCCACGGGCTGCGTTGCAGAGAGGTGTAATGAGGCCACGCCCCTTTTAACACCTCTCTGCAACGCAGCCCCCTGGCGCTTTTGCAGAGGGGGAAGTAATTCCCCTTGCATACTGAAGGTCACTGGGGGCCAACTAGCCCACCTGGAACCTCCAGTGTGCGCCAAGGGGCTGCGTTGCAGAGAGGTGTAAAGAGGCCATGCTCCTTTTTACACCTCTCTGCAACGCAGCCCACTGGCGCTGTTTCAGAGGGGGAAGTAATTCCCCTCACATACTGGGGGTCCCTGGGGGCCTACTAGCCCACCAGCAACGTCCAGTATGCGCCAGGGGGCTCCATTCCAGAGAGGTATAAAAAGGGGCGTGGCCTCTTTACACGTCTCTGCAAGGGAGCCCCCTGGCCCATACTGGAGGCTCCTGGTGGGCAAGTTGGCCCCCAGGGACCCCCAGTATGCAAGGGGATTTACTTCCCCCTTTGCAAACGCGACAGGGGGCGCGTTTGCAGAGAGGTGCAGGGAGGGGGCGTGGCCTCCTCCTGATCCTGTTTTTTTTTAAATTTTATTTTAAGAAGGGAGGCTGTGTAGCCCCCCTTCTTTTTATTTTTTTGGGCCCTGGGGACCCCAACCCCAGGGCCTGCCCCCAAACCTTTTTTTTTTTTAATTTTGACCCCGTGGCCCCCCTCCCGTGGCCAATTCCCGCCCCGGGGACCCCATCCCCTGGGGCATGGCGAACTTCATTTTTATTTTTATTTTTTTTATACTGGAGGGGGGCTGCAGCCCCCTCCTCTGCCCCCTTCAGGCCCCGGGGACGCCATCGCCCAGGGCATTACTTTTTTTTTGGAGGGAGGGGGCTGCGTGGTTCCCCTCCCGGGCCACTTCTGGACCCGGGGACCCCATACCCCAGGGCCTGGCCCTCCTCGTTGGGGCCATGGGGGGGGTCCCTAAGACCCCATGGTCCCTGCCGGCTCCCCGCATCCTGCGGGAGCCGGCATTGCTTTTCTGTATGGGGAGCAGCTTACATGCTGCTCCCCGTACAGAAAAGCAATCAGCTTTTTGAAAGAGAGAGCAGGTTTCCTGCTCTCTCTTTCAATAATCAAAGCAGTTTGCTGTGGTAGGGCGGGAGCCGCGAGGCTCCAGCCCTACCACAGCAAACAGCAGTGTCCCGGGGTTATGTACCCCGGGACACTACAGAAGCCAGCCCTGGGGGGTGGCGGTCCCCAGGGCATCAAGGGCTCCAGGAGGGGTGATGCGTGGCCCCCTACCAACATCATTAAATCAATGGGGTATCACCCACAAAATCAAAGGACCTGGGTATAAATTAATATAAGAAAAACAATAGCCCTTGAGTTTCAATCCAATAAACCTTATATGGATATCATTTCTAATTAGGTAATGCGATTAAATCTGCATATTTCGACTCAAGCAAAATGGGAGAGATATGTTCGATTTAACATTAGTTATGTACACATTGCATGTAAGGAAAAAACAGTACCCATGAGTGATAAGTGTAGCCTAAAGCTGGAATGAAAAAAGTATTGTACCCACACCTCAAGTATTTATATTATCAAAGTATTACACATTTATTTACAGTTTCATAAAACAATTCTACTTGTAAACGGCGCAGAGACTATAAGGTTATAGTCAAGTGAAGAGAAAGGGTGCTCAAGTGATTAGAAAGAAAAAGGGAAAGCAATTGTAATGTACAGTTCTGGTATTTACAAAAAACACAAGGCGGCAATTCTTCCGCTATTGTATCGGCCTGTCCAAACTATTCAAGGGGGGGGAATGGGGACAAAAAAGGGGGGTACAGGCACACAAGTTGAGGGGGGTACAGGCACACAAGTGCTCTCGGGAATTTTGCATCCTCAGCTGCGGGTCTTCTTCAGGACATGGGGCAGGGGTTGGAATGAGGGGGAGGCTGGCCGTGATCAAACTCGTGGTCAAGGTCGAACACCTGAAGTACAATGATGAGGTGTCCAATGTACATAAAGCCACATGGGCACATTATGGCATAAATTGCGCCCATAGTATTGCAATTGGTATGTTGTAGCATTGTGTGGGTGTAGTTGGTGTAGGTACATGTTTTCAGTTCCGATGCCATTTTGCATGCCTTGCAACTGCCACATTTGGAGTGGCCCAGTACCGGGGGGATGTTCCACAAGGATGTTTGACTGTCAATCTTCTTTTGGTTAAGCATGGAATGTACCACAAAATCTTTCACACTCCTACCTTTACGGAAGGCGTGCATCGGGGGTTCAGTTATACCTATCTCTTCCGCTACAAGGTGCCAATGTGCATTAATGGATTGTTTGATCTGTGTGCTGCGTGTATTGAAAGTGGTGACACATATAAGTCTGTTTTCCGCGGAATCTGATTTTTGTTTAGGTTGTAATAGGGACTCTCTATTGTTGAACCATGCTCGTTTACGAGCTTTCCTGATCAGACTTCTAGGGTATCCTCGTTCCATGAGTCTTTTAATTAAAACATCGGATTCCCTAAAGTAATCAAGTTTCTTAGTGCAGTTACGTCGCAACCTCAGGAATTGACCAAATGGTAGGTTATCCCTGAGGTTGCGAGGGTGGTGACTGGAATATCTGAGAAGTGTGTTCTTTTCAGTGGGTTTTCTGAAGAGTGTGGTGTATAGGACACCATTTTCTTCTTTAATGGTCAAATCAAGGAAGTTTACAGAGTTGTTACTACTTTCAATAGTGAATTGTATGTTGTCATCCCTTTCATTTAACCAAGTGTGGAAGGTCATTAGCTCCTCCACCGTGCCACTCCAAATGAGGAGCACATCATCTATGTATCGACGCCATTCTACAGTTTTTATTCTGTAGGGGTTGGTATCGTGTATCATTAAATCAATGGGGTATCACCCACAAAATCAAAGGACCTGGGTATAAATTAATATAAGAAAAACAATAGCCCTTGAGTTTCAATCCAATAAACCTTATATGGATATCATTTCTAATTAGGTAATGCGATTAAATCTGCATATTTCGACTCAAGCAAAATGGGAGAGATATGTTCGATTTAACATTAGTTATGTACACATTGCATGTAAGGAAAAAACAGTACCCATGAGTGATAAGTGTAGCCTAAAGCTGGAATGAAAAAAGTATTGTACCCACACCTCAAGTATTTATATTATCAAAGTATTACACATTTATTTACAGTTTCATAAAACAATTCTACTTGTAAACGGCGCAGAGACTATAAGGTTATAGTCAAGTGAAGAGAAAGGGTGCTCAAGTGATTAGAAAGAAAAAGGGAAAGCAATTGTAATGTACAGTTCTGGTATTTACAAAAAACACAAGGCGGCAATTCTTCCGCTATTGTATCGGCCTGTCCAAACTATTCAAGGGGGGGGAATGGGGACAAAAAAGGGGGGTACAGGCACACAAGTTGAAAAGCGTCGACGTTTCGACCCTAGTGCTCTCGGGAATTTTGCATCCTCAGCTGCGGGTCTTCTTCAGGACATGGGGCAGGGGTTGGAATGAGGGGGAGGCTGGCCGTGATCAAACTCGTGGTCAAGGTCGAACACCTGAAGTACAATGATGAGGTAGGTATTAGATGAAATTTAATTGATCACACGGTTGCAGTTCAATGTGGGCTACTGGGTACGTTACCAATGAAGCTGGTCAGGTGGGAACTCCGTCCAAGCTTCCAAGGGGTCACCTATTGGGCAAGAAACCGGAAAATGGGTCAGTACCCCTCTCCCAAGGGCTACTAACTCCAATTAAACAGTCCACTCATCATCGACTGTGGTTCTAGACTCACCTAATAACTTGTTGGTGATCCTATGTGAGGTCTCTAGGATGTTCAGCTTGATTGTTAGGAATAGACCTGTAGGGGACGAACAATTTAATCAACCCCAACTGAATAGACCTATCGGTAAATTTGATTAGGGCCTTAGGTAAGCGTAATTAAACACTTACCACTGTTTGTAGATCGATTGAGGGGTCCTACCGGCGCCCCCGCGGGCACTCCGGTGGTGGTGGAATTGTAAACGTTGCCTCTATAATTCTATGCGGACGTTTAGCATGGGGTATAGGTTTCTCTTTTGGTTCCTTTGTGAGGTCAGGTACAAGCGTTACCTAATATAGAGTAAACAACAGAGAAGTAAGATTAACTACTTCATCTGTCCATATAAGTGAGAGTAATTAAAATGCTACGTAATAAGGAAAACAACCGTTCACCCCACACGGTATTAAAGTTACCTTCTCTCACCTTGGCAACAGTAATTGGTATACTGGACACCGCGGGCAAATACCACCGTCAAGTAATCCGAACGGAGAACCACGTCCGGACAAGGCTGTTACTTCCGTGTTGTAGCTACGGTCACATGTTAACCTGTTAACCAATGCGGCTCAAATGAATCTGAAAGTCGACATTGAGAAGGGACTTTGGATGTTTAGTACGTTATAGGCGGTCGACAAGGGACTCCGCTTTGTGGAGAACGAAAAAGGACTCACCATTACGGTGCACAATCTATTCAATTTCACACATCTTATGTGATGAGGAATCACAATATATTGAGACTGCATCAATAGACATAGTATATACCGCATTTCAGTGCTTTCCTCGGTTCATTTCTAAAAAAAAACCTCATTTTTGGGAATAATGAACAATGAATGTTCGCAGATATAATCATATACAATCTTATAGCAGCTATACAAAAAACGTGTGACAATCACATGTATCTGCAGTACGTAATACATTAACACAAGATCACACAGTAAAAACATATCAATACAATACAAGGATTACAAATACTAAACAGTGGAAATTTGTATTCTATAGAGTGAAATGCCCAGTTTTAATTACCTTCAGTAGAACCGAAGGGATTTCTGTGAGTGTAATGGCCAGAGTGAATACTAGGTGAAATTTCAGCCATTCCGAATGGATACCATTTGTCTCAGGACCTCTTCATGGTCGTTCAGGCCGCGATTGACTGTATCGAAGAGGTGCATACAACGACATTCACGGGTACTTAAGAGTTTAGCATAATTACCACCACGGGGGTTTTTTGTAACCTTCTCTATTATCCACCATGTGAAACTTTCAGGTTGGTGGTTAAATTTCAGAAAGTGATCCACTAGTGGTGCCCCTAGTACCTTGCAGCGTATTTTGCTGCAATGTTGTAAGATACGGGTTTTGGTTTTCTGGATGGTTTGTCCAATGTACATAAAGCCACATGGGCACATTATGGCATAAATTGCGCCCATAGTATTGCAATTGGTATGTTGTAGCATTGTGTGGGTGTAGTTGGTGTAGGTACATGTTTTCAGTTCCGATGCCATTTTGCATGCCTTGCAACTGCCACATTTGGAGTGGCCCAGTACCGGGGGGATGTTCCACAAGGATGTTTGACTGTCAATCTTCTTTTGGTTAAGCATGGAATGTACCACAAAATCTTTCACACTCCTACCTTTACGGAAGGCGTGCATCGGGGGTTCAGTTATACCTATCTCTTCCGCTACAAGGTGCCAATGTGCATTAATGGATTGTTTGATCTGTGTGCTGCGTGTATTGAAAGTGGTGACACATATAAGTCTGTTTTCCGCGGAATCTGATTTTTGTTTAGGTTGTAATAGGGACTCTCTATTGTTGAACCATGCTCGTTTACGAGCTTTCCTGATCAGACTTCTAGGGTATCCTCGTTCCATGAGTCTTTTAATTAAAACATCGGATTCCCTAAAGTAATCAAGTTTCTTAGTGCAGTTACGTCGCAACCTCAGGAATTGACCAAATGGTAGGTTATCCCTGAGGTTGCGAGGGTGGTGACTGGAATATCTGAGAAGTGTGTTCTTTTCAGTGGGTTTTCTGAAGAGTGTGGTGTATAGGACACCATTTTCTTCTTTAATGGTCAAATCAAGGAAGTTTACAGAGTTGTTACTACTTTCAATAGTGAATTGTATGTTGTCATCCCTTTCATTTAACCAAGTGTGGAAGGTCATTAGCTCCTCCACCGTGCCGCTCCAAATGAGGAGCACATCATCTATGTATCGATGCCATTCTACAGTTTTTATTCTGTAGGGGTTGGTATCGTGTAGGATCCATTTGTGCTCAAAGTCATCCATAAAGATAATTGCAAGGTTCGGAGCAAAGCTTGCCCCATAGCCACTCCACTCGTTTGCTCATAGAAGTGTCCATCAAAGATGAAATAATTTCTTCTCATTGCTATTTCCAGGAGTGATAGGATGAAATTGGTTGGAGCACTGTGTGGACGTGTTCTATTGTCTAATGCCTTTTCCATCGCAATCATCGCAGCTTGTTGGGGAAAGCTTGTATATAAGGACGAAATGTCCATGGTTACCAGCAATTCCTGGGTTGAGTCAAAAGTGCTGCCATCTATGAGTTGGATTACCTGCATGGTGTCTCGTAGGTAGCAAGTTGTCGATTCCGCAATGGGCTTTAAAAAGATGTCTATGAACTTGCATAGCGGTTCCAAGATCGAACCACAGCCTGAGATAATCGGCCTCCCTGGTGGCGCAGCCAGGCCCTTATGTATTTTAGGTACTGTATATATCGTTGGGACTTGGGGGTGTGCATTGTTTAAATATTCACATTCTGATTTGGTGATTATACCCTCCTGGTGTGCTATGTCAGTTAGTCCTCTGATTTGTATAGCTATATCGTTTGTGGGGTCTTTTGGTAGTTTCCTATAGTTACCTTCTTTTGATAGCTGAGAAAGAATTTCTGCCTTATATGCCTCTCTGCCCTGAATGACTATTGCCCCGCCCTTGTCTGCGGGCTTTATAACTATGTCATGGTTGGTGTTTAGACTGTTTAGTGCCTGTCGTTCAGTCTTGGAGATGTTGTATTTGACATATTTTCTATCTTTAAGCAGTTTAGTGACGTCTCCTAACACCATTTGTTCATAGGCTAGAATCCTTGGTGGCATCATGTGTGTTGGGGGGGTAAAGGTGGAAGGTGGTCTCAGGCCAGTGTTGCTGTTCACATTGGTGTAAGGTATCTTATTAAAATGATATTTTAAGCGAACCTTACAGAAAAATTGAAAAAGTTCCAATTTCAAATTGAAACTGTTCGGTAAGCTGGTGGGAACAAAGGATAAACCTTTTTCCAAAACTTGTTGTTCCTCATATGTCAAATTGTAGTTGGATAAGTTGACTAGAGGACTGCTTTGTTTGGATATTGTGTTTGTATCTACCATCTGTAGTGTTGCGAGCGTGTCCGTATGTCCCCATGTGATTCCTGTCCGAAGTGTACTTGTTTCCCTGTTTTGTCTCTCCCTTGATTCCAGGTCTGCTGTCCCCTGTTCTGTTTCCAAGATGCTCGGCCACGTCCCCTGGGTCGTCCCCAGGGGCGTCCCCGCCCACGTTGGTCCACCCATGGATCCTGTTCTAAAAAAGTCTGGTCCCCTTCTTGTCCCGCGGTACTAGTGGATGGTTGTTCTGTCTCCGAGCCACTGCTGACTGAGGAGTTGGAGAAAGTGTTGTATCTACGATACCCACCCCTGCCTCTGGTTGTATATGTGCCTCTTGATTCCTGGTTATAGTATCCTTCAGCTAGGTAGGGATATACCTTCTTTTTGTCAAAGAATTTTATATCATTGGCTAATTTGTCCATTTTGGAGGATTGTGTAAATATATCAAATTCTTTTAAGGTTTTCTCTAGCTTCTCTAAGGCTTCCTTGGCGTTCTTTAGGGCTGTATCATCAGTGATCTCCCTCCTTAAGTCTGTTATTTCTTTAATTAAACGGGTAACTTCTTCCAATGCTGTTTCAACCCCAAGCACCATCCAGTGCCTTGAGCAGTTATTTGATATGAAGCTGAATTTACCTTTGAATACCGGGTTATCCACAAATATGGCAGGTTCGTTACGAACCTGAAGCCCCACTGGGATGACATTGGCTTGGAGGTATTGGGCCAATGCGTGTCCGTGGAGTCTGGTTCTTACGAGCTTTTTTTCAAGTCGTTCTAACTTGTTAATTTTGTCGCTTAGTGTGGGGTCTATTATACTGACCGGTCTTCCCAGGAAATTGCCTCCTCCCTGTTCACCAATCAGATTTTTAATGTAATCTTCACTATATTTTAGAGTTTCATTGTCAACCATGTCTATGGATTGGGTATGGATTTATACAATTTCAAAGATTCTCTTACATATACTAAACATTAAGACATGAAACACATAACAATTAACAATGCACAATTACAACCCTCGCAGGAATACCTGCACAAGAGACCATTAAATCAATGGGGTATCACCCACAAAATCAAAGGACCTGGGTATAAATTAATATAAGAAAAACAATAGGCCTTGAGTTTCAATCCAATAAACCTTATATGGATATCATTTCTAATTAGGTAATGCGATTAAATCTGCATATTTCGACTCAAGCAAAATGGGAGAGATATGTTCGATTTAACATTAGTTATGTACACATTGCATGTAAGGAAAAAACAGTACCCATGAGTGATAAGTGTAGCCTAAAGCTGGAATGAAAAAAGTATTGTACCCACACCTCAAGTATTTATATTATCAAAGTATTACACATTTATTTACAGTTTCATAAAACAATTCTACTTGTAAACGGTGCAGAGACTATAAGGTTATAGTCAAGTGAAGAGAAAGGGTGCTCAAGTGATTAGAAAGAAAAAGGGAAAGCAATTGTAATGTACAGTTCTGGTATTTACAAAAAACACAAGGCGGCAATTCTTCCGGTATTGTATCGGCCTGTCCAAACTATTCAAGGGGGGGAATGGGGACAAAAAAGGGGGGTACAGGCACACAAGTTGAAAAGCGTCGACGTTTTGACCCTAGTGCTCTCGGGAATTTTGCATCCTCAGCTGCGGGTCTTCTTCAGGACATGGGGCAGGGGTTGGAATGAGGGGGAGGCTGGCTGTGATCAAACTCGTGGTCAAGGTCGAACACCTGAAGTACAATGATGAGGTAGGTATTAGATGAAATTTAATTGATCACACGGTTGCAGTTCAATGTGGGCTACTGGGTACGGGACCAATGAAGCTGGTCAGGTGGGAACTCCGTCCAAGCTTCCAAGGGGTCACCTATTGGGCAAGAAACCGGAAAATGGGTCAGTGCCCCTCTCCCAAGGGCTACTAACTCCAATTAAACAGTCCACTCATCATCGACTGTGGATCTAGACTCACCTAATAACTTGTTGGTGATCCTATGTGAGGTCTGTAGGATGTTCAGCTTAATTGTTAGGAATAGACCTGTAGGGGACGAACAATTTAATCAACCCCAACTGAATAGACCTATCGGTAAATTTGATTAGGGCCTTAGGTAAGCGTAATTAAACACTTACCACTGTTTGTAGATCGATTGAGGGGTCCTACCGGCGCCCCCGCGGGCACTCCGGTGGTGGTGGAATTGTAAACGTTGCCTCTATAATTCTATGCGGACGTTTAGCATGGGGGATAGGTTTCTCTTTTGGTTCCTTTGTGAGGTCAGATACAAGCGTTACCTAATATAGAGTAAACAACAGAGAAGTAAGATTAACTACTTCATCTGTCCATATAAGTGAGAGTAATTAAAACGCTACGTAATAAGGAAAACAACCGTTCACCCCACACGGTATTAAAGTTACCTTCTCTCACCTTGGCAACAGTAATTGGTATACTGGACACCGCCGGCAAATACCACCGTCAAGTAATCCGAACGGAGAACCACGTCCGGACACGGCTGTTACTTCCGTGTTGTAGCTACGGTCACATGTTAACCTGTTAACCAATGCGGCTCGAATGAATCTGAAAGTCGACATTGAGAAGGGACTTTGGATGTTTAGTACGTTATAGGCGGTCGACAAGGGACTCAGCTTTGTGGAGAATGAAAAAGGACTCACCATTACGGGGCACAATCTATTCAATTTCACACATCTTACGTGATGAGGAATCACAATATATTGAGACTGCATCAATAGACATAGTATATACCGCATTTCAGTGCATTCCTCGGTTCATTTCTAAAAAAAAACCTCATTTTTGGGAATAATGTACAATGAATGTTCGCAGATATAATCATATACAATCTTATAGCAGCTATACAAAAAACGTGTGACAATCACATGTATCTGCAGTACGTAATACATTAACACAAGATCACACAGTAAAAACATATCAATACAATACAAGGATTACAAATACTAAACAGTGGAAATTTGTATTCTATAGAGTGAAATGCCAAGTTTTAAATACCTTCAGTAGAACCGAAGGGATAATCTGTGAGTGTAATGGCCAGAGTGAATACTAGGTGAAATTTCAGCCATTCCGAATGGATACCATTTGTCTCAGGACCTCTTCACGGTCGTTCAGGCCGCGATTGACTGTATCGAATAGGTGCATCCAACGACATTCACGGGTACTTAAGAGTTTAGCATAATTACCACCACGGGGGTTTTTTGTAACCTTCTCTATTATCCACCATGTGAAACTTTGAGGTTGGTGGTTAAATTTCAGAAAGTGATCCACTAGTGGTACCCTAGTACCTTGCAGCGTATTTTGCTGCAATGTTCTAAGATACGGGTTTTGGTTTTCTGGATGGTTTGTCCAATGTACATAAAGCCACATGGGCACATTATGGCATAAATTGCGCCCATAGTATTGCAATTGGTATGTTGTAGCATTGTGTGGGTGTAGTTGTTGTAGGTACATGTTTTCAGTTCCGATGCCATTTTGCATGCCTTGCAACTGCCACATTTGGAGTGGCCCAGTACCGGGGGGATGTTCCACAAGGATGTTTGACTGTCAATCTTCTTTTGGTTAAGCATGGAATGTACCACAAAATCTTTCACACTCCTACCTTTACGGAAGGCGTGCATCGGGGTTCAGTTATACCTATCTCTTCCGCTACAAGGTGCCAATGTGCATTAATGGATTGTTTGATCTCTGTGCTGCGTGTATTGAAAGTGGTGACACATATAAGTCTGTTTTCCGCGGAATCTGATTTTTGTTTTTCTGTATGGGGAGCAGCTTACATGCTGCTCCCCGTACAGAAAAGCAATCAGCTTTGATTTTTGAAAGAGAGAGCAGGTTTCCTGCTCTCTCTTTCAATAATCAAAGCAGTTTGCTGTGGTAGGGCGGGAAGCCGCGAGGCTCCAGCCCTACTACAGCAAACAGCAGTGTCCCGGGGTTATGTACCCCGGGACACTACAGAAGCCAGCCCTGGGGGGTGGCGGTCCCCAGGGCATCAAGGGCTCCAGGAGGGGTGATGCGTGGCCCCCTTCCAACATCAACAAAGCCCTGGGGGGTGGCAGTCCTTGGGGCTGGGGGGGTCCATCACGGACCCCTTTATTTGCATATTAGTGCCCGGGAGGTGGCGGTCCCCGGGGTGTGTGGGAGGAGCTTGAGCCCCCCACACAGGTTTTTTTATTAAAAATAAAGCCCGGCGGGTGGTGGTCCCCGGGGCTGCGGGGGCATACTTTTGAACAAAGCCCTGGGGGGGTGGCGGTCCCTGGGGCTCGGGGGGCCTTAGAGGCACCCCATCATTACTGTCTTTGCCCCGGGGGTGACGGTCCCTGGGGCTGCGGGGGGCCGTGTGCCCGCCCGCTACCATAATAACTTTGCTCAGGAACTACTGAACGGATTTACACCATTTAACAAAAAGGCCCATTTGTGAACAGAACTCTACCTTTTTGCCAAGTTTGGTGTAATTCCGCTCAGCCGTTCGGGCTGTAGCCCCGGCTAAAGGTCCTATGGAAAATTGCATGGGGAAAACACGTTTTGGGACCCCCTTTTTTATCGGCCCCCGCATCATGAATCACCCATAAACTTTCAGTGAAGGCGGCGGAGCAGGCCATTTTCTTGGAGAAATTCGGGAAGATTCGTCCACCGGCGCCAAAGTTATTCCAAATAGAATGTTGCGGATTTCCTATGGAAACTAGGTTTTAACTATAACTACCTACTGGCGACCGCCAGTAGGTAATATATATATACATATATATATACATATATATATATATAAATCCAAGTAACGATCTCGAACCTCCAACCAGTGGCGAACAAAGACCAGCGAATCCCAAAATAAGGCAAGATGTTTATTTTATTGCACCAATTTTCAAAGCACGCAGCGGACTGACGCGTTTCGAGCGGATGCCCTTGATCACAGTGAAATGCAAATCTAAAAGCCTTATTCTTATATGTTGTGGAATACACCATGTGATTAGTGAAAATAGACAACATACTATAGAGTAAACATGGTTCCCCAAATAGATATTGGAAAGGTCACTTGTAATTGAAAATTATTACAAATCGGTTCCACATTAGTCATTTAACATATTGTTGAATAAATTCAGTAAAACAAAATATATCTGCATAAATGCAATATGACTGTTAAATATGACTAACCTGATGAGTACAGTACAAGTAGATCAAAAAACATTGTATGAAAGCAGGATAAATACTATGTGCAAAATATCGCATTATGTAAACAGTTGTGCAAAGTGCAAATAGAATGGCATGTGTTAAAAGTAATGTTATAAATACTTCAAAACCACATTGAAATATCAAAAATTTCTAAAAACCATTCTTTCCATTGTTGAAATGTGCAAAATGTCGCAATGTAAACCAATCATTAAATACAATGTTTCTTATGTGATCTGAGTACTGTCATGAATAAATAAATCCATCTGCATAATAGTTATTGGGGACATCTTAAATAGATGGCAGCCCCATGGTATTGTGGGGCCCACCAAAAAAGGGAGGGACCTAAACTGAAGAGAATGAATCCACAGGGTGGAACCAAAAATAATGTAGGGGAAAACTAAGCATAATTAACCCTATAGAAGTGAAATGTGCCCATACAGCTGGATTTAATAGACCAAATCTGCATTCCCATGTGATTCAAAAAAGTACAAATGAAAAGGTGATTTTCCAAGAATAAAATAGATGACATGGATCATTTCAGTTAGTAATGTTAAACCATAGTATCTAGTCGGGTACAGGAGGTCCCAAACCAAGGAATAATAATGTTACAGCATGTACCCCAAATAGACCAAGCTGAGCAACCCCTCATTCTTCATAGAGCCCCTATAAAAAATGGTACAGATCATCTGTCGTATTGAGCCCGTTAGGGACCTTACTGTCTAGTTCCAATATGGTTTTAGATTCAAGTTGACTAAGCATTTTGTCCCGGTCGCCACCTCTTTGAGGTTTAGGTACAGAGGTGAGTACATAGTAGGTGAGACACTTAAGATTGTTATCGTGTATGCTTTTAAAGTGTCTCGCGACAGGGTAGGAACTGTCATTGTTGACAATTGCCCGGAGATGCTGCAATATTCTGGCATGCACCTGTAGCCTGGTGCTGCCAACATATCTCAGGCCACAGGTGCACCCCAGAACATATACAGCATATTCCGTATTGCAATTGTAATTTTCCCTAATGGGCAAAGGAACGACACTGAAAGGGGTGCTGTAATGGGTCGTGTTTATGCCGAATTTGCATGCTCTGCAACTCGAACATTTGTAAAACCCCGGCCGGGGTTTGAACCAGGATGTACTTTTAGGGAGTTCAGGAAAAGGGTTAGACACTAAAGTCTGCATAGAAGGACCTCTGCGAAATGTGATAATAGGATTGCTGGGGAGTTGGATGACAGAACTCTGTCTGTCTTAAGAATAGGCCAACTCTTAGTAAGGATAGCCCTAATTTTTCTTTCCTGACAACTGAACGATGTAATAAACCTGATGTTGCAGTTGGCTGAATCTGTATTACTGTTCGTAGTAGAGGATTTTGGCAGGAACAGTGATTCTCTAGATTTTTGTTTAGTTTTGTTTATTGCCATTTTGAGGATTTTTTCATTGTGCCCTCTGGCCATAAATCTAGTCACTGCATCAGAGGTGCATTTATCAAATTCCTCTTCATCATTACAGATGCGTTTCAGACGAAGTAATTCGCCATAGGGTATGTTATCTATGATGTGACGTGGGTGGGAACTGCTTGCATGAAGCGTTGAGTTCCCGGCTGTGTCCTTTCTATGGAGGGTAGTTGACAATTTGTTGTTCATGGAGGAAACCCTAACATCTAAAAAGTCTACATAGTCTTTATGGATGTTGGATGTAAACTTTAAATTTACAGAATTGATGTTGAGGCCTGAGATAAAAGATCTAGCACTCTACCTTTTTGCCAAGTTTGGTGTAATTCCGTTCAGCCGTTCGGGCTGTAGCCCCGGCTAAAGGTCCTATGGAAAATTGCATGGGGAAAACACGTTTTGGGACCCCCTTTTTTATCGGCCCCCGCTTCATGAATCACCCATAAATTTCAGTGAAGGCGGCGGAGCAGGCCATTTTCTTGGAGAAATTCAGGAAGATTTGTCCACCGGCGCCAAAGTTATTCCAAATAGAATTTTCGGATTTCCTATGGAAACTAGGTTTTAACTATAACTACCTACTGGTGACCGCCAGTAGGTAATATATATATACATATATATATATATATATATATTACCTACTGGCGGTCGCCAGTAGGTATATATAGTTAGGATTTTTTCTCTATGGGATTTTTGAAAATTCTATGTCAAATAACTTTGGCGTTTGTGGACGCAATTGGCTGACATTTTCAGGAAAATGGCACATTTTGTTTCTGAGCAGCCCCTGAAAATTGGGGGGGGGTTCGTCCAGGGGGGGTCGAGAAAAAAGGGGGGTCCCAAAACGTGTTTTTAACATTGAGTTTTCCATAGGGCGGTTGGCCTCACTTTTAGCCCGAACGGCTGAATGGATTTGCACGAAACTTGGCAAAATTGTAGGGACTGGTAGCCCGATGTGCCTTTTGTAGGTCTCAATATATGTGCTACAGTGGATTTTGAGAAATTAATGTTTAAAAAAAGATATATATCTGTAACAGCGGACCGGGCAGCGCTCCAGTACGCGTACTTTTCGCGCAACGGAGCTTTGTGAAGCGAAGCTGATTGGTTCTCCGGCGTCTGTAAACATTCCAAACAGTCCGTAGCGGCCGCCATCTTGTCTCTCGGTAGGATCGAGAGACAAGAGGAGGCCAAAGCAAAGGGGCAAATGACCATAAGGGGGCATAGTAGATCCTCGCTGACCCCCTAGGTTTGATGTGGAGGTTTTAAAAGGGCCCCGAGGGGCAAAAAAAAAAATAATAATAATAATCGAACGGCTGAATGGATTTGCACGAAACTTGGTAAAATATTAGGGACTGGTAGCCCGATGTGCCTTTGCTAGGTCTCAATATATGTGCTCCAGTGGATTTTGAGAAATTAACGTTCAAAAAAAGATATATATCTGTAACAGCGCTCCGCTTCGCGTAACGGAGGTTTGCGAAGCTGATTGGTCATTCTGTCACTGGGCTATAGTTGGGCTACATCTGGCTGATATTTGGGCTACATTTGTTTTTTTTGTCTCTGGCGGCCATCTTTGGGCTACATTGGGCTACATTGGGCTTCATTGGGCTACATTGGGCTACATTTGGGCTCCAACATATATATAGGCCAATGTAGCCCAATATATATTTTTCAAAGTTAATTTTCGTAAAAACCACTGGAGCATATATCTTGAGACATAGCAAAGGCACATCGGGCTACCAGTCCCTACAATTTTGCCAAGTTTCGTGGAAATCCATTCAGCCGTTCGAGCTAAAAGTGAGTCCAACCGCCCTATGGAAATGAAAGAAATGAATGGGTAATTTGTAATTAGCAAATAGCTCATCGCAAACTAGGAATGGTAAAGAATCGCTATTTATTCCTTAAAGTTCGCTATTTAGGAAATGCAAAAAACTTTGATGATACATATGGCGGTTCATCTCAAACAAGATAAGAAGCATAGGGATAGATTTATGATGACTGGCGCATCACCAGGGATGTGTTAGTCATTCTGTGCCGCTGTTCCGTCACCTATGGTGTGCTGCATTTACAATGCGGCGCATCATGGGGCAAAAACAGCACAGATGCGTGATGTATCTGTGCCGTAAAGGTGGCGCATTGCTGGAGTTGTATCGCAAGTGTGATGAAGCTCCAGCAAGGGTCGGGGGTGCCCCTGTCGCAGGGTTTCTGTTCTCACACAGAACTGTGGACAGAGGATTGGAACCTCGGCGAATTAGGGTGCCCCAAAACTCACCTTAGTAATCAAAAACCCCTTAGCAAGCTAGGTACAGTGTCACATTGGATATAACAAACTCTCAATGTTTAGACAATCCAGAATATGAACTTATAGTACCTCAGGATACGTGGAACTCATGAACAGTCGGTCGTTATATATTTCTTAGAAACCAGAACATGGAGTTAAGAAGAACACATGTGTATTTGAAATGTTTATTTACTAATGCCGTCTTCTCAGGCGTAGTATCTTAGATAATACAAGTACACATATTATCAGTAGCAAAATTACCAGCATAGTTACTAGTACATAAAAAGCGAATGGTGACAGTATGTTAACATGCTGTAAATGAATAAGAGTTAGCAACACTTATAAGCAGCCACGGGCCGTGGAGGGAGTTACGGTGGGGCAGGGAGGCGGGGAGGGGGAGGGGCAGGGTGGAGAGGGCTCCACCCTGCCCCTCCCCCTCCCCGCCTCCCTGCCCCACCGTAACTCCCTCCACGGTCCGCGGCTGCTTATATCTCACCCTCCCTAATACACATATTATATTATTTGCTAAGAAGGTCTGTTTGTGTTGGTTTAGGGCGTGCCCATACTTTAGTGTCTTAGATTTGAAGGAATCACATCAGCATACACCAGCTCTCTCTTCATGTGAACCGCATCAACTGTTGTGTATGTGTGTTCGGCAAAGCAATATAAAACCCGCCTCATGCCCAGAATTGGCAGAAGCTGCACTTATGTTATGAGTATGAAGTCGTGGAGATCAGACCTCATAACAATTCTGTATCGTGTTGTTCTTGAAACTTCAGTACTCGCTGTACAGATATAGTTTAACAAGCAAAGCAGATAGTAGAGCAATAACATATTATTCTCATGTAAACCACGATGAAGTACTAGGTTGAAAGCTAAAGCAACAACTAAGTGTCGTGTGCAGAAGTTGCAAAAAAGGAAAAATGGCGTTTAAACCGGTAATGAGCCCATGCTAACTTAACACAGTGTAAAGATATCCAGGACCTAGATGACACCTCCCCATGATCCGGAAACGAACTGAATAAGATAATAGAAGTGCCATCTCATGAGAGCAGATTGCAACTTTATATGTGGACGGTCCGCAAGGTAAAACATTAAAAACTAGGAAAATTTAATGCTAAAGAAAAATAAAACAGCCAAGTACTTTATCGAGTCTTAAGCCAATAGGCAAGCTAAATAATAAAAACTTGACAAATAAGTCAATGAATTGTCAATGAAATGCTAGTACTCAGCGTATCAAACATGAAAAAGGTCTATGACATAACTGTGTATGCAAAATAAGCTGCAACAGCCTCCAATAGGAAGTCACCGTCTTCATCCGAAAAGAGTTCAGCCATCCAATTTAAAAGCGGAAAAGAAGATACGTGCTCTCCCAGCACCGGATCCTCTATCACCATCAGAGGACAGCTCGGTGGGTTTTCAAGAAAGCTCTGTTCCAAGAAAGACTGTGTTGCCGCCAGTAAATTCCAGGGACCAATTAGTCCATGCATCAATGCCACAGCCATAATCCTTTCGCCAGGACAAACCAACTTGTGAGTAATGATAGGAGTCATCAGCTGATTAAAGTCGACGTCAGGAGAAACCGGTCCGCAGAGACACAAATCAATGGCCCAATCGAAATCACAGGTCAGGCAGTGAAATACAGGCTGGACACAGGTGAAGTAGGAGAAATGAAAAGATAATCCATATGCCGTGCTTAATATCGCCAACGGCATTGTGCCATAATATTCTAGCATGCGATTGCGGAACAGTGTCAGCAGCTGCAGGGCGGGAGCTTGCACAGGAGGGACATCCATATTTAAAAATGTAAAAAAGCACAAGAGCGTCCGCTGGTAATGCAAGTAAAAATGGGAATCCACGAAGCACAGTGGAAAAAAATAGAATGAAAGAAAGCAGGGATGACTCCAAAGATTTTCTCAAATGAAGTCACAAGACCACTGGTAACAACTTTAAAAAAGTGCGCCAGGCCCTTTGTGGAGGACGCGTTAAAGATAGTCCGAACCATCTTGCTGAAATGGAAAGGCAAATCTGTATTTAAAAGGGTCTGCACCTCTGTACGGGTGTTAGCTATGTGAAGCACGAAAGTTTCACGGGCCGAACTCAAGGCCACCTCTCTTTGAGACAAAAGAGCTCTTATTCTTGCCATGCCGTTGAAATCTGCTCCCAAGGTTGGTATTTGTGGCCAGATTGAAAACTCCCTATGTTCATGTGTGGGAGGAAATAGAACATTTCTGCAGCAAATAACCCGTTCACTTACTGTTACGATAAAAGGAATACTTTTAATTAACCCAGAACAATCTTCATTATTGAGCATCAAATAACTACCATTTTCCAACAACTTGAACGTGGGGATGATAGCAGGAACTGGCGTGCCTTGCAACACGCAAGCCATATTTGGTCGGTGTTTGTTGCATGAACCGTGTAACTGTATGTGCCTACACATTAGTGAATGATCTGGCGTCTCAGTGCATTCCTCTCCATTCAGATAAACTTCTTGATCATCTTTGAAACATCTGTATGTGTATGGAAGCGACCAGACCTCATGAAGAAAAGCACTACCTAAAGGTTCATAACGACCTATTGGTATATATTTCATACAATTTGAAAACTTATATAAAGCAAAAGGCAGCGTTATTAAACCGTGGATAAGGCACGTTGCCAAAAAACCCGCAATCCTCTGCTGATGATGTCACTGAGCATGTCATGAATGATGTAATATGTGACATCATCAGCAGTGGATTACGGGTAATAGTATCTCTAGTTTACTCCCCTATAGCTGTCTTTCTTTTAACATAAGTGTCTGTTTCCTTCCCTTATACTTACTGTTCTTTTTTTTTTTTTTTTAATTTTGGTTCACTTCCGGTTCGCGTACCGGCGAGCGAACTGGGAAGCGAACTACGAGAAATAGAGGTTGGCACAGTTCCAAATATTGTACCAATTTTTTAATAACGTGGAGGTAGTTATGAAAAGAACTTTTTTTTATTGTTTTTGTTGTTTTATATTTTTTTAATAATTTTTCTGAACATTTTTTTACTTTTTTTGAATTTTTCTGAACAGTTTTATATTTTTTGGGGTTTTTCTTGCAGGGGGCAATGAAAACGATTCATTGTAAAGGGCTCAATAGGAGCAACAAAACAAAAAAAAAGTATTTATTATTTGGGGCGTTTCGTACAAACTTGCATATGATAGTCAATAGCTCTGTTGATCAGAGTGATGCTTCTTTCTCCGTAGCAAATGAATCCATTGCAATGTACGCAGACGTGTTTTACTTCATGAAATCTCGTTTGAATATTTGGCACCATCTCCCTGCCCTCTGGTCCCGTTACTTCCGGTACAACAGATCTTCTGGCCATAATAGGGAGATTATCTAGGTCGTTACGAAACTGTGCAGCACTGTAGTTGTTAGGATGCCACCTAGTCATATGGCGATGCATTGTGTAGTTTCCGAAACTGTATTTTTTGTCGGTCCCTCTGGACAGTCTATCTTGACATATAAGGCAAGTTACGTATCTTGCATTTACTTTTTTCTGACCTTTGGGAATTTAAAAAAATTGCCAAAAGAAGTTTTCTTTCCGGTGAGACGTCCTGGGCTCCTCAGGCAAAAAGTGCCTCTCTTCGTGCTCGTCGTCCTGTTCCTCTTCTTCCTCTTCTTGCTGAATTATAACTTGAGCAGGTGGTCCACTCTTCCTTGGATGTGGTGGAGGTGGTGGGGAAGCACCAGCTGAAGCTACTAAAGAAGCCATTGCTCACTGGTAACAAAGGGTCTTTCTCTCACAATGATGAAAGTCAGAGTGAGGAAAGAAGGAGGGATTTTCATCATTTGGGAAAAACAATAGTTCTCAACCAATGAAAAGTGTTCATTTTGGATTATATGACCTAGTCTTACATCATTAGGAAACCAAAAGTGAAATGAACCAATGAAAAGTGTTATTACCAAGTCACATGACCTGCTGTGTTTACGTTAAGCGCTTTGCAGGGCCTCCCGGTTTGCTTCCAGAAACCTGTGCTTTGCGACTCGGTAAGCGTACCAGTTCGCTAACGTAGCACGTCATATGACGTATCACGCGACAACGCGAAACGTCATGCGGACGGGAGGCGTCACGATGTTGTTTTCTAACGCGGCAGTTGCGGTAAAGAAACGTTTACCGGCTCGCGGTCTATTTCGCGGCATCAAGGTCAGCTAACGGGAAGCTTCCCGATTCGCGAAGCGGGAACGAAGAAAAAAAAATATTTAAAAAAAAAATTATTAATAAACATATAAAATATATTTTTGGATTTAAAGAAGAATACATTTTACAGCTACAGATATTAGCTGTTAAAAAACCAATGAAATTCACTGAAAAAACCATAGGTTATAGACCATATATAGTTAGGAATTAGCATTCACAAAACCTTGAAAATTCACTGAAAAAACCATGGGTTATAGACCATATATAGTTCGGAATTAGCATTTAGAAAACCTTATTTTACTCACACAAAACCATTGAAATTCCATATATAGTTAGTTGCACTAACTATATATCGCGCACCCGCAATCCACTGCTGATGATGTCACATATTACATCATTCATGACATGGTCAGTGACATCACTGATGACATCACTGATGACATCTCAAATGACATCACTGATGACATCACTGATGACATCTCAAATGACATCACTGATGACATCATGACACACCAATACCAGTTACTACATACGCACTCACTGATTCCTACGTCTACACACACATTCACTCATTCACCCATACAATCACTCATACATACAGTCACTCATTATTACAACACTATCATATGCACTCATTCACCTATGCAGACAGTCACACACTGCCACTCATCCATGGAGTTACTCACACACCAAGTCAGTCCTGTAAAGAATCAATCACACTTCCATTTCTTCATCTATACAGTTAAACACAGAACACCATACTTCAGTGACATCACTGATGACATCACTAATGACATCTGAAATGACATCACTGATGACATCTCAAATGACATCACTGATGACATCATGACACACCAATACCAGTTACTACATACGCACTCACTGATTCATACGTCTACACACACATTCAATCATTCACCCATACAATTACTCATACATACAGTCAGTTATTATTAGAACACTATCATATGCACTCATACACCTAGTCAGTCCTGTGAAGAATCAATCACACTTCGATTTCCTCATCTATAGTTAAACACAGAACACCATACTTTTCACACATATACTAACACATACTTACTCTCTTATACAATCACTGATACAAGTACACATTGATATGCACAGCGTCACACACCTCCCAGCCAGCCACACACACACTCAGTCTTCCATCCATCCAAGTCATTCTTCAATATGTAAAACGTATTTAAACTTTACAAAAACACACAGACACTAGATGATGTCATCAGTGATGTCACTGACCATGTCATGAATGATGTAATATGTGACATCATCAGCAGTGGATTGCGGGTGCGCGATATATAGTTAGTGCAACTAACTATATATGGAATTTCAATGGTTTTGTGTGAGTAAAATAAGGTTTTCTAAATGCTAATTCCTAACTATATATGGTCTATAACCTATGGTTTTTTCAGTGAATATATATATATATTACCTACTGGCGGTCGCCAGTAGGTATATATAGTTAGGATTTTTTCCCTTTGGGATTTTTGAAAATTCTATGTCTAATAACTTTGGCGTTTGTGGACGGAATTGGTTGAAATTTTCTGGAAAATGGAACATTTTGTTTCTGAGCAGCCCCTGAAAATTTGGGGGGGGTTCGTCCAGGGGGGGCCGAGAAAAAATGGGGGTCCCAAAACGTGTTTTTAACATTGAGTTTTCCATAGGGCGGTTGGCCTCACTTTTAGCCCGAACGGCTGAATGGATTTGCACGAAACTTGGCAAAATTGTAGGGACTGGTAGCCCGATGTGCCTTTTCTATGTCTCAATATATGTGCTCCAGTGGATTTTGAGAAATTAACGTTTAAAAAAAGATATATATCTGTAAGCGCGCTCCGGGCAGCGCTCCGGTCCGCGGACCTTAAGCGTACCGGAACTTCGCGTAGCGAAGCTGATTGGCTCTCCGGTGTCTGTCAACATTCTAAACAGTCCGGAGCGGCCGCCATCTTGTCTCTCGGTAGGATTGAGAGACAAGAGGAGGCCAAAACAAAAGCGAAAATGACCATAAGGGGGCATACTAGATCCTCCCTGACCCCCTAGGTTTAATGTGGAGGTTTTAAAAGGGCCCCGCGGGGCAAAAAAAACAAAAAAAATTTTTTGTTTTTTTTGCGTGGGGAGCGCCCGGTCCGCGAACCGGGAAGCGTTCTGGGCAGCGTACTGCAATGAAAAATGAATGATAGACTTTTCAAATGCTGTATGTTAATTGATTGTTGTTTTTGTTGATTATTTTTTATTTTCTTTATTTTTTAAGCATTTTTTTTTAATGTGATTGTGTTTCATAATTTATTAAACTTTCTAACATTTCATTGTCAGAAATTTCATAATTATCATGGAATATACATTGTAGTCTCTGAGGGTGTAAAATGTCCTCATTTGCAAGGAGGTTATCTACTGCTTGTACACATTGCAGTAGTTCATTGTCCCAAGTTTCATCGAAAAATTCAATGTCAATTTGATCAATTGTATCAATCAATTCTTGGCTGCTCTCTTGCAGGTCCATTTCAAAAGAAACTTGGTTTTCGCCTTCCATTTTGCCTGAAATTTGGATTAAAAAAATATATATTAGTAGAGATAGGGCAATGTTGGGAATAATTTTAGATAGGCATTTTTTATCAGTGAATTTATCTTTGGGCAGTGTATAGTATCAGAGTGGAAGTAGGAATATAAAAAAGTGTATGTGATTTAACGTAAGTAAATTCATAATTATACAAGAGAAGCCTAACTCCATCCATAACTATAACAGAGAAGTCTCTCTAAATCTAAATCTATAACTACTACAGAGGGATAGTATATATCTATCAGAAAAAGTTTACCATATTAACTTATAGTGCACAATATACTTCAGTTTTAAAAATAAAAACTTACCTTTAGAAAGAAGTTGAAGGAATTAGTGAAAATACTATTGAAATGTACAGCAAGAAGTAGTAGTCAAAATGGCTGTGTTTTCTTCTCTTCCTTTATATATATTCAGGTATATAACCAATGAAATGTCAGGTAAAAAAAATAGAAAATGAAAGTAACATTTTCATTGGTTGTCAATTCCAACACTTCAGATGTGTTTTGTGAAGTAATTTACCTCAGGGTATTTAGAGAGGTCTACAGGCTAAATGGCTAAATGGAATTCCAATCAAATTTGTGAAAATGGTAGGGATTGGTATGTAGTATGAGCTAGTCTATATTTGGTGAAATTGTCTCCAGTGGCTTTTCTGTGAACTACTTTCCCACCTTTTTTGATGGTGCGCTTCCCAGGGAGCGACCCGGTACGCGAACCGTTGAGCGCCCCGGTTCGCGAACCTTAAGCGTTCCGGGAGTCTACCATTTTGTGTTTCGGTCGAATTAAGATACAAGATGGAGGGCAAATAATGTTCAGAATGGGTAGAAGGGGGCACGGTAGAGTTATCTTGACCCCCTAGGTTTTCTGAGGGTGGCTGAGGAGGCTTATATGTGCGAAAAAAAAACATTTTTAAAAAAAATTTCGCGAGGTTAGCTCCCGGTTCGCGTACCGGGTAGCGCCCCAGGGAGCGTACTTTGTTGGAAATTAGTGAAAAATGTTAGAGTAAAATAATAATTGTGAGTGATCAGATGTAGGGTAGCTCTGAGAAGAGCTTTTGGGTTTATGGTACATTTAGGTACTTATAAGTAGGTACCAATGCACATTCTTAAATTCAGAGTGAAAACTCTGTTGCCCTCATCTGAGAAGTGAACTCCATCTCCTCTGTAGATATCTTGCATGTAGTAACGCAAGTTATTGTTGTACAGGGAGCCCATTCCATGGTCTCTCATGTAAGCTGAAACAGATTTGTTTACATGCTTCCTCGACTTCTCAATTTGTGGACAAAATTGGTTTGACCACCTCCATTTCTGTCTTTGGCATATATTTGAATATACCAAGGCAGTCTGAGGAAAAAGTGCCATTAATTGCTCAAAGGTGTCCTTTAAAAGCATTTCCAGACCTACACCAGTCAAAGTGCCCAAGTCATTACCTCCACAGTGCACAATTAACAGGTCAGGTTTGGGCAAATGCATAAAGGTTTTCACCAATGGTATCAATTGGTGACATTTTAATCCTCTGTGGCCAAACCACTTAATTTCCACATCTTGTAAATTGAGGTTAGGTAATTTCCTGTTTTCAACGTACCTTTGAGCCCAGTGAATATAACTATGTCCAACAATCCAGACAGAAAACATGGTGAGAGAAGGTTCTCCTGCAGTCAGATGAAGTGTGGCAATGAAATGGCAGTTGAAAAAATGAGAGTTTAAAATGAAAAAAACTGTGGAGTTTCTGTGTTCATGAAGCAGTAACAGTGATTGGTGGATTTTGATTGCTGAAAACAGAAAGTTAGGGTGCACGGATGTGTTCTTTGAAAGATGTATTTTGAATGGTCAATAAAAAATCATTAAGTGAAAGAATGCACTGGATATGCAGGTGCACTGAGAGTTCAGAGTTCAATTGCAACAAAGTTGTGTGAACTTGCAAACACCAGAAGTCTTCCAAGAGGTGGTTGCCATGCAGAAAAGACAGAAAGGGCAGAGGGGGGAAGGGTTTTCATTTGAAAAAAAGTGAGGGAAGAGTTTTGATTGGGTGACATGAGAAATATGTGTGAAGAATTACAGCATTTCTGTGCTTTTGATAGCTGCAGACTCTGGAGTGCATACCTTTTGCTCTGCTGAAGACAAATTGGTGTGTTTCTGAGACTGTTTTCAAACTCAAAGTATTTGCTAAGGTGAGAAAATATTTCTTTAATTTAGATAGAGAATAGTGTGCTTTAAGGAGAAAATTATGAATTATGTGGCGCAAATTGCTTGTAAATATGCTCCCACCTGTGCATGGAAAATTTAGATTTTGAATGTTTGTGTTACATAGCCATGTTAAAAGTGACCCAACCATGCAGGAAAGGCAATCAAAAAACGCTTTTATGTGTCTTAAGGACATTTTAAGTAATTTTCCCATGTGCAGTGTTTTGAAATTATGATTTGAAAATCGTTTTTGAGGTAAAGGAATTGTTTTTAAATTTATGACAAGGACATAATGGTGTATGCTTCTTTATAAGGCAATTGACTGTCCCTGATGTTATTTTTCCCATTTTAATGTAAGACTTTTCTCTGTGGCGCAAATTGCTTGTAAATATGCTCCCACCTGTGCATGGTAAATTTAGATTTTAAATGTTTGTGTTACATAGCCATGTTAAAAGTGACCCAACCATGCTGGAAAGGCAATCAAAAAACGCTTTCATGTGTCTTAAGGACATTTTAAGTCATTTTCCCATGTGCAGTGTTTTGAAATTATGATTTGAAAATCGTTTTTGGGGAAAAGGAATTGTTTTTAAATTTATGGCAAGGACATAATGGTGTATGCTTCTTTATAAGGCAATTGACTGTCCCTGATGTTATTTTTCCCATTTTAGTGTAAGACCTTTGTCTGTGGCGCAAATTGCTTGTAAATATGCTCCCACCTGTGCATGGCAAATTTAGATTTTGAATGTTTGTGTTACATAGCCATGTTAAAAGTGATACAAACATGCTGCAAAGGCAATCAAAAAACGCTTTTATGTGTCTTAAGGACATTTTAAGTAATTTTCCCATGTGCAGTGTTTTGAAATTATGATTTGAAAATCGTTTTTGAGGTAAAGGAATGTTGTTAAAATTTATGTGCGCCATATGCCCCCAAATTTCTTTTTCAGGGGTGCAGCAGGGTGTTATTGAGACACCCCTGCAGCTTTGGAAAAATTCCTAATTTGCGATGAGCAAATTGTTAATCGCAAGCCTCCTAGCCCATGGAAATGAATGGGTAATTTGCAATTAGCAATTTGCTCATCGCAAATTTGGAATGGTAAAGAATCGCTATTTATTCCTTAAAATTCGCTATTTTGGAAATGCAAAATAGTTATATGATACATATGGCGGTTGATGTCTAAGAAGATAAGAAGCTTAGGGATACATTTATGATGACTGGCGCAATGAAGTTGACATCACTTACTTCATTGGTAGAGCTTTACATGTATTATGTCCTCTGTATTCTTCATCAAGCGTAACTTTAATCTGCAATCCTGAGTAGGCCTCACCTTAAACAAACCTCTGGATAGGCCACATCTTATTGTCATCCTGAATTAATCATTTAAAATGCTAGGGACAGATTTATGATAGGTGTATGCCTCTTTTGCGCCACTTAGAAAACACTGTCCATGGGGAAATGACTTAAAATGTCCTTAAGACACATGAATGTGTTTTTTTAAAACGTTTGCAATTTTTTTGGGTCACTTTTAACATGGTTATGTGACTCAAACAGTCAAAATCTAAATTCGCCATGCTCAGGTGGGAGCATATTTACAAGGAATGTGCTCCATGGGGAAAGGTCTTATAATGTAATATGGGAAAAATGACATCAGAGACACTGAAATGCCTTATAGAGAAGCATACACCATTATGTCCTTGTCATAAATTTGCAAACCATTACTTTTCCCCAAAAACGATTTTCAAATCATAATTTCAAAACACTGCACATATGGAAATGACTTAAAATGTCCTTAATTCAAAATTTGCTATTCCTTATTTTGCGATTGCACTGAAGGATTTGCAAATTTTACGATTCCTTAAATGCAATGTATCAAATAAAAAATATGTAAAAAATGATATTAAGGATTTGGAAACTACCACCAACTTCTAGTTTGTGGTAATTTGCGAATTCTTTTCAAAAAGCATTTTTTTCTAAAAAACAAAAGGTCCCATATGACGCTCATACATGTCCTTAGGGCATGTATGTGTGCCATATGCCCCCAAATTTCTTTTTCAGGGGTGCAGCAGGGTGTTCTTGAGATACCCCTGCACGCTTGAAAAAATTCCTTTTTTGTGATGAGCTAATTGCTAATCGCAAATTGCAACCTTCATTCCTATGAGCCTCCTAGCCCATGGAAATGAATGGGTAATTTGCAATTAGCAATTTGCTCATTGCAAATTAGGAATGGTAAAGAATTGCTATTTATTCCTTAAAATTTGCTATTTAGGAAATGCAAAATAGTTTGATGGTACATATGGTGGTTCATCTGTAATAAGATAAGAAGCTTAGGGATACATTTATGATGACTGGCGCAATAAAGTGGACATTACTTACTTCATTGGTAGGCCTTTACATGTATTATCTCCTCTGTATTCTTCATCAAGCGTAACTTTAATCTGCAATCCTGAGTAGGCCTCAACTTAAACAAACGTTTGGATAGGCCACACCTTATTGTCATCCGGGATTAATCATTTAAAATGCTAGGGACAGATTTATGATAGGTGTATGCCTCTTTTCTGCCACTGTGCATCACTTTTATGATGCAGCGGCGGTGGAAAAGATTTGCTATGAGGCGACAACATTACAAATTGATGCATTTAGGCAGATATGTCATGGTGTAAAAAAAACGTACCACATGAAACCGATGCAGCAGTGATGCAAAAGATGCACCATGTCGCAAGACAGGCCTCACTTGGGGCCATATGTATCAAGCTAATTAGCATTCGCAAAGATCAAAATTCTACGAATTTCGGCCTTTGCGAATGTTAATTAGACAAATGGTATGTATCAAACAAGTTTGATGCAAAATAAGGAGTAGCAAAATTTGCTATTCCTTATTTTGCAATTGCACTGAAGGATTTGCACATTTTTTTGAGACTACTTAAATGCAATGTATCAAACAAAAAATATGTAAAAAATGACATTAAGGATTTGTAAACTATTGTGGTAAATTGGTGGTAATTTGTGAATTCTTTTCAAAAAGCTTTTTTTAAAAAAAACAAAAGGTCACATATGACGCCAACACATGCCCTTAGGGCATGTATGTGTGCCATATGCCCCCAAATTTCTTTTTCAGGGGTGCAGCAGGGTGTTCTTGAGACACCCCTGCACCCTTGGAAAAATTCCTAATTTGTGATGAGCAAATTGCTAATCGCAAATTAAACCTTCATTCCTATGAGCCTCCTAGCCCATGGAAATGAATGGGTAACTTGCAATTAGCAATTTGCTCATCGCAAATTAGGAATGGTAAAGAATCGCTATTTATTCCTTAAAATTTGCTATTTAGGAAATGCAAAATATTTTGATGATACATATGGCAGTTCATCTCTAACAAGATAAGAAGCTTAGGGATAGATTTATGATGACTGGCGCATCACCAGGGATGTGCCAGTCATCCTGCGCCGCTGTTCCGCCACCCATGGTGTGCTGCATTTACAATGCGGCGCAGCATGGGGCAAAAACGGCACAGATGCGTGACGCATCTGTGCCGTTAAGGTGGCGCATTGCTGGAGTTGTATCGCAAGTGCGATGCAGCTCCAGCAACGCTCAAGGGTGCACCATCTCCACAATGTTGCGTCAAGACCTATGCCTGCTTAAAGCAGGCGCAGGGTTTTGACGCAGGTTTCTCCTATCTGATTGTAAATGCGGCACACCATGGGTGGCAGAGCAGTGGTGCACGTTAACTGGTGCATGCCTGGGGATGTGCCATTTAACATAAATCTGCCCCTTTACATTTAAGTATGTGCAGGGGACACAGAGTCGGTGAGGCTTATCCAAGGTTAAGAAGAGATGAGTCCTGTTCAGTGAAAAATTAGACATAGGCTTCACCTGCTCAGCATCGCTGGACATGGCTAAATAATAGCTGCAAAATTTTACTCTTGTTAAACAATTTTACTATTATAATCTCTGAGATTTGTCTCTTACTCTGCAACATCTCATTGTTGTTATCTTTCTTTAAAGATAAAGACAACCTCAACATGAGCGACAATCTGCAATCAGTTGATTTTGACCTCATCATTGAACTTGTAATTGAAACATCAGTGGATGTTGATCCCTTGGATGATTTAAATCCTGAGGATGAAGAAGAGCGTGATGAGGATGCAGATTTGTCGGAATTATATGAAATAGGATGGGAAGCTGACCTGCTTGAGCCTATGGAAATATAAACATTTATTTTTTAAATTTATAATTAATAAAAAGTAAAAAGGTAAACCGTTTAATTTAAAAATAAAGACACCTTCAAAAGCAGGTTATGTGTAGTGTCTTCAATAAAATATTAAAATATGCTCATAAAATTAGATCAGATTCACATATAAAATAGCATAGGTAACATAAATATAAATGTCATTTCTTTTCTGGTATTTCTGTATTGTAAATTTGCAAGGACTAAAAAATCTTCTATTTAAAATGTCAAGTAGTGTGTTAAGTTTTTGATCACTGTTATTGTTTTACTGTTTGGTAATAATGGTTAATAACATTTTTTATTATATTTTACCACAGATTCAACTGCAGATCATTTCAAGATTTCACCATGCCTACAATAGAAAGACAGAGAAAGGCTGCAAAACGTCAAAGACAGCAGGTGAAAAAAAATAAGCAGCAGTCCTCTAACAAAAAGATTTGTCAAGTCACGAAGAAAGCACCGGGTAAGAGCACAAAACAATTCATAAGAAATATGTGTAGTAAAAAAAATATTACTACAGAAAATGTTTCAGTCCATAAAACGAGAAGGAAATCAAATGGAAAGGAAAGGCCAATGAAAAATGTTACTGCTAGAGCAAGAGATAACTCTGTGCATGATAGTAGAAGGAAACAACAGTTTAGGGAGATTCGTAAACGAATGTTCCGCAACAGGATAATTGGCAATTTGTTAAAAAATATTAAGAAACGTCAACAGAAACTGGTTTTTTATAAGAGAAAAAAAAAAGTTGAAAAAGTTATTGATCAGGCATTTGAAATTAAACGTAAGTTATTTATTTTGATAATCAATAGAATTAGGAAGCTAAACAAGGCAATTTATGATTTCAAAAGAAATAGTAGATGGAAGAGAATAGTTAATCGTAGTAATTTTTGTGAAGTTTTTTCTGGAGAATGGATGCATAGTTCAAGCTGTGAGGCATTTTTTAATGAGAAGAGTTATTTCCAGGATAATGATTTGGTGCATGCAGTTGACACCAGTGGTTGTGCTTATGAAGTGAAAGATGGTTGTCCAGTTGAAAAAGAAAAACTTGTGACAACAGAGGCAGAAGAGGTGTTAGGTAATGAGGTTTTAGGAAGACGTGCTAAGGGTCCTGTGTACACCTGGAAGTGTAGTAGTATTTGCAGTGTGCGACAGGATTCCATCAATTTGCTTTGTGATTTTGTATGGTCATTTAATAAGAAAAGTTTGAAGCAGAAAATAAGGTTGTTGCAAGAATTAGATCCTTGCAGAGTGAGAGAAGTGACAGGTTTGCATGGTCATTCACTGGCTTGTCTTTCCAGGAGAGTATGCCAGAGTGTTTTTCATCATTTCAGGATGCTAGCAGTGCATCATAATAAAGTGAGGAAATTAGTTAGAATGTTGTATTATGCTAAGAGTCCAGCAATTATGCCTAAAAAATTATGCGCTGCTCTTTTGCATGGTTCTGAAATAGATGTGAAGAATATATGTGAAGAAATTGAGTTTTGTTACTTTGGAAGTAAAGAGGAGAATGTTGAAATTGAGCAAGAAGAAGAGGGTCATGTGGAAGATAGTGTACAGGTTTCCAGTACAGATAATTTCCAGAGGGAAATTGCGACGTTTGAGGTGAAATCAAGTGAGAGGCCTAATTTCACTTGTGTGTGTTGTCGACGCACTTATTATAAGAATCAGACTAAGTTAGTGGATTTATATGCAAAAAGTGAAAGGGAAAATAATAGTGAATGGAAGGATTTTGCAACATACTTGATGGTAGAAAATTGTTTTGATTTGGGATTGGATCAACGTGTGTGTACTTATTGTTGTTGAAAATTAAATCAAAACCAGATGCCTGCTAGAGCAGTTCATAATAATCTGGAATTGGTTGAGATTCCTTCTGAATTGAAGGATTTAAATACTTATGAATCTATTTTGATTCAAAGTATCCATCCCTTTCAGGCTATTGTAAGAATGGAGCCAAAGACAGGGAAATTGCCTCCATCAGATTTACAGAGAGGATTAAAGGGAAGAGTTGTTTATTTGCCTCTAGATTTGAAGAAAAACATTAACACAATTGGAGTAGAAAAAGTGGAAGAGGAACCTCTGGTTATCTTAGTTAATGGGGTTCCGACAAAGAATAAGAAAATATGGCAAGATTTAGTAGATGTTAGGAAAGTTAAAAAGGCAACATTGTATTTGAAAAAAAATAATAAATACTATAAGAATGTATATGTTGCAGAAGAGAAAGTAAGTGAGGAAGAGGATAGCGATTTGTGTGCTGGTCAAATTGAGAAAGTAGAACCCTCTACTAGTGAAGAAATATATGAACATTATAGTGTTCATCCTTTGCATTCCAAGGAAGTCATGGGGAATGCTATTGAGTTGTTTCAAATGAAACAAGCCAAAGGGAGTCCCATTAGTGTTTGGGAGGAAAGTTTGGAAGCTCGGTGTTTCCCACAGCTTTTTCCAACAGGTCAGGGAGGAAGATATGATGAGCGACCTCATCAAATTCCTGCTTCTGAATACCGGACTTTGCGATTGTATGCAGGAGATGCTAGGTTTCGACAATGCATTCCTTATTTGTTTCATCTCCTGTTTGAAAGCGATCTGTCTGGACTGTCATATGCAGTGAACCACATCTTGAAAAGTGGTATACACATGCAAAACATCTCGGCAAGTGACTTTATGGATAAAGTCAATGTCCAAGACAGTATTTTGGATTCTCACCTAATTAATCTCATGGCGTGTCAGCGTGGTACTAATGAGTACTGGAACCGTCGTCATGGTGATTTAAAATGTATGCTGAGGAACTTAGGTACTCCCACATGGTTCCTCACTCTGAGCTGTGCCGAGTATGGCTGGGAAGACTTACTTGAATTTCTACGAGAGGCAAATGCTAACGTAGATAACATCGAATTCAAGACACCCGGAGAACTGTGCTCTTTGGATCCAGTCAATGTATGTAGGTACTTCAATCATAGATTTGAAGCTATGATGTCTTTCATCATGAATAAGAAGAATCCACCTCTTGGAGAGGTGTTGGATTTCTTCTGGAGAAAGGAGTGCCAAGCAAGAGGTGCTCCTCATATACATATGTTGCTGTGGATCAAGGATGCACCTAAATTTGGAACGGATCCAGAAGACTCAGTGATGAGTTTCATCCAACAGTATTCTACGTGTGCTGTTCCAAACGCAAAGGAGAAGAAAAGCCTAAGAGAAAAAGTTCTGCGTTTCCAAAGCCATCGATGTGGAAAGTACTGCCGTCGTAGATTCCGAAACAAGGACAAGTTCTACACTAAATGTCGTTTCGGCTTTCCACGACCGGTGATTTCTAAAGGAAGAGTAAACAGTTTGATGTCTTCGCTGCGACACAATGTCATGAAGAAATCACCTAAAAACACTTACAATTTGAAGAGGAACGAAGAGTCCAAGTACATCAACGACTACAACCCGGTGATTTTGTCCATGTGGAATGCTAACATGGATATACAGTTTGTGGCTGATAACTGTATGGCTGTGGCTCGGTATGTGACGTCTTACATCACCAAAAAAGAGAAGACAGAATTGAAGGATATGTGGGAGGACATTTCCCATGAAAAGAGCCTCAGCAAGAAGTTGTACAGTTTCAGTCTGAAGATGTTGTCGCATCGAGAAATCGGAGCGTACGAATGTTCTGACCGGTTGTCTTCAGCAAGTCTCTATGCCAAGTCCAGGAGTATTATTTGGGCGAGTCTTGGTCTTGCAGCAACGCGTAATCGAGTTCTCAAACCTGTGCGGGAAATTGAGTATTTGGCGGAAAAGGAGCCAAACAGTACCGAAATTTTGAAGACAAACATGTTGGATACATATTATCCAAATCGAAGCAGTCATCTCGAGAATGTTTGTCTGTATGAGGTTCTTCAAAATTACATATTCAAGAGGAACATCAAAGAAGATACTGAGAAAGGAGTGTATGCTGTAATAGGAAGTGAGGGATGTCTGGTCAAGCAAAGAAAATGCCACTTGGTAAACCATCGAAAATTGAGTGGCGAATCTCCTGAAAAAAAGGAGTTTTTCTATTTAGCACTTTTGCAACTTTTCAAGCCTTGGCGTGCAGAAGAGGAACTGCTTGGAGATTTCCTCTGTTACGAAGACTCTTTCAATGCCGCCAAGGAGACCATAGAATGTCCTGCTTTTCCCAAATATGTAGAAATGTTGAATGCGGAAATTGAGCAGGAAGCAACGATTGCAGCCGAGATTGCCAGAGACAGTTCTCAGGACAGTCAGAGTTCTGCTTCATTGAGTCAGGATCCACTAGGAGGACCTGTTATCGAAAATGAAGCTGCCACTGCTATGAATGAAGTGGAAAGAGCCATGGCACATGCTCAAGAGGATGCGGTTAACTTAGAAGAGTTGGAAAGACAACTCAACGTTGAGCAGAGGAAAATATATGACGAAGTTACCATGCAAATTAATCATGGATTAAGTCATGATAAGAAAGAGTGCTCATGTACGTCGTTGAAGCCTGTCCGACTGTACGTGAGTGGAGAAGCGGGAACTGGAAAAAGTTTCCTCATTAAAGCAATTTCATGCTATTTGCAGGAAAGGACAGAGTCATCGCTGTCTTGTGTTGTCACTGCTCCAACTGGACTGGCAGCACATAATATTAAAGGGATTACTTTACATCGTTTACTGATGCTGCCAGTGGAGCATGACAACAAATTACAATATCACAAGCTATCTGGAGATGCTTGTTTTGAAGTTTCAAGAATCTTGAGGAAAATGAAACTTCTTATCATTGACGAAGTAAGCATGGTTTCCAATGTCATGCTTGCCTTTGTGCATTTGAGGATGCAAGAAGTTCTCAAAACAGAGTATGATGTGTTATTTGGTGGCAAACACATCATTGTTTTCGGAGATCTTCTGCAGCTGACACCAGTGAAAGGGCAACCTGTGTTCAAAATGCTCACGCATGAAGATACCAGGAAGTGCCTAGGCAGCATTGGCAACGTCAATATATGGTTAAACTTCAATTATGCTGAACTGCATGAAAATATGCGTCAGGCGAAGGATGAAGTTTACAAGACTATTCTACAAGATGTTAGAATTGGAAAAGTGACCGAGCATGGGAAAGAAGCTTTACATGCACGATTACTGTCAAATTTATATCCAGAACAAGATGTTGTGCCTGAGAATATTTTTCAGAAAATTACTGAGAAGAAATCTGGAATATGTTTGATGCCAACTCTTGCAGAATGTGCCAAATTTAACAACAAAATGTTGCATTTAGAAAAGCAAGAGATTGTGAAACTGGAAGCTATTGATAGAGTAGAGCATATGGGATCAACAATTATTTTGTCTGAGAATCTGAAAACAAAATTGGATTCATTAGAGAAGAGTATATCTAAAACTGCAGGTTTTGAAAAGACTCTGAATGTGTGCTTGAACTGCCGTATAATTTTAAGAAGGAATTTACATCTTGAAAGAGGTCTGGTAAATGGATCAATGGGTAATGTTGTTGATTTTGTGAAATACAGAAATAGAGATGGAATTGAATTTTAAAAAATTAAATTTGATGGCATTGAGGAAGTACAGCTAATTGCTCGTTGTTCTGCTAGATTTTTGCTTGTAAAAGACTTATATGTTCGCCGTAAACAGTTTCCTGTTTGCTTGGCATATGCGGTGACAATCCATAAATCGCAAGGTTTAAGTGTAGACAGTGCATTGGTGAATATTGGCAGTTCTGTGTTCAAGGAGGGTATGGCATATGTGGCATTGTCACGAGTTAGAACTTTATCGGGATTGTACTTGATTGAGTGTGATGTCACAAACATTTGTGCGGATCTAGATTGTGTTAAGGAATACAATAGGTTAAGAAGAGAGTATGCGCCACATTTGCCTCAGTATCCTTTGTTTGAGAAACGTGTGGTAGGCCGGAAATGAAGAAATGAGAACAATACTGGGGAGGTTGTAGCAAAAAGACAAAAAGTCAATGAACCTAAAATTACAAGCAGAAACAAAAAGGATTCTGTTGAAGATGTTGTTGGTTTTCAGTTTGAAAACAGTTCTGGTGTCAACTGCTATGCTAATGTAGTGGTTAATGTTTTGTTTTCTCTAAAAAATGTAAAAGAAGAGATTGTGGTCAATTCTGATCAAAGATTTTGCAGTTTGTTAAATTCTGTGTTAGAGAAATGTAGCACTGATAGAAGAAACATAGAAAGTGTGTCTGAAATTCGAAATCTGTTAGACAGATGTTCAGGCCAAACACAATTCTCTCAAAATATTCAGCAAGATTGTCAGGAGTTTTTAATGTATATGCTTGATGTATTGCATGCTGAAGGTGTAGATGTAGATCACCTGTTTGGGCTTTCTTATCAATGGCAGCATGACTGCGAGAACTGTATGGTATCAAGTACTACTAGTGTAGACTCAGAAAGATTTATATATTTAACTTTGCCAGACAGTAAATCAGTCTCCTTTAATAAGCTAGTAAAAGCAGCTGATCACAACATGGAGTGTAGCCAATGTAAATCTGAAATGATGTCCACATTATTTATACGAACATATGGCCAGTATGTCATTTTAATGTTCCAACGATGTAGGCCTGATGGAACAAAATTGACAACTTTAATTAAAAATTTTGTAGCTTCGCAGTTGTCAATATCAGGAAGGACTTTTGTAACTGCAGCAATTATATATCATGACGGCCCTTCAATAACATCAGGACATTACACAGCTTATTTAAAGTCTAGAAATGGCTGGTCATTCTGCAATGATTCTGTTTTAATTTAAAAAAAAAAATTGCCGTATGACCTTAAAAACTCTTACCTGGTGTTTTTAAAACCAAAATTTTAGGAAAATAATCTCGGGATGTGCTCTGTGGAATTTCAAGAAGTTCTAATGGCTCCTACACAATTTGGCCTTGAGGATAAGTGTAGTTCAGAGACATAACTTCTAACCATAGGACTGGACATTATGGAGAAATACGTGCACTTTGAATGAGTTCAGAAAAACTGTTTCTTCTTATAAGCTAATTGAAGCAGCCAATCAAAACATGGAGTAGAGGGAATGTAAGTCTGCAATGCTGTCTACTGTTTTACATTGCTTTGTGATTAAAAGTGATGTAGAGAATTAAATAATTGTAGTAGTCATAGAGGTAGTGTAAGTCTGCTTGTATCAGTGTCATAGGAAAAGTAGAACATGACTTAGCAAGAAGGGGAATATATTACTATTCCAGGATTGTGAAAATGATCTTCAACATTTTAATTCTGAAAGTTGCGGAAATGCCAAATGACGGGATTGGCTTACAAGAAATCCAAGAGTTATAAATGGCTCTGACCAGATTTGGCCTTGTGGAAAATTGTGGTAGAGAGCAAGAAGTCATTTATTGCATGTAACGTGTTTTTAAAAACGATGGAGATTTTCTTTCAGAAAGTGGCGGGCTGAAAGTAATAACAGCACAAAAGAGTGTAAGCTGTTCATAGGACATCCTTGGACGTCATGGAAAGTAAGTTAACTTTAAGGAGTTCTGAATTTTGATTTCTGAAGTTGTATGGGTTTTTTAAACACAATCATTTTGATTGTGGTTTTTTTTCCCCGCTGTTACATGATGAATACCTTCAAGTCACTGTTTTTAGTGAATTTTGATACATTCTGAGAACAGCAAAAATAAACCATTTAACATGTATAATTAATTCTGTACTGTTTGCATTTATGATGTATATGTAGAACTGTGTAGGAGGCATGGAGAAGGTGAGGCTTCTATAAGTGTCAAAGTTGTTGCATGCAGTGCTGCACTTCTGCGTATTCTTTCATATGCTAGACTACATCTGCACAATGAGATACCTAAGCAAAGGAAACACAAGTGATGTGATTGTGAAATGAGCAAAATAAATTGCATGTATTTCAATTACATCACCTGTGTTTCCTATCATTACGAATCACATTGTGCAGATCAAGTTTAGGTCTGTCCAGGGAAACATAGGAGGTTTGGACTTTGTTGAAGAGTGCAGTGGACATGACTCACTTCATTGGTAGACCTTCACATGTATTATGTCCTCTATTCTCTTCAACAACTCGAAATTTCATCTGCAACCCTGAGTAGGCCTCACCTGAAACAAACCTCTGGATAGTAGACATCTTATTGGCATCCTGAAGCAATTATTTAAAATTTTAGTGTGTTGCGACACTTTTCTGAAACAACAGCAATGCAAAAGATGCACCATGTTTTAAGATAGGCCTCACTTCATCTGCATCAAGATACTGTTAGTTTAAAATGTATATCTTTAGGGCTGTGTAGGGGGCCTGGAGAAGCAGAAGCTTCTGTAAGTGTCAAAGTTTTTGAAAAACTGTTTCTCCTTCAATCTTTTCCCTTGTCTTTTCAAATTTTTAAATACATGTTTTAATATTTTTCAAATGTTTGTTCTCTCTTTCACAGATTGAAAGTATAAAAACAAAAAGTGAGTAATTTAACGACAATTATAAGGTAAATATTTTGTACTGTTTTCGTTACATTTATATCACGTTTAACTACTATTAGTTCCACTGCTTCATTTCTTTAACCCTCAGTTTCCTGCCTTTGCTACTTCCCTCATTCCTTTCTCTATTACCTACTTACTCAACTCCTTCCACTCTTTTTCTCAGTCCCTCTCTTCTCATAGTTCCTCACTCTTGTTCACTCACTGCGTCTCTATTACTCTTAGTGTCTTTGACTGATCAGTCTATCACTACTTGTTCATAATGCTTTCTCTGTGTAGTTGAAGCACACTAAGGGGAATATTATGAACACAGCCAATAAAATTATTGCTCTTTTTATTGGCAGAAAACTGGTGCAAAAGTGGTTTTAGTGGCAGTTTTCTGCCACAAAAGCAGCTTTAGCGACACATTTCTGCCAATAAAAGCTGCAAAACTTTTATTGCCTATGTTGATGATATGGCTCTATGTTAATTACATTTCTTTGCTGTTTCGATTAATCTTTTTCTGTTATTTTTTGTTTTCTGTTTTCTATTTTTTCTCTCTGTTATTCCTCATGTTTTAATCTTATTTTGAACATTCACTCACATTCTCCAAGAAACTCTTCTTTGTTAATGTTATACTCCCTTTTTTTTTCTTTCACTTCCTTATCTATTTTGTTTTTCACAATTATACCCTCTTCTGTCTTTTCTTCGGTAAATAGATCTATTAAACAGTATCTCTTCTTTACTCCCTATAGCTGTCTTTCTTTTAACATCACTCTCTGTTTCCTTTCCTTATACTTACACTTTTTTTTTTTTTTTTTTTTTTTTTTTGGTTAGCTCCCGGTCCGCGTACCGGGAAGCTAACCCAGAAGCGAACCAAAAGAAATAGAGCTTGCCAGAGTGCTAAACATTCTAGCAATTTTTTTGGAAAGGGAAGGTAGTTCTGAAAAGAACTTTTTTTTTTATATTTTTGTTGTTTTATATATTTTTTTGTATTTTTTGAACATTTTTTGTTTTTTTTTGTATTTTTTGAACGATTTTATATTTTTTTGGGTTTTTTTTGGGGGGGGAAACAACAAAAAACAGGCGTTGAAAATGGCTCAACAGGAGCAAAAAGAAATTACTGGGGGCGGTTAGGGCAATCATGGTGTTCATATGCCAGGTTGAGTGCATTGATGCTCATGTTGCCACAAGCTAATAATGCACGACAGTGCATACATAAGTGAATCATGTGCCCAAAATTTTCTTGAATATTTGGCACAGTTTCCCGTGCCTCTTCTGGTGTTAGAGAAACCGGTATTGTTGGTCTGGCCACAGGAGTTGGTCTTGGATTGTCGTGCATATCCCTTAATTCTGCCCGGCTGTAATTTAGGGGATGTTTCCTCGTCATGTGCCTGTGCATTGTGTGATTTCCAAAGCTATATTTTTTGTCCGTCCCTCTGGACAATTGTTCCTTGCATATCAGGCAGGTGACATACCTTGCGTTGACCTTTTTTTGGCCACGAGGCATTGAAAAAAACTGCCAGATGAAACTGGCTTTCTTTCTGGAAACCCGGGGCAACTCTTCTAAAAATTGTGGTTCTTCTCCCTCCTCATCCATTTCTTCCTCTTCCTCCTCAGTGTTGGTAAGGACCTGGGGAGGTGGTCCTCTCTTCCCATGAGGAGGTGGTGGTGGTGGTGGGGGTGCACCAGCTGAAGCAACCAATGAAGCCATTTTCACACAAGCAAAATAGGTCTTCCAACAAGCAAAATAGGTCTTCCTCTCACAATGATGAAAGTCAGAGTGAGGAAAGAAGGAGGGGTTTTCATCATTTAGGAAAAACAATACTTCTCAACCAATGAAAAGTGTTATTTTTAAGTCACCTGACCTAGCCTTCCATCATTATGAAACCAAAAGTGAAATGAACCAATGAAAAGTTTTATTAACAAGTCACATGACCTCTCACGCTCATGTTACGCGCTGCGGAATGCTCCCCGGTTAGCTTCCGGGTCGCTAAGCTTCGCGCCCCGGTCCGCGCCCCAGGACACTTCCGGGTGCGCTAACGCGATACGTCACAAGACGCATTTCGCGGCAACGCGATACGTCGCGCTTTCGCGCCGCGGATCGCTTCCGGGGAGCTGCGTTTCGCGCCTCGGTCCGCGCCCCGGGGCACTTCCGGGTGCGCTAACGCAGTACGTCATAAGACGCATTACGCGGCAACGCGATACCGTCACTATGTTGATTTCTTACCGGTTCGCGGACCGGGTCGCGGAATTAAATTGAGCTAACGGGAAGCTTCCCGGTTCGCGGACCGGGAGCGAAACAAAAAAAATATTTAAAAAAATTATTAATAAACATATAAAATATATTTTTGGATTTAAAGAAGAATACACTTTACAGCTATAGATATTAGCTTTTAAAAAACCAATGAAATTCACTGAAAAAACCATAGGTTATAGACCATATATAGTTAGGAATTAGCATTTACAAAACCTTGAAAATTCACTGAAAAAACCATAGGTTATAGACCATATATAGTTAGGAATTAGCATTTAAAAAACCTTATTTTACTCACACAAAACCATTGAAATTCCATATATAGTTAGTTGTACTAACTATATATCGCGCACCCGCAATCCACTGCTGATCATGTCACATATTACATCATTCATGACATGGTCAGTGACATCACTGATGACATCACTGATGACATCTCAAATGACATCACTGATGACATCACTGATGACATCTCAAATGACATCACTGATGACATCACTGATGACATCTCAAATGACATCACTGATGACATCACTGATAACATCTCATTTGACATTACTGATCACATCACTGATGACATCATTCATGTGATAATACGATGAACCTCTTCAGACTCTAATATAACCTTAGATACACTCAGTGTAAACATACACTCACAGACTGTCACTCATCCATGGAGTTACTCAGACACCTAGTCAGTCATGCAAAGAATCAATCACACCTCCATTTTCTCAACTATACAGTTATACACACCTTACTTATTCAAACATATACTAAAACATATTTACTCTCTTATACAATCCTGGATACAAGTTCACAATGATGCATACAGCCACTCACACATTCACTGGCTCCTATGCACAGTTATTTATATATGTCAACTCTCACATGTACTGTATTTTACATATGTACTTACTTTGACATGTAGCACTGAGATATCCATTCACTCACCAATACACTCATGCACACAGTCAACTGCCCATACAGCTGTTTCCACATGCACTTTTGAACCCATACATCTAGTGAATCAACTGCTCACACATATATGCACAGAGTCATACACCTCCCAGCCACCCACACACACACTCAGTCTCCCATACAAATGCTGACAGCAGCAGAGGCACGGGAAACCGTGCCAAACATCCAGGAGAATTTTGGGCATATGAAATATACTTGTCTGCACTGCGGTGCATTGATATCATGTGGTAACATGAGTATTAATTCCATCAACCTGGCTTATAACAATCATAATTGCCCTAACCGCCCCACACAGTAATTTTTTTTGTGCTCCTGTTGAGCCCTTTTCAATGCCTGTTTTTTGTTGTTTCCCCCCCAAAAAACCCCAAAAAAATATAAAATTGTTCAAAAAATACAAAAAAAACAAAAAATCAATAACCATATAGTTACTCATATAGCTACTGATCAACACATGCAGCAGTTTACAGAACAACAGACATAATGATGAACAAATTAAGACAGTTTAGTCACTAACCCATGCATTCAGTGAGACACATTTAATCACTCACTCATACAGTCAGTCACGCACCTACTAAATCCTTCATCCAGACACTTCTACATCTACTCATTCTTCAATATGTAAAACATATTTAAACTTTACAGAAACACACAGTCACTGGATGATGTCATCAGTGATGTCATTTGAGATGTCATGGAGAATGAAAAAGGACTCACCATTACGGGCACAATCTATTCAATTTCACACATCTTACGTGATGAGGAATCACAATATATTGAGACTGCATCAATAGACATAGTATATACCGCATTTCAGTGCATTCCTCGGTTCATTTCTAAAAAAAAACCTAATTTTTGGGAATAATGTACAATGAATGTTCGCAGATATAATCATATACAATCTTATAGCAGCTATACAAAAAACGTGTGACAATCACATGTATCTGCAGTACGTAATACATTAACACAAGATCACACAGTAAAAACATATCAATACAATACAAGGATTACAAATACTAAACAGTGGAAATTTGTATTCTATAGAGTGAAATGCCAAGTTTTAAATACCTTCAGTAGAACCGAAGGGATAATCTGTGAGTGTAATGGCCAGAGTGAATACTAGGTGAAATTTCAGCCATTCCGAATGGATACCATTTGTCTCAGGACCTCTTCACGGTCGTTCAGGCCGCGATTGACTGTATCGAATAGGTGCATCCAACGACATTCACGGGTACTTAAGAGTTTAGCATAATTACCACCACGGGGGTTTTTTGTAACCTTCTCTATTATCCACCATGTGAAACTTTGAGGTTGGTGGTTAAATTTCAGAAAGTGATCCACTAGTGGTGCCCCTAGTACCTTGCAGCGTATTTTGCTGCAATGTTGTAAGATACGGGTTTTGGTTTTCTGGATGGTTTGTCCAATGTACATGAAGCCACATGGGCACATTATGGCATAAATTGCGCCCATAGTATTGCAATTGGTATGTTGTAGCATTGTGTGGGTGTAGTTGTTGTAGGTACATGTTTTCAGTTCCGATGCCATTTTGCATGCCTTGCAACTGCCACATTTGGAGTGGCCCAGTACCGGGGGGATGTTCCACAAGGATGTTTGACTGTCAATCTTCTTTTGGTTAAGCATGGAATGTACCACAAAATCTTTCACACTCCTACCTTTACGGAAGGCGTGCATCGGGGTTCAGTTATACCTATCTCTTCCGCTACAAGATGCCAATGTGCATTAATGGATTGTTTGATCTCTGTGCTGCGTGTATTGAAAGTGGTGACACATATAAGTCTGTTTTCCGCGGAATCTGATTTTTGTTTTTCTGTATGGGGAGCAGCTTACATGCTGCTCCCCGTACAGAAAAGCAATCAGCTTTGATTTTTGAAAGAGAGAGCAGGTTTCCTGCTCTCTCTTTCAATAATCAAAGCAGTTTGCTGTGGTAGGGCGGGAAGCCGCGAGGCTCCAGCCCTACTACAGCAAACAGCAGTGTCCCGGGGTTATGTACCCCGGGACACTACAGAAGCCAGCCCTGGGGGGTGGCGGTCCCCAGGGCATCAAGGGCTCCAGGAGGGGTGATGCGTGGACCCCTTCCAACATCAACAAAGCCCTGGGGGGTGGCAGTCCCTGGGGCTGGGGGGGTCCATCACGGACCCCTTTATTTGCATATTAGTGCCCGGGAGGTGGCGGTCCCCGGGGTGTGTGGGAGGAGCTTGAGCCCCCCACACAGGTTTTTTTATTAAAAATAAAGCCCGGCGGGTGGTGGTCCCCGGGGCTGCGGGGGCATACTTTTGAACAAAGCCCTGGGGGGGTGGCGGTCCCTGGGGCTCGGGGGGCCTTAGAGGCACCCCATCATTACTGTCTTTGCCCCGGGGGTGACGGTCCCTGGGGCTGCGGGGGGCCGTGTGCCCGCCCGCTACCATAATAACTTTGCTCAGGAACTACTGAACGGATTTACACCATTTAACAAAAAGGCCATTTGTGATGGATGTTAATCAAATGTTCTAAATGCTAATTCCTAACTATATATGGTCTATAACCTATGGTTTTTTCAGTGAAAATATATATATATATATATATATATATATATATATATATATTTTTTTTTTTTCACTGAAAAAAACATAGGTTTCCCACACGTTATAGTTAGGAATTAGTATTTACAAAACCTTTGAAATTCACTGAAAAAAACATAGGTTTCACACATATTATAGTTAGCTGGACATTTCACTCATACAAAACCTTTGAAATTCCCCCGTTATAGTTAGTTCAGCTAACTATAACTCGCGCGCCCGCAATGCACTGCTGATGATGTCACATATTACATCACTCATGACATGGTCAGTGACATCACTCATGACATCAATGATGACATCTCAAATGATATCACGGATGACATCTCAAATGATATCACTGATGACATCACTGATGACATCATCCTTCTGACAGAGTGGCAGACCTGCTCTCAGCGTAATATAACCGTTGACACACACATTCAAAAATAAAAAAATAAAATTTTCAAAAAAATTGAGATACCAATACCACTTACAACAACCTATACAGTAATTCCACCATCTACATACACCCACTCATTCACCAACAGTTCTATATAGTCACTTATAGATATAATCACTCTTCATATGTACTCATTCACCTATACATGCTGTTACACACCGACACTCATCCATAGAGTTACTCACTCACATACTCACACATGCAAATAAACTATCAAACATTCATTTACTTGCATATACAGCTACACACCCACCACTACACTTACTTCTACAGAATCGTACACATACTTACTTTCTTAAACAATCACTTATAGAAACACATACTTATTTAAACAGGAACTCTTACAATCTCCTGCTCTCACATATACTCACTTATATACATCAATACTCACATATACTAGTTTAAAACATATGTAGTTACTCATAAAGATACTATTGAGACAGTCAGTCACTCACTAACACACCCATACACACACTCATCCCAATTAATCAGTCAGTTATACAATCAATTTTACATCTGAAAACATTTCAGCCATCCAATTCAATAGTGGGAATGAACATACATGTTCCTCAACGACCGGAGCCTCTATCAGCATCGGAGGAAAACTCAGGTCATCTTTAATGTAACTGCCTGCCAAGAAGTCATGCGTCGCTGCAAAAACATTCCAACGTCCCATTATTCCATGTATCGCTGCTAAGGCCATAATCCCGCCGCCAGAACAGAGCAAGTCATGAACTACTAAGGGGCTCATCAGCTGGTCATAATCCACGTTGGGAGACACCAAACTGCAGAGACACAAATCCAGGGCCCAGTTGAAATCGCAGCTCAGGCAATGGAAGACAGGTTGAACGCATGTGAAAAAGGAAAATCGAAACGATAATCCATAAGCTGCACTCAATGTAGCCAGAGGCAGCGCTCCGTAATAAGTAAGCATTCGGTTGTGCACCAGCAACCACCGAGAAATATTGTTGTATGCTGCAGGATGTGCAACCATATTTAAATAAACAAATTAATAGAAGCACACCAGCAACTAATGCGAGTATTAAGGGGAATCCACCAACGATGCTGGAAAAAATCGAATGGAAAAATGCCGACAAGACACCAAATATAGTTTGAAAATAAGTCACAATGCCACTGCTTATAGCTTTAAAAAAGTAAAGTAACTCCGTAGTCAAGGACGCATTAAAGATAGTCTAAATTAACTCCCCAAAATACAAGGACAGGTCAGTATTTAATAATGCTTGCACTTGAATGCGGGTATTTGCCACGTGAAGGACAAATGTTTCTCTGCCAGATGTAAGAGCGACCTCTTTTTGAGACAATAGCGCTCTTATACGGCTCATTTGGTTGACTCTGCTTTCAAGGTTTGAATTGACGGCCAGATAGAAACATCCAGCTTCCCATGCAGAGGAATAACCCCACAACTTTTTTTATAGCAAACCACACGCTCAGTTACCGTAATCATGTAACCGATGCCTGCTAACATTGCACAACAATCTGCATTATTTTAAAATTAAATGACGCACGTTTCCAGTAAACTGAACGTTGGTATGATAGCAAGTGTCGGAGTAACTTTCAAAACTCAGGCCAAATTAGGCGCATCTTGTTTACAAGAGCCATGCAATAGTATGTGTTTCTTCAAATTAAGGAGTGATCTGGTGCTATTGTGCAATCCTCACCATTCAGATAGACTTATTTTCCCTCCCTTATGCACCTATATGTAAATGGTAATAGCCAACCTTCATGGAGATAAGCGCTGCCTAAAGACCCATATCTGCCTATAGCATACTATTTCATGTATACCTCAAACTAAAACAGGCTAAAAAGTAACGTTATGATACCTTGGATAAGCCAAATATGGAGCGACACGTGAAGAACTTACACCCCAACAACTTTGCTCAAGCTGCAACACAGAGGTTGAAGGAAAACCCACCTGCTACTGCACCAAACACATCAACTGCTGCAGCAGCATTTCCAGCAAGCACTCCACACCCACAAATTAATCCTGATTTGGTGAAGGTAAAATTCTATGCATTCATTGCAATAAACGTTTGTGTTATGGGAAACAGTCTATTGACCTAATAAAACGCAGGAAGCAGGAGCATCGCTGTCCTCGACATTAGATTTTTTTTCATTCTTTTGTTCCTCTTGGACACTTCCAAGCCCCCCATTATAGAAAAGAATTGCCCCCGGGATTTGGGCCCCCCGGGAGCTAATTAAGAATAAAAAGAATTTCTACTTTTTTTTCCCTTTTCCACCGCATACGAGTAGAATACGCGTACCACGCAGTTTTTTTATTTTTTTAAAAAAATAAATGTTTGCGCCTAAACAGCCATGTGGGACCCCGTGAGCAGGCCCAGAGGATCAACATGTTTCTACCCTGCCCCCTTTCCTTATTTTTAAATTTCTTTTACTGTTTTCTTGTGACTCTGTGCTACCGAGGCACAAGATGGCTGCCAACACTTCCTGGTTTGGAGTGTTGACAGACAGTTGACATTCAATCAGCATGCAGCTCGTGCTCGTAATTGTACGGATTTTGGTACACGTTCTGTACTTCGTCTCTATATATCGCTATGATTTTGATTTTCTCAGGAATGACTGAACGGATTTACACCATTTAACAAAAAGCACAATCTGCGAACCTAACTCTACCTCTCTGCCAAATTTGGTGTAATTCCGTTCAGCCGTTCGGGCTGTAGCCCTGGCTAAAGGTCCCTATGGAAAATTGCATTGGGAAAACACGTTTAGGGACCCCCCTTTTTTCTTGGCCCCCACTTGACGAATTACCCCCAAACTTTCACGGAAGAAGCGGACCGAGCAGGCCATTTTCTTGGAGAAATTCGCGAAGATTCGTCCACCAGCGCCAAAGTTATTCCAAATAGAATGTTGTGGATTTCCTATGGAAACTAGGTCCTAAATATAACTACCTACTGGCGACCGCCAGTAGGTAATAAATATATATATATAGATATAGGTGTGCCTTTTCGAAGCGCAAGAGCTTCTTTGCTAAGGATACAATATACACGGCTGCTCTTGGTCGTGGGAAGGAGCACCGCTACCGCATTGTGGAGAATACCCCTACATGTTGGCAGACTACGGCGTGGAACCCTCTTTCGCCTGACAGCGCGATGTTTTAACCTAATGACACAGCATTTCAGCCCGACCCTCCCTTCCTACTAAAGGTTCCAAAATACTTATCATAAAAGCACTGAGAGGCAAGTAAACCTACTCAAGGTATAATGTGGAACTTGCATTCAAGGACTACGTTAACCAGCATGCTGGCTGACGAACTTTAGTAAGCCACGCCCACTTAGGGCGGAGAATTCATTAATAAAAGTTTGAATTCGAAGACAAGTTGTTGATGCCTCTCTGTGATGAAATTCCATGATGAAGAGGCGTAGAAGCTTCGAAACGCGTCGGAAATGGTAACAATTTAAAGGAGAGTGGGCAGGAGAGCTGGTATGAGGCTAAACAAGCTGGAGAGCGGAGACATCGTGGTGTGCCCTTTCAAAACGCAAGAGCTTCTTTGCTAACCGGCATGTTAAAACAGTTTTCAAAGATCATGACAATTGACAAAGGACTAACCCCACTCTGATCACAGTGCGCGCCATCTTTGAATGGTGTGCAATACACCATATTACTCAACATTTGAATGCGTTTAGATGTTATTAAGCCCACAGATGGGCCTGTATATAAATATATATATATATATATATATATATATATATATATATATTCTTCCACCAAACAGTCTGTAACCGGCGCGCTCAATAGAGCGGGTGCAGCTTCCGAGGCCAGACCAAGCCTCGTAACATCATTTACCAGCAAACTTTGTAGAAATTGCACTCCTGAACACAGAGCCTTTCAATTTGAAGCGTACTTATTCCATGATAGAAACCGCCACCATCACCCACCAAAGTTTCGAACAAAAGATGTTCTTTCTAATGGTATATATATTAACAATCCTCCTGCTCCTTTCGCTGGTGAGGCGATCTTCTTCAGCTGTGCGTAACCTCACAGGAGAGCCACACGTCCAATTGTTGTCAAACACTTCTTTTTTCAAAGAAAACAGGTCGCCCTCCGGATTAAATTCTTTAGCATGTTTATTCCATCAACCTACAATTTAGAAAACACATCAACGCTTTCGTTCTCCCCTGAGATCTTGTTCACGGTAACACTCCCTCCATTATTTCACCTATTTAAAGTGCATTTGTGCTTACATAATTTCCTGTATTGACTTTTGTAGCGCATAACGGTATTTGTAGTGACAATTTAACATATCCATATATACACATTGCCTTAAAATAAACCAAAACTTGTTAAAAATTTTAAATAAATACCAGCCATCCATTAGCCATATAAATTGATGTTACTTATTTTAAAAAAAACTTTCAAATGTACAACTTTTATATGTTATGCAGAATCATTGGGTTGCCTGACTGCTTCCTGTCATTTAATTCCTAACAATGGTTTCTTCAACATCAATTTGTACTATTAATGTCTCCAGTGGCATAGATCAACCTCACTTCTCATTTTTCAAAACATTTTTAACATTGCCAGTTAAACATATAAATGCCTCCAGTAGCATAGATCTAACAACATTTCAGGTTCCACTTATCCAAAACATGTGATGCCGCTAGTTCTGACCTTTTGTCAAGTGTGAGAAGTTGGCCTAGTATATGATGTCCACTAGTTCTTGTGGGCACCTTGCACCAGTCCAATCGACCCTTATTGATGGTAGGTTATAAAGTCAACCTTATAGAAAGCTATCCTAGGGGTAGCTGTGGAGAGCAGCCTTCAGGCTAAGACTTGGGGACAAGTTAAGCAAGTTGTTTTACCATTTATAATCTCTTGAGTACCAAATGAAAGCACACCACACAAGGTATATATCAAATATATATGTATTTAATCTAAACACAACCCCTATGAACTCTTTATGAGGTCAGAGGTAAAAGTACAATACAAGGAACTTGTATTGTATAGCAGAGGCCCACTTATCTATGAGCTCATCTGCTCTAGGTAGTGGATGGGCATCTGTCTTTGTGACAGCATTGAGATCTCTGTAGTCTACACAAAACCTCATCTCTCTCTTACCATCTAGGGTGTGAGTTTTTGGCACCAGGACTACTGGACTAGCCCAAGGGCTATCTGAAGGTTCAATAACTCCCAATTCCAAAATTTTCTGGACTTCTGTCCTGATACAGTCCCTGAAATTATCAGGTTGCCTGAAAATCTTACTTTTAACAGGAAGACTGTCCCTAGTGTCCACTTCTTGAGTGCACCAGGTAGTCTGAATTGGAGTCAGTGAAAACATATGTCTGTATGTCTGCAGAACTTGCCCGCAGTCACTCTGCTGTTGGTCAGTGAGGCTGCCTGCCAAGGCTACACCATCAACTGAACCATCATCAGGGTTCTGGGAGAGCAGGTCTGGGAGAGGGTCACTCTCTTCCTCCTGTCCTTCATCAGTAGCCATGAGCAAGCCCATGTCTGCCCTGTCAACATATGGTTTCAGTCTGTTGACATGAAGCACCCTGTGGGGGCTCCTGAAAGTTCCAGGATCAACCAAATAGGTGACTTTTCCCTTCTGTAAAATAGTGTGGGGTCCACTCCACTTGTCTTGGAGAGCTGCTGGGCCACTGGCTCGAACACCCACATGTTCTGTCCTGGCTGGTGAACTGTTAGTACAGCCTTTTGGTCATGCCAGGCCTTTTGCAATTCCTGACTTGCCTCAAAGTTTTTGGATGCCTTTTTCATGTACTCAGCCATCCGGAAGCGGAGACCAAGTACATCATTGCACTAAGAAATATAAAAACTGAAAAACTCTTTATAAATATAAAAAAAATGGAAAATTAGAAAAGAATAAGATAAATTGATAGGCAACAGAATTCTATGGAGTTTGCAATGTAAAATTAATCTTGTGAATGGTGCAATTTTGAGAACCAGTGGAGTATGTTGTCTATGTCCATTGGGTCACGTGATGTTATGCACTTTCACTTTGAAAGCGGTGTTGTAAAAATAGCCCCTTATATGATCAAGGCAGGGGATCCTGCTGAAACGCGTCATAACCCCAAGCAAAAGAAAATATTTACACTTTTAAGACACTCACTGACTGGATGATGTCATCAGTGATGTCATCAGCGATGTCATCAGTGATGCCATCACTGATGTCATCGGTGATGTAATATGTGACATGATCAGCAGTGCATTGCGGGGGCACAAGCAGGGCGCAGTCAGGGAGATCTTCCGGGCGGGCACCGGGTCCACGCTCCCCTCCGTCTGATCTTCGGCTCTCGGCGGCCGCGGAAGCTGAAACCTCACTCGCTGGTGCAGGACAGGATGGGCAGCAGGATGGTGCGTCGTGGTTCCCTCAGCGACGGGTCCTTACATTGAAAATGTTGAAGACAGTCGCCCGCTCGGCGGAGCTTCAAGCAGAGGCGGCCATCTTGGTCGCCTCCGTGGCCACGCCCCCGGGGCACAAGTTATAGTTAGCTCAACTAACTATAACAACTGAATTTCTCTTGTTTTGTGCGAGTGAAATGTCACCCTAACTATTAAGTCCCTGTAACCTTTGTTTGTTTCTATGAATTTCAAAGATTTTTTTAAAATGCAAATACCTAACTATAATGTCCCTGAAGCTTCAGTTTTCTTCAGTGAATATATATATATATATATATATATATATATATATATATATATATATATATATATATATATATATATATACATATATATGTGTGTGTGTATATAATGTGCTTTTTTATATTAGTTAATTTTAACAATCAAACGGAAAATGGAAAATGATGTAAAAAATATTTTTAATAATTGTGTTACATTTTATATATATATGTATATATATATATAACTAAAATAAACATACACACATACATATTTATGTATGTGTGTTTATATGAGTATATATTTATATAATATAAAATATAAATGAGATTTATTTAATTTAATTTACATTGTACATTTTATATTGTAGTACTGGTGTTTATTAAAATTGAAGAAGGTCACTGCTACAGCTCCTGAATTCCTATGTTGTCAACCCTTTTCTTTATCTAGTACCCGAAAACGTTTGTGTGTTTTTGTACAGCCTCAGTTTGCCTTTGCTTTAGACGTGCGTAGGTCTTTGTATTTTAACTGTTTGTTCCCATTACCATGTTGATTTAATGGTTGGTTTCTTGTCTGTGTATACATGATTTTTGTTTATGTTCAGTTGGGCGTATGTCGCCTTCCTGCTTTCTGACAAATTTTCTATGTAGTCGACATTCACATGCATTTTGGTTGGAGTCTTATTTTCTTTTCTTTTCATGCTCGCCATGTGACTATGGTCATTTAACCAGTGCTCTCTGAAGCACTCTCCTGCTTTTTTGACGTCTAATTTAACAATTTCAAAGACAATCAAGTACTGCAAACATCACAGCCGCATTGTACGAAATGCATCTAATTGATAGAAGGCACATAGTCCTTGTTTCAAATGGCACATGTTGAGGTTTGTTTTGGTGTCAGGGTTTTCTTTACCCAGCCCCTTTTTGTCAGCTACCATGAGATACCCGTCTGCTTTGGTAAAAGATTCAGCTTAACCTCTTTTGTGTCACTGTTTTCCCATGGACGCTGCAGTACTTGACTCCATCTGCTTTCTTTCAAGACTGGTTTTGACCTCGAATCAGTTTTTTCTTTGGACTAATGATCCGCATGACTAATTGATGTTGTGCTTGATCTCCTCTGATTTGCATCCTTATGCCAAACAAATGTCGTTCATGACGGAGCGGCTGTTTGAATTCATTTTGAATAATTAACAAAACCGTGTCATATGGAACTCTGTAGGGAGAAATGCACTGTTTGGTGGTAAATTTTTTAAAACAGACAAATTATAAGTTAAAAAGAAGCTATTTACTAAAATTCTGAGTTGGTATTCATCTTGGGTAAAGCGAGATAAAGCACTGCGTTTACATACCAGTATTAAAGCCTCAGGGAGCAACGCTACTTAGCAAAATCTCACACCAGTGCCCGACCAGCCCTTAGAAAATCTATGCTTAAATGTCCTGCCTTTTAGGAGCTGTTCAGCTGTCTAGGTAGAAATGTGTATTTCTCTTGGTGCGGCAAATGAACTTTAATTAGGAAGACTTTGCAATAAAGTAGGCACTACTTGGAAACTGTGTAAAATCACCACGGTCAGAGACCTTCGAGATAGCTACATATGAGATAGTCGCAGGCCATATAGGAGTTGGAAATAACATTAAAGCGCAAGCACTTTCACCTTTAACGGACGGACGGAGTGACATAAACCAAACCATGACACAGATTTTTTCAAACCTGTCATGGTAAGCAGCACCCAGAGTTGCCAGCCGCGGTCGGTAGGGGAGTACCTGCGCACACTGCATTGCATTTGGGGATGTAGTGCATGCAACGAAATTCGTTTGATTTATTTAAATGTTTACTTACCTGCAAACCTCCATTATCCATACATCACTAACCCCCAACCTGCCCCTCTCCCTCCCCACCTCCCTGCGCCCCGGCAGGTACTCCCCTACCGACCGCGGCTGAGAGTTGCTGCACTGCTTTGACTGACAAGGGGAGAGCAGGAAAGCGGCATATCTACAGAGTTATGGCTCTAACCTGCTCTCTCCCTATTGCTGGCGTGCAGGGCACAAGTCCTATAAAAAGAACTGGGGGGACTGACAATATGCAAATGAGCTCTTGACGTAACGTGCTGAAAGTGTCCCGGTGTCTGAAAATTACACCAGGACACATTCAGCTAATTTCTGTGGGGCCCAGCTTCTTGGCTGGGGGGACAGCGTCCACCATATGAAAAGAGTGGGGGGGAATGCCGTGTACCCCCGACTCGAGCCCTGCTAATGTGTGTTAGTAACTGGTGCTCATGTAAAGCATCTGATACCTTCGGGTCAAGTTCATGCTGTATAATACCCTGGTAAAAAGATTTTTTTTAAATCAAGCAGCCGAGCACAAGCACGCATCTTTGCAACATAGCGCAAAGGTGTCTGTTTGAGTCTGGCATAGGTTTTGAACTATAAGGGTACCCTTCCAGTACAAAATTCTGTCCTTAGACAAACATTAAAACTTTCACCACATTTGATGTGTGTTGTACAGTGCAGTGCACAAGCAAAGTGGGAAAAGTTAGGAGAAATGAAAGCATTTTTCCATTTAAAATACCTGCTTTCAAGTGATGTTATTTTTTTATGCAAAACCCTATACGTTATTGTTATTAGACAGAATATTGCATCAAAAACCCTGGGTGGTTACACAGGAACGCTCACGTAACAGTCTTGGAATGCCTCCTTGATGCAAAGTAACCCTGAGCTGTGCTTTTCTCTGGTTTTGTGTTACTTTTTCCTACAAACCAATGCAAATACCAATTTGCATTGGTTTGTAAATCTGGAAAATAATTTTGTGTCAGGTCTGCATTATAAAACTAATGGAAACCTGATGCAAAAACCATTGTAAATCTGGCCTCAATTATCTTGTGTGCATTTTTGCTTACATTTTGGTAACTCGTCTGGCTTTAAGGCTTTAGCCCTACAAGGGTCAACAGGGTACGCAGTAAACAACAGACACAACACAACTAAATATTAGTTTAGATGAAAATAGCCTAATAACTAGGTAACGAGAAATTGAATAATAATAATTGAATTTTATTATTCACAATTAAGCTTTTTATTGGTTTATATTTCTAAACCATATAGACTCAGCATCCATAAAGTTATTACTTAAATGCACATTTCATCACATTATCAAAATAATTACAGTCCTAATAAATTGCTTTGCATCACAACATTTCTGTGATATTTGTTCTAATGAGATATAATTTAGATTCAATAGTCATCTAATTTTCATCTGCAACAAACCGATCGATGGGCGAGGCTCTTAATGCTCCTAGTTATACAAATTTCAATAGGGCATTTAGTGCTGGTTTTACTCTTCCTTATATATGAAGCAAAAACTGTATTTTTAAAATATCGTTTGCCATAGAGAACCAAATTCCCTATTCGTTGATTCTGGTATAATCATAATGTCATTAAATTGCTAATCAAATCAAAGAAAAACTACCCTGGATGTGAATTACAATTTCTGCATACAGTCACCCAAGTAGAATTTAGAAGTCCAAACTATACACTGATAGGTGCACATAACAAGCGAACCTGTTTGACAGATTCAGGATCTCTGATCATTACGCAATCAGATGGAAATTAGAGTGCTACAATTAAAGTTAGATTTATAAAGAGTGTTGGACATCCAAAATGAAGTGAACAGCCAAAAAGTCATAGCTTTGTGCGTATTCACAAACATTTTCTATGTCATTTCCACCTGGAAATAAATGTCGACCTAATCCTGCAAAAGACCAGAGGAGATGTATTGGATCTGGGGCGTTCTGCAGGGTCAAATGCAGACTTTTCCCCTTCCTTCTCCTATTTTGCGGAATTTGTTTGGTTGAACTTAGGACTCTGTGCACTTTGCCACTGCTAACCAGTGCTAAAGTGCTTAAGGAGCAAAGTCAGAGCACCTCGTAGCCACTCGGAACCAAAGACAACCCAGACGTCTGTACCTGACTCCGGCCACCTTTCTGCAAATCTCGACGGCTTGGGAGTCTTGAGGATGCTACTGGGGGGCGAATCCTGGCTGTGTCCAGCCCCTGGGGAAGACAGCACCTGCATTACAGAGGCTGCAACCAAGATGATAGCCCCGTAGCTGCAGACTGACTGCAAGGACACTTGGGCCTCCTCTGAGTTACTGCCCCTCCTGGAGAGGTGGCATTAGCCCATTTGGGCGAACCTGCCCAATGTGAGGCACCAAGGGGGCTGAGCGGAGCTGCATCTGGAGTCAGCCCCGGACGACGGACCCTCCCATTTTCAAATTGCAGCATGGACCCCGAGAGGCTGGGGCTGCGAAGGATGGGACTGGCCCAGTGTGTTTCCAGATTCTCCTTGCCGCATGGAGGCAACCTGCTGAACCCACGTGGGGTGCCTGAGACTTCCTTTGAGCCCCTCCTACAACGGACTAGGACCCAGGGTGGCCAGCTCAGTGAAATGCCCCTGTTACCACTTCGAGGCATCTCGCTGGGCCATTAGGGGCCCACTGATTGGAGATTTGCTCACCCTGTGCTGGGACACTCCCTGGGACTTGGGGGTTTCAGAATCATTGGGTGGGCACGTACTGTGGCCCTGAGACCAGTGAGTTGGCCTGCACTGTGCACTGGGACTTACTACTTCGCATCTATTGCTGGATGCTTCTTGTGGTTGACGGGGGTGCCATAACTGCTCTTGAGAACAGACACACTACTTGAATGGCCTAGGCGTGCATCAGAGAGTGGTTGAGACAGTGTTTGAATGGTCCTTGGAGGCTTTTCTCACACAGCGCCACAAAGATGGAGCCCCCCGGTGCCTCCAGTGAGGGGATCAAGCAAAGCACTTGGGAAGGGAGCCCTCCTACTATGGATTCCAACCTGGACAAGCTCTTGGCAGCAATTAATGCCATGGGGGAGCACCTGGAGGGCAGAATAGACGACATTGTGATGGAGCTGGACTTTCTCCAGGAGAATTCCAAGAACGTGGCTGGAAGAGTGTCCACTCTGGATGTCAGATGGGGCCCCCCGGTGCCTCCAGTGAGGGGATCAAGCAAAGCACTTGGGAAGGGAGCCCTCCTACTATGGATTCCAACCTAGACAAGCTCTTGGCAGCAATTAATGCCACGGGGGAGCACCTGGAGGGCTGAATAGACGACATTGTGTTGGAGCTGGACTTTCTCCAGGAGAATTCCAAGAACGTGGCTGGAAGAGTGTCCACTCTGGATGTCAGTGGTCCAGACCCTAGAACCTGAGGCCCAGGCCATGGTGCACGGCCTAACCGACATGAAGGCAGCAACACAGTAATTATCTGGCTGATCAGGAGGAGAGTGCCTGCCGCAATAACATCATGGTTGTCAGACTACTCAAGGGATTGGAGGACGATGTTATGCTCAAATACCTTGAGGACTGGCTGCAGGAGGTGGTAACACTCAGGGCCTATCTAAATTCTATGCCTTGGACCAGGCACACAGTTTCCCGGCCTCAAAACCTAAGCCTGGGTCCCCACCCAAACCAGTGATGGTTCGTCTACTCCACTTCAAGATACAGGTTTCCTTCTCCAACAGGCCCTTCTGCATGGTGCTTTTGCAGTTGAAAATGCAAGCGTGTTACTCCATCCTGGCTTCACCCTCCAGGTATCGATGCAATGTGCTTCATTCTTGTCTGTCAAGTGCCTCCTTGGAGAATTGGGACTGCCATATTCTTTACTGTTCTCTACTCGCCAGAGAATACAAGTGTAGAACAAGACACACTTCTTTGTTGATCCTTCCACAGAGTTGGGCTGGGTGAAGAGCTATGATGCAGAGTCAAAGTGCCTGAATCTTCCTGAACCTTACCAATCAACTTACCAATGATGTGGTCAGTCTAAACGCTGGGAACTCAACCGACCAGTTAAGCAACAGGTGGCGGAGGAACACACAAGGGCGGTGGAGGTGGTGGCGCTCAGGTGGTACCTCTCTGTACCTCTCTGTACCTCCACTTGAGCTTGAGCTCAGGAGACTCTGTGATTCCTGGTTTGCATGATACCTAGCAGGGGGTCACCCCTGCTCAGTGGATGACATTGTTGGATTATCTGATGAGCAGCGGCCTATTTATACCAACTGTAATAGTGCAGTGCCGAGATATTAGCTCTTGTAGTCTTCAGACTATTTGTGAACTCTGCATTTACTGCTGGTTTGGGTGTTGGGCAGGAGTCTGCTTTTATGCTATCTGTTTCACGGTTTTACATACTGTACCTCTATTGGTTTAACTGATTTCTGGTCCCTCTCAATGTCTCCAATGTGAACTAGGCTGGCCGTTGAGGTAAGACTCTGTTTGTTATGTACTTTGCCTGTTGCTAGCTGTTTGGACAGAATGTGCACATATCTCAGTCCGGTGGGTGGATGTGTGTGGGGACTGGGGTTGTTTACGGGGTATTTTTTGTTTGTTGTTGCTAAGTGCGCTGTGATGCTGGCAGGTGTGATTGATGTACAGCATGATACCAGGAGGAGCGATGGGGTATCTGTGGAGAGGTTGTCTTAACCCTCAGCTGCATGTCTATAACCTGGGTTGGCTGATCACCTCTGACTCATAATCTGGAATGAATGGAGTCTGGCTTCTCCAATGAGTAGTTTGTGAGCTACTAGTAGCTCCCCAACTACCTGTAAATAGCTATCCTGTGGGCAGCACAGCCTACGAAATTAGACGCTTTTGATTGTTTGAATTTATATATGTATACCAAAATTAAAGTGTCTGTTTAAGATGAAAATATCTATTCAGAATTCCAAATCTGAAGTTTGTACAAAAACGGTGTAATTTCAAAATATATTTCAAGCTGATATTTGAATCATATGTCATGCAGAGTTGGGGAGAATTATTAGTAATATTATTTGCAGCTATGGCTGTCATGTACTGCCGTTCTGTCAAGAACAGGTTCCCCTTGGACTCCTTTTTAAAGCATACAAGTGCCTTCGGTTGTCATACATGCACCATTCAAATCATCAACATTCATGCAAAACAAAAAAGATAATATAAAAAATAAATGTCTTTATATTTTATTCTATACGCTCCTCTTAGGATTCAAAATATACAGATAAAAACAAATTTGTGAAAAATATACTTATCATTAAATGTACATCAAATGATCAAAGAAGAATTAAAACAGTTTTAAAATAACACAATCAAAAAGACTGTGACAATTATTGGAGACAAAAAACCCAATTTTATCAAATTGGCACACCAAGTCTTGCAACTAAATAAACCAAGGTCAACACTTGCTCATTTTATCCTTTTTTCTTATTGACCCCTGGGGACGCTCGGGTGCTTAAACAACACAAAGCAACGTGTTTCGGTGGCACAATGTGTATTTGCCACTTTCTTCAGGCTTAACGTAACAAATCAGTGTCTCCCTCTACAATCTAAAAGCAATATTATATAAAAATTACAATACAAAAAACAAAAAGCTAACATATAATATAATCCATCTTTTCTTTTCATCATTTGTTGGATTCTTATTGATGCAAACATAGATAAAAAGTTGATTCATAACAACAATACATGTATTTATGTTACGATTTTAGTCCCACACAGGATAATTCAACATTTATCCAGTTACCCCACAAAATCACACAACATCAGGCTGGTATTATCAATACATACTCAAATCTGTATCACACGAGTACCCACCTGTTATGAGAGATACCCACAAACAGTGGGAGAACTGTTATTTCCTTTGGTATAGTTGCTTATCATCTTCAGACCACTCCAAGCAAACAAGGGGGATGTGGCATACAAATACTCCCTAGTAAGAATAACAGCAATGTTGGGGAATAATGTTAAATATTTTTGTTATAATGTTATTTTTCTCTTTTTTTCTGGCTGGCATGCCTCCTGTCGCTCAATAAAAATAATACAACTATACCTTAATTGCCTTTCCTCTGGTTGTTTGTATTGAACGGGGGCATAAATGCAAGATAGAAGCAACTTTTGCACATTCCCTGCAGGTTTGGGAAACAATATACACAAAGAAGGGACACTTAATTATCGATACATGCTACCCTCCTAATAAATGCTCATAATATTGTGTAAGATAAAACTCTCTACCTTTTTAAAACTTCTCTCACCACCGCCACTGGAGCCGTGGCGAATAATTTCCTATTCTTTCAAATCACCTCCACACAGGTTCTACCAATTCTCTCATAATAAAGCCAACTGCCTAAATGTGGAAAAACACACGAGGAATTCTCTCTTATATAGTTGTTGGTAAACCATCCCTGTCTACTAAAGATCTAATAGATGCTCCTTTAGTCACCAGGGATCACGAAGTCCTCACTGTCTAGAAATGGCCAACACATCAACTACAATATCCCAACATGTAGCCTATCAGTGACCACCAGACTCATCAACCCTCCATCAGGTTTTAAATAAGCCAAGCAATGATTTATGAATGGCCACAATTTCTACCATTTAAACAAAAACCCACTGCACACTACATATAAAGTATAAGCACAACAGATGTCTCAATGGACATAAAAGTTCAAGTTTTCATGGACCAAGAAGGGGAACACCAGTGTTTCGGTTCCTCTTTTAATGTTCATACATAGCCAGGTGACCGCACCCGGAACCATAATCGAGAACACTCGCACTGTCGGCGTTTCGCCCCGCACTACGGGGTTATATCCCTTTGAAGTCTACACAGTGTCTGCATTCCACACACGTGGACGAGGACTCAAGCTCAACCAAACGATTTTGATTATTCTTAAACAAGCGAAACTACTAATTAAAGTATCTCCAAATACTCGCTGGAGAACTACACTTCGTGACTACGCAAGTCATAATTGTACAAAGACATAACCCGGTCTCGAGCGGAGCCGGGACGGAATTATCACCGGCACTGCGACCTGGGGTTCTACTCTGACCACCTACAGCCCTGAGGAGTCGCGCAAAAAGTGTTTTCTTGCGACGAAACACGTGTCGGCTGGCTATGTATGAACATTAAAAGAGGAACCGAAACACTGGTGTTCCCCTTCTTGGTCCATGAAAACTTGAACTTTTATGTCCATTGAGACATCTGTTGTGCTTATACTTTATATGTAGTGTGCAGTGGGTTTTTGTTTATATTGTATACGGTGTGTCCCCCAACACACCTTTGAGAGGTTTTAGGGATTTGCCTCTCACCTGCATGCACCTTCTATTTTACACCATATCTCCTGCGCATGACCTGTGAGCTGTGCGCCCAGTATTTCCCTCAGCCCTAAAAAACCCTGTTCGCTATTGTTGTACACAGTTTCTACCATTGTTTGGCAAATAAGGCAGGGTGCATGCCCAATTGCACTCGCATTGATGACAACAGGAGGCAACTGTAGAGGAACTCCTGGTGGGGCTGGCCAGTACACCAGACAGCAGAGGGCAGGTGCACACCGAGTGCAAAAAGCTGTTCACCTCAGTGCTACATTTATGCAAATATGATTACAGGCCGTAGATGGCGAGAGCCAATTCTGATAGGGATAAAGCAGGGAGTATGTTAGCATAGCTTCTCAGACCATCCTTCAGGTTCAGGAGTCTAGCGATCGGCTTGTGATTGCGCATGAGGAAATGAAGGCAGCTTTTCTGCATTTCTACCAAATGCTTTATGCTGTGGACATAGAGGTAGGTGGAAATTTTCTGATATATTGCAGATGCAACCCTGCCCATGCTTGCCTTGGGGCTGGCTGAACAGCTGGGGATGAAGGTTAAGTGCAGGAGGTCTGGGGAGCAAAGTTCCTGGAACCAACAGCCTCTCTCTATAATTCTGCTCTACTTACCTGGTGGTGATTGCCCTATGACTGGTGACGGTCTTTAATGAGACGAGGCTCACTGGCGTGCTTCCGCCATCCTTCAGTGAGGCGGTAATAATACCGCTGCCAAAAAAAGCTAAAGGCCCATTAATGGTGGACTATGAATGCCCATTCTCTATACTTGATGCAGATTACAAAATGCTGTGCAAAATAATGGCATACGGAATGCTTCCTCACATGACCAAGCTAGTGCACCCTAATCATGCAGATTTCATCTCCACCTGCAGTATGCTACCGAATATCCGACAACCCATAGAAGACCTACATGCTTGAGAGCTATTGCCACCCGACACCCTGGCCATCTCAGTTGATATCCGTACAGCATTCGACTCTCTACAATGGGATTTTTTTGGACACCATGCCCTTGAGAATGGGGTTCTGAGTGCCCTTCATTAGGTGGACCAGGCATCTCTACTCCTAGTCATAGGCAGGGGTCCAGATGAGTTCAGTGATATCTGAGGATTGTGTTGTGGAGCACACCACCCAACGGGACTGCCCGCAATCGTGCTGGAGCTGCACGCAGTAGTGGTGCAGCAGGAAAGACACTACCGGAGTATACAGGTGTTGAGAGATCAAGTACACATTGCTCTGTATGTAAATGTAAATGTAGTAGTACTTGTATAGTGCCCAAATCGACCCCCGAAGGGGTATCTCAGGCGCTTGTACACATACCGCTATGGAACCCTTCCTGGCTTTTCCATGTGAAGTGCCCACTCCTGGGCACCCCATGGTGAAGCCAGGCATCCTAGCGTTGTTGGGGCCGTTGTGGAGATTAAGCAAGCTATTGCCCAGAGTTGCAGAGTGGGACCCATGATTAGAATAGGCATCAAGGCGAGGAATATCAGGTCCGAGAGAATTGAGCCCAAGACCCTGCCGAGGCGGGAATTGAACCCTGGTCCCGGGCTAGACCTCTGCATCAGGGTCTGCCACTCTAACCATTGAGCCACACTTCCCCACTGCTATGCTGACGACCTTCTTTTATATGTGTTGTGCCTCTACTGATTTGGAGGGAGTCCCTGTCGGACTTTGGACAATTATTTGGACTGAAGTTGAACTGGCTCAAGACTTGCACCTTTCCCCTCTGACGTAACTCAGAGGAGACCTGGCCCTCCTCTGCCATCCCGAAATTACACTGGGGGGATGCCTCTATTCAGTATCTGGGAGTGGATGTATATAGAACTCCAGAACTACTTTGTGTGGGAAAATTCACCAGGGGTTTGTCAGCTGCCTGGAGTTCAATTACATTTTGGAGTACCCTACCGATCTCTGTTCATAGGTGGATCGCCCTATCGAAGATGATCCTGTTGCTGTGACTGTTGTGCCTCTTTGCGGGACAGCCGATTGAGCTCCCCAGATATTATTATTTTATTTCTAGGAATTGGATAACCTACTTGTTATACTGTGGAACCTCCAGACGTAGGGTGGCTCTTCGGAAGCTCGCCCTTACCGGTGGATGAGGGGGGATTGGCTGAGACAAATTGCGAGTTATACGTTCTGGCTGCCCAACTGCAGTGGCTCAGTTGATGGAGATTGGGTCAATGGGACGCAACAAACACATGTGACTGAGGGTTGCCTGAAAAAATTCTGCTGACTCATATTACTGATGCACCACTCCCGAGGGGTGAACGTCTTTTTCTGTGTGGCATGGTATGCATGGCAAGGGCCTTACAGACAACCCATAATAGAACCACATACTCATGCAAACTCCCCGTGCACATGGCCCAGTGCTGGAAACTTCCCGGAGGCTGGGCTGGGATTGCCTGGAAGCATGGCATGATGCAGGTGTAAATATTACGGGGACCATTTTAATGGAGGTGAACTAACTTCCTTATAGGAACTCAGAGAGACTTATGACATACTGGTAGGGAATTTCTTGTTACATGGAGCCTCAATAGGTTGGTTTCGCAACTGGTAGATGTTGGGTTCTTTGGAACCTATTAAACATGATTTCCTCCGATATCATCTTCTTATTTCTGGAACAATTAATGTGATTGCTTTATTGCAACAGGCTTTGTTATGAAAGCATAACAGGGAATCCTGCCACTACGACTCTGGTGGGAGGTGGACCTGGGTCCAGGGTTCTCGGATTTTGCCTGGATGTCAATTGTTAAGTGGTTCTTGTTGAGCGCACTGTCACCGTGAGTTTCCTGGCGCTATAGGATCCTGAAGTTGAAACGGAAGAGTTTAATAACAGTGGGAGAAAAGCAAAGTTTTTAAAGATTTCCTGAAAGCGAGAAGGGAACAGGAGGTCTTGAGGGGAAGAGGGAGAGAGTTCCACAGCTTAGGGGCCAGGTGAGAAAAACTACGACCACCAGATCTGGTGAGTTTAACGCGGGGGACGACCAAGAGATGAAAGTGGGTAGATCTTAGGGCTCGAGAGGGGCAGTAGGGAGTGATCAGGGACTTGAGGAAGACAGGGGAAGGACCAGAAAGGGCTTTGAAAACCAGGCAATGTACCTTTAAAGCTATTCTCTCACTGACTGGGAGCCAGTGAAGTTGGTACAGTAGGGGTCGGGCCGACTGCCATCTGGGAATATTAAGTGCGAGTCTGGCAGCCTGGTTCTGAATGATTTGTAACCTAGATAGCAGGGATTTGGGGAGACCGTGATAGATTGAATTTGAGAAGTCCAGGCGGGACATCACCAAGGCTATGATGACTTGTAGCAGTGCTTCAGGAGTCAGGAAGTGAGCGACCTTCCGTATCCTGTATAGCTGGAACATACAGGAAGATGTTACCGCGCTCACCTGGGCCTTGAGAGTGAGGCCGGAGTCAATAATGACCCCGAGGCTCTTCACACTATCAGCAGGAGAAGGGGGTGTACCAAGCTCAATAGGCCAGAACTGAGGACCCCAATAAGAGGCACTACTCCCGGGGAGAAGGAGCTCCGTCTTGCCACGATTGAGCTTTAGTTGGTTTTGGTACATCCAGTGCTGAATGTGTGTCATAGCCAACTGGAAGTTAGAAACAGCATCAGGGGAGGTGAGGGGGGAAATAATTTGCAGGTCGTCCGCGTAATTAAACACGGTGGCGTCCCACATGCTTAAAGAATGAAGAAGGGGTAAAAGATACAAATTAAAAAGAAGGGGAGACAGAGAAGAGCCCTGGGGGACCCCGCAGGATAACGAAGTGCTGGTGGCACTGAAAGGGCCCAGCCTGACTGCCTGAGATCTCCCCTCTAAGAAGGATTTAACCCATGACAAAGCAGGCCCACGGACTCCGGCGGACTCGACACGGTGGAGTAAGATGTTGTGGTCCACCGTGTCGAATGCCGCCGATAAGTCAAGGAGGACTAATGCCTGGGGTAATCCTCTATCGGCCTTGCTCTAATACTGACATCTACTTGCAAGGTTTCTCGGAATGTGAGATTCAAGTTGATACAATTCTTCTTTTTGCATCGGGCATACCTTGCACCCTAGAGATTGCATACATTGTTTCCTGGGGCTTCAATGGAATGCCCTCGCTGTCAAGCACTGGAGCCAAGGTTCTTTCATATGGTATGGGCCTGACTGTCATGAGACCCTAATTGGGCTGAAGTCATACTGGTACTATAGCTGGCCACAGATATGCAATTCGAGTGCACTGCACAATTTTGCCTACTGGGCTTGCGTGCTACTAGCGTGACTCAGAAAGTGACTTGGCCATACTACTTACCAAGACACAGCTAACGAAGAGTTGTAAATTGGCCTCTGGCCTTAATTTGGGAGACTGGAGCAGGGAATTGACCAAGTGGTTGGACTGATAGTGAGAAGGATTACTTGTCCCTAGTAAAAGGATACCACATTTACCAAGGGCCTGTACATTAAATACTAGTGAGCCTGCAGCACTGGTTGTGTTACCTACTTAAGTAGCCCTTATGCCAGGTCTCAGGCCAGTCATGGAAGAGCCTGTATGTGCAGTTTTTAAACAGCCATTTCAACCTGGCAAAATAACCCTTTTAAGAAAGGACTAGCTTAGTTGTGTTAACGAGACTCAGAAGGTACGTCTGTAGGCAAACCATTTGGTTTGGTCATGAAGCCCTCACCCACCAACCTAGTTGGTGGCATGCTTCATCATCGGGCCCACCACAGTGACACCGAATGTGTCCCGGGTGTGCTGCGACTCCAGATTACTAAGGAGCTGGTATGCTTGCTGAGTGTGCAGTGAATAGTGGGTATGAACGTGATGTTTAAAAGCTATGCAGGTGGTCCCAGTTCCCGAGGGTATAAGGAAAATTTTAATGTCTGGGCCCCTGCTAGCAGATAAAAAGGCTTGCGGACGATGTGGAGTGTATTATGAGCTCCTACGTCCTGTGTGGTCTACATGTTTCAGCCAGGCCTTTTGATAAAACTGGCTTTCCTCAGGACCAATGAGTATGTGTGAGTGAAAAATAAATTATATTAAGTGGTTTAGTGTGTGATAAAAAAGGTGTCGCACTCGCTAAGGTGCTGTACATGTTAGAGGGGGATTCCCTCTGCTTTACTGTACATAAAACACAGAGACACAAACAGACATACAAGGGAGAACCAATGAGAATGGTATTAAGGTAACACAACATAGTGCCGACTTCTAAGGTGCGTGAACGACCTAGAGCGGCAGTTTGAACCGGAGCAGGACGATAGGTCGCAGGAGCACTTTGATCGGAAATACCGTGAGTAACCATGCTGATTCACCACGACGCTCTGGGTAAGCAGCATTTTTTTTCCACAGGTTCAGTCCTAACCTATGCCTTTTCACAAATGCCTAGGGTCTTCTCTCCCTGCCAGGTGACCCAGGAGGCTTTAACAGCAAGTAGCAAGTGTGAGGAATTATGTATTGTACTTACCTGTACCTCACGCTATGCTCGTATCGCTGTGTAGCCCACCACCGCCACTATGCTGTAAAAATTCCCGCTATAAATCACATCAGCCATGAAAACCGTCATGGCCACGTTCAAACTGCCGCTCTAGGTCGTTCACGCACCTTAGAAGTCGGCACTATGTTGTGTTACCTTAATACCATTCTCATTGGTTCTCCCTTGTATGTCTGTTTGTGTCTCTGTGTTTTATGTACAGTAAAGCAGAGGGAATCCCCCTCTAACACGTACAGCACCTTAGCGAGTGCGACACCTTTTTATCACACACTAAACCACTTAATATAATTTATTTTTCACTCACACATACTCATTGGTCCTGAGGAAAGCCAGTTTTATCAAAAGGCCTGGCTGAAACATGTAGACCACACAGGACGTAGGAGCTCATAATACACTCCACATCGTCCGCAAGCCTTTTTATCTGCTAGCAGGGGCCCAGACATTAAAATTTTCCTTATACCCTCGGGAACTGGGACCACCTGCATAGCTTTTAAACATCACGTTCATACCCACTATTCACTGCACACTCAGCAAGCATACCAGCTCCTCAGTAATCTGGAGTCGCAGCACACCCGGGACACATTCTGTGTCACTGTGGTGGGCCCGATGATGAAGCATGCCACCAACTAGGTTGGTGGGTGAGGGCTTCATGACCAAACCAAATGGTTTGCCTACAGACGTACCTTCTGAGTCTCGTTAACACAACTAAGCTAGTCCTTTCTTGATATTTCTACATATAACCAGGGGATCCGGACTAGCTTACCTAGTCCTCTCTCTCCATTTTGATTTGCTAAAATAACCCTTTTGCCATGCCCATATCTTCCTTTGTAATACATATAAATTACCCATGGAGTAGTCCCTGGACAGCCCAGAGGGCAGGGTGCCATACACTTAGAAAGTAGGACATGTACTTTTAAGTTTTACATGTCCTGATAGTGAAACACTCTTAAAATATTTTTTAACTGTTGCAAGGCCTATCTCTCCAATGGGACATTGGAGTTGCCTTATTACATCTGGAGTCAGATTTAAAATTGAAATTCTTAAAATGCCACTTTGTGGCATTTTCCTGCATTATCCATTTAATCACTGTAGACTGCCTCTGGTCACATGACTAGGTGTAGCTGACAGTTGGCTCTGGGTACCCCTCCTATACAGCCACACACAGAAGAGAGCTTAGGTGTGCCTGGATGGGCCATCAGAGGCAGCATGGGAGGGAGAAGATGTGCACAGCCTCGCTCACACATGAATAGTCTGTGTCCTACCTCTACACAAAGGGCTGCATTCCCACTGTAGTTAGTCTGGAGCCAATGCAGGAAAGGCAGGATGCCTGGGGACTTCAAAGGGAAACCTCTGGAAGCTTCTCTCCCACTTAAAAGGCATAACTGGGTATAAATACTAGGTCTCAGACTCTACCACTTCAGTACTCTTCTGGACCTGTGGCTACTCTGCCAGGGAGAAGGACTGCTGTGCTGCTGAAGGCAGGCAATGTGCTGGACTGCACTCCGCTGGACTCCTGCTTTGCTGTGCTGACCTGCTGCCTGCTGCCATCTTGCCTGGATGAAAAGGACTGGATCTGCATCTCCTGAACCCAGAATGGGTCTAAGGGCTAGTTGGCTGGCATCCTGATCAGAAGCCTCACAGACATAGTAGGCTTCCAACAACCTGTCATCTGCACCTGGACCCTGCCACCTAGTGGTGTCACCTCAGTCATGACCCTTCATAAAGGGACTTAACATGCTTTGCCAGCCTCTGTAGATCAGGCAGAATTGAAGCATCCCCTTTGCTGAGTGGCGCAACCCTGAGCAGAACTTGTGCATCTCTGCTTTTGCGTGGAGTGGACCTGTCGCACAAACTTGCATTGCTGCCACAGCCCGCATCACCTTTAGAATCACCCCTGTATGATGCACCCTTGGCACAGGACCTTGCATCTCTGATCAACAGCAGCTTCAATGATGATAACGTACTCCACCTCGCAGCTTTTTGGAACTGGTGCATTGCCCTGACGGCACCGTATCCCTGACAATGGACTTCACATCACAAGCCCCAACAACGGAACCCTTGACGTCGACTCACCAGAACCTTGCACTGCTGCCTCGCCGTATCCCTTAACTGACACACCTCCTCGCTGCGTGACACATCTTCGATGCAAATTCATGCAATGCTCTACAGCACAGCATTTAAGGCACTCTGTAAAGCAGGTCTAACTGGGTCCCTGTAGTCGGCCTCTGCTTCATCGCAGTTGGCCTGAACTTGTGACCGCTTGTGGTGGCTGCTGTATGCCTCTTCAAGCTAATTGTACCTAAAAACTTTAAAAATCAATATCTCCGGTTCTCCTTATTAGATTTTTGTCATTTTCATCTTGTTTATTTATTAAAATCTGCTCTATTCTTCTAAATTTTATTGGGGTCCCTTTTGTGGTGAATTTTCATTGTGTTGCTGTTTGAAGTGTTGCACAAATACTTTATACTTTGCCTCTGAGCAAACCCTCATTGTACCTACTAGTACAATAAGTACTTTTAGAGTTATTTTGTGTTGGATATTATGTTTTTGCAATGTATTATTATTTAAACAGTTTTGATTTCACGCTTGGTAAGTAAATAATCTAATATTTATTTTTTAGTTCCATGCAGGCACATGTAGTTATTAGTTTGCAGTGGATTTTATTTAAACTCTAAATGCAGTAAAACATGTACTGTGATATATACTGGAAGTATGAAGGCGCGATTAAGTAAAGTGATTGTTCCATTTCTGAAAATATGCTTTCCCTTAGAAATAAGGGTAGTCCCGCACCACCGCATTCCAGTCTCTTTCTTTTCACGTTTATGTACCTACCAGTTGTACTATCTATCCAGGCTTCCAGAGAGACTGCATCATTGGAAAAGAAATATTAAGCAATTTCATACTGCATTAGAGGATGATTTCCAAACCATCTGGCACATTTATAAGTAACATTTCCAATTTTTCTACTACATATATGCAGTGAAACCGGGTAATAGTTTCAGGTTAGAGTGATGATAACTGCCTGAAAGTAAGACAGTCTGTGAATATTAATGATGGCCAGTAGGTCTTTTTCTGACTTGATGAGAAATGGGGGTTTGATTCGAATGCTTCTCTTCATGTATATTCAGGTGGATCAAATCATAAAGGGGAGCTGCTGCAGTCCAGGATAAGGTTCTTGATCATATTTTTGCAGTTCACATAGATACCCATGAACTTGGCAGAGGATACAGGGCACTGTGTCTTCGGGATTATGTAGGAGGTTAGCTAGAAATATTAATTTAGCAAAATAATTAACATCATGCACTCAGCACAGTATTTCACTACAAGAACTTGTTACGCCATTTACCAGCTTGAACACCTTTGTAATATAACTGCACTCGGGAAGTGGATTTTGTAATTACACGGCAAGAAATATTTTCCTCATGGATCTCTATGAAGGTTTAAAAATTGCAGAATATATCTGTGGTTCGCAGCGCGAGCCCATCAAAAGCCGCCTGTGAAACCTGCACAGGTGGTCACACTGACCCATGTCCTTCTCACTGCGCAAGGACAATGCCTCTCATGACCGAATCTTAGCTCCTACTTTTATACAGTGATCGATATTAAAATGTTAGAGTGTAAGAGTGTGTCCTGTGAATTCATTATGTGAGAAATGTACCCCGTGCTTTATTACTTCACATCAGTTGAGGAATTCAAAAATATGTTACTATCAATAATAGTAACTTGTAAAAATATAGGGCCTCATTTATGAAAAGTGACGCATCGCTGCGAGAAAACAGCGATGCGTCACTTTTCATTGCGCCCTCCATGCGACCCCAATGATGCGTCATATTTACAATATGACGCATCATTGCGCAAGGAGTGACACATACGTCAGTATTTCTGACGTATCTGTAAGCGCAAAAGTGACTCATTGCTGGAGTGTGTCACAAAAGTGACTCAACTCCAGCAATGCGTCCTTTCACATGGGGAAAGCCCCATGTGAAAGGGCTTGTGTCAGTCTTACGCCTGCTGTGAGGCAGGCGCAAGATTTTGACGCAACAGCATCCTAAAAGTGACGCAGTGAAATCTCATAGATTTCACTGAGTCACTATTACGAGGCTTTTTGCGGGGGAACGCCTCCTCTGCATACATTATACCTGACGCAGGTATAATGTAGCGCAGGGGTTTACAAAGTGACGCATCTGCTTAGATGTAAGCAACAGGAGGCATGTTTTACGCCGCCGATGCGTCACAAAAAGTGACGCATCGGAAGCGCAAAACAGACGCACAGCCTCATAAATGAGGCCCATAGTAACTAACACTAGCTTTGAACATTAAAAATGAACTAAGGATATTAATTGATCGACATTTCTGTATATCATGGCATTAAAGCCCACAATGGGTATGACTATGTAAAAAACAAAATGTATATTTGCATTTTTTGGTTTATTACCTCGCAATGGTTCAGATTTTCAATACTTCGAAGTTTACAAGAGTTTGAAAAGTGCCTGCACTGGTGGCATGGTTTTGGCAGCACCCCAAAAATCTCCTCGTTGAACGTCATGTTTACTGAGTAAATATATGAGCTTACATTTGTCCGTCCAAAAGTCACTTTATTAGGACGCTTTCACTTGCTAGACGAATGAAGCATTTTTTTCCGGAGGAGAAACTTCTTAACCGTCGCAATTTTTGCAATGTTCTCTTCCCTTTTCATCGTGGAAAATTATTTATTCTTGTCCTCAACAGAAGGACATTTCCTACAACATTCAGGATGTGAAGCGGCCATGATAAGTTTAAAACCAGCATTTGAAATGCAATAGGTCTCACATTTACGCGAGTTCAAGCTATTGGCATTGTAAATGGCAATGCGTTTTATTTATGTTTTAAACACCAAAACGTAAATAAAAGCCATTGTCATTTACAATGCCAATAGCTCAAACTCGTGAAAATGCGAGACCTATTGCATTGCAAATGCAAGGCATCATGGACAAAGGCAGGATTGGGGGAGACGGAGAAGGCATGGACAATGGGAGGGAGGGGGTAAACAAGGCACGACAACAGGAGGGAGGGGGGTAAAGAAGGCACCAAAGCATGTCATGCCTGCTGTAAGAAAAACTGAAAAAAGAAAATAGTGCTCACAGTCTAAATAACAGGTACCATGTAACAACCGTAGTAAAGGGGCCAGTCACCATGGGAGGTGACAAATGAAGAGAAGGCGGTACTAAGGAGGGACTAACAAGCCTATTTTCAAATCAGAAGCCAGCATTTAGGACAGACAATGACACAAACCAATGGCAAATATGCTACTTCACCACAACAATGTAGAAACATTTTGTTACATTAATCAGACAAAAAAAAGCTGCAGAACCATTTATTTTTCTTTCATGTCTTGTATCAATGAATATATGACGTTACAACGCAACCAATTACAACGCATGCTTTTACAACACAGTCTTTACATCGCAACTACCATGACATTGCATGATTTTACAATGAATTCCTTTACAACGCATTTTTAAAAACTACCATTACAACAAATTCCATTACAACGCATACCAATACAATGCATAATACTTTTAGGGCAACGGTAGGGTCAGTGTTGGATAGCGTAGGGGTAAAAATTACTATTCCCACTCCAGTGTGTGCAACAGTAGGGTAGTGTTGGATTGTGTAGGGGTAAAAATTACCATTTCTACTCCAATAAGTGGCACAGTAGGGAAAGTGTAGGATAGTTTAGGGGTAAAAATTACTATAACCATGTACACCAAAACCCATATCCACCCTAAGAAAAAAATTCTCCATTAGTTACCTTATAATGGGTTGTAATGGCATGCATTGTAATGGCATGCATTATAATGGAATGCGTGGTAATGGAATGCGTTGTAGTGACATGCGTTGTAATGGCATATGTTGTAATGGCATGCGATGTAAAGCCAGTTGCGTTGTAACAGTTGCGTTGTAAAGGTAGGTCGTTGTAATGACAGCATTTTAATGGATGTTTTCCCTCGCAGACCAGCGCATGCATGCTGGCTCTAGTCTCGACCTAAAAAGCAAGAAAAGATTTGAAATGCTGAGATTTGCTTATGACTGGTCCTTGTCTAGAGTGGGCAGAAAATCAATAAAGTGGAATTAATTCAGGTGTTCCACCCATTGCTTGTTATGTTTTTTCTAAGTGGACTTAATGGGAGTAAGCTTCTATTCAGAAGAAATAGAAAGAGGAAGTGGACTATGGTCACAGTGCCTGATTGAAGACAATGTCAGAAAGGTATCTTTGAAAATGCCCAGGTACATCTTAATGGAAACTCCAATGGCTGTGACATCATGGGCTATTGATGTCTTGATATCTTGCACTGGCCAAGCTAAATACCACCCGCTGAATTATAGCACTGTCCACAACAGGAACAAATGAGCTTTAGCCATGGAAGAAGGCAGACCTGAAGGATGTGCAGAGCGCAGAACTTCTGGACCTCAGCACTTTACTGTGGCAACATTAAGGAGCTCAGACAGGAAGTATACACGCAGCATGAAGACCAGAAGTATATACACAGCACGGTGACCTCTCTAGAGGAAGAAACCAGTGCCCGACCGTGGTCTCCAAACTCTGCTGATGCGAAGGATGTCATAGTTGATGCTGTCAAAAGTTGCATAATGTTCAAGAAAATTCCTGTCCTGCCTTAAATTGTCAAGCAGTAGGAGGATTGCCGCCCCACAGGGGCCAGAAGCAGCTGATGATAGTCCAACATCTTCTTCTCTCCATACACCTGTGTCTCTGTTGAATCACAACAGCTCCCAGACATGTTGTCATGTGGGAGTAAATTAAGAGCAGGTGTGCAGTACTCAGCTTTGCTGGGTACGTTTGCAGCATCTCTGCTGTATCTAGTTTTACACTGATCACATGCACCCATTTGACATTTCTCAAACATAAAACAAATTGTCTTTTTTTGTCCTGCGCTCGCTGCAGTATTAATTCAGCATCATGACACTGTAAATACTTATTTATCCACCGGGTGCTCATTTTATCTTCTTTGAAAAGATGAAATACAGAGTGAAAACCCCCCCGGGGGGAAGAGCTGTGGCATAATATGTACATACAGTGTAGTGCAGCACAGGTATTGACTGACCAACAATTCACACAGGCAAATAAAGTATCATGAATGGGTATATTGATCAAACAGATTAGAATATGTGATTTTGAAAGGCCAACAAATAATAACAGGTTTCCTACCTGGTCTTATTCAATACTATTGATGTCCTGTTGGCACCAGCATAGTGTTATTGTGTCCTGTGACACATGTCTTGAGTGGTCGCATCACAATCAGGGATTGTTTGTTTACCCCCCCACCCCCGGTGTCTTGGGCACACTGTGCTGCTGGACAACAAACTGAATTATCCTTTAGTACCTGAGTCTAGGGAGAGTGGGGCAGAGCCGTCCAAGGCTTACTCATGGAGGTGGGTGGATCGGGCTAAACACTCCGAAAACAACAAAACACAGAAATACCCACTAATGATCAAACACTTCAGGCCGAGCTTTACTTTGTTAAAGAGAAAGGAAATACACATATTACCAGCACTATACATACAATAGTGCTATACATAGAAATATAGAACTAGCACCTTCTTCACCAGACATGAGGCCCCAAACATTGCTGTAGTGCCTCGTGGTAAGCACTATAGTTTCAGCTCTCCGCCCCGGGCTCTGCACAATGTCCATCATGATCTTCGGGTCCATGGCCAGGGGCGCTGACTGCAGTCTCAACAGTGAACAGAACAGGCACCATCCCAGCGTTTCTCTTGCCAACCCCTAGCAGCTTCCAGATCCGGGTGCCAAGAAGTATTGGCATTAACGGATGGTTGAGCTAACTGTCTATGTGTGAAAGCGTTTTACAAGAGGTTCACAGACTTCCTATGAAACCTCTCCTAACCCTCTGAATAGGCCCACTCCATCAAACACACGGTGGAGTGCCCACACAGAGGGTCCCTCGCAAGGGTTGCAGTGACGGCGTTTAGCGCCTGTTGAAGGGGGCATGAGACACAAGAGGGGTCTAACGGTGGTTCTGGTGCCCATTAATTCCCGGTATGAAAGGGCACAAGTAATTTAAAAGGCCTCAACTTTTTAACTGATGATTAGGGTTGGGTGGTGCCAGTCCCACCATGCCCTCAGATCAGGGTATGCACTGCCAAGGCAATGCTAGAATCAGTACAAGGGTTGAAATCTTGCTACGCAGTTAACGGGTTCCCACACGGCCAGCACTCCCTTGGTCTGCGCAGGCTCAGCCGGTCACCTCTCTGCATTGCTCCAGTCGGAGAAGGGACTGAGGTGGTCTCTGATGTTCCAGGGTGTGTGTGGGGGGGGTGCACTAGAGAATCAAACAGGTTCCCTGCAGCGCAGGCATGGCCATAGGCGATTAAGGCACCTTATAGGCAATGACTCTTACTCCAAGCCAATGGGGTTGTGTACAGGTCCTGTCACCCCACCCAGAGGGCTCTCCCCTGCTCTGTAGCCTTATTTCAGGGAGCAGGTGGGATCGACAGAGTTGGGGCTCTAGGGGCCCGGACAGGCAAGCACCAACCTTTCCCATACTAGGCTGCCTCACTTACAAGTCAGAAACCTATCCACCAGGCACACTCCTGGATGCGCCCAAGGCCCACACAACCCACAGCACATACAAAATACACACACACACCTTCCACACATACCCCAGATACATGTGAGCGAACAGCCCATCAAGGTTAGTTAGGGAGGCCAGCAGACACCTTCACATGAATGACACACGTCCCTTCACTGTTATTCATCTGTCACCACTGACGGCCCCACAAAGCCCGGTTAAATAAAACAGTAATCTCTCTCTTCAAGAGGGGTGCACTATGGATCTCATTCGTGATCTCTCTGCACCATTCTGGGCATTTTAGCCCGTTTTTTTGGGGAGGTACTCAGCCTGTGTGGCTGTCTTACTCACAGGGGTGATATGAAAAGAACAGAGACCATATAGAAAAATATTGGCAATGCTATAAGTCTCAAATTTAAATGTGAGACCTATGGCATTACAAACAAGCGGCCGCCATTGTCCCTGCTGCTTCTATAGTGAAATCGGGCATGGGCCGCTGAATGTAAGCAGAGCATGTTGTCGTGCCTAATGTTGGAAAAACTCAATAAATAAAATAGTTCAAGTACCATGTACTAACCAAGTAAAGGGGCCAGTAGCCATGGGAGGTTTGAAATGAAGACAAGGGTGTAATAAGGAGGGACAAAGCCTATTAAAGAATCCGAAGCCAGCATTTACGAAAGACAATGACACAAGTCAATGAAAAATATCGGCGGAGAGTGGGCGCGGCTTCTCTCTCATACTCTACCTCAGCAGTCTCGCGGAGCAAGCAGCGCATGCGCCCTGCCCCTAGGCTTGACCCAAACAACCTGGACTGGCCTCGTGGTGGTAGGATTATCGTGTTCCGAATTCGGAGTAACCGACACTACATACGAGTGTCTACACGAGCCATTACTGATGTTAGGCATCTATGACCCTAATGGGAGGGTGTTTTTATGATCTACAAGGTACCACTTTTTAGGGTGTTGTATTGGTGGTCACGTACACTCTTTCTCCCCATGTTGACCACTCCCAAAAAGTGTAGGTAGATCCTTATTGGTCCTGATGAATTGCCATCTAACAAGTTAAAAGGCAGGAAACATGTTGACCTCCATTTTCTCAACAAGCGCATAGACTCCATATCCTAGAGTGAAGCTACGCGTCTTGTTCCCATTTTAATTCGGGTAGGGGCCACGCTCAATAAAACTTTTTGAGTGGACCTACTCCTCTATTTTAGCCCACTTCCATACATTCACTCTTCACCTACACTGTGTTAGGGCCCTCACACGCACTTCACCCACCGGCAAAAGGAAAAAAGATCTCCGCCAAGTAGGCCCTGTCACGGGTGTCGATCGGGTATTGCACCGCCGACCCGATAAGGAGCAGACCCGAAGATGAAGCAAGACACCTAGTTGGCTGGGTCTGTGAGGGTCTTTTTCCGAAAGCAAAGGTTCCCTCTCCCCACTCCGATGGATTCGTATTAGTTATGAAATCCGTGCATAGAACACTATAAACCCTGCATTTTATGTTAGGAACAGCATACCAATATCGTGTAGCTTGATTAAGAGATATGTATGCTGGACCTGGATAAATAATAGTCCATTCTGCCCCTCTCTTTGTTTCAATTGACCTAAACAACAACAAATATACATGTTAGTGGATGCATAGACTTTCTGGACATTCCCACCCTGGCACTCACATTCTTTACTTTTGAGTGATGATATATTTGCAATTGTAAAGCTTCATTTAGTAAATTTCAGAAGTGATGTTACACTTACAAAACAAGCTGTATAGGTTTGAGAACTTAACTTACGCAAGCAACCGTTTGACAATGGCAAGTTTTATCATTTGAACTCGTCTAAATACAGCGCTTATAACCATGTTTCAAAGCACTTTCAATGAGGACAGATAAAGAAAATGTACACATGGCAATAAAGTGGCTTGCCCAGACTTACACAGTTTTGGTCTTGTGTTGAAGTTAGTAGTAGAACGCAGTCTTCTGGTATTAATGCTAGTGACATTTCCACAAATCCATTTTTCCTATTTAGTCACTATGAGACTCAATGCGATCTTAGTAAAAATGCTACAGATTGGAAATACTTATAGTCATGGGACTAATGGGCATTTTTTTTCTCACTATTATGAACACATATCCAATATTAGCAGGAGCTAAAATGGGAGCACTGAATGAAAGTCCAATTATGTACCTGTCAGCAACTATGTAGAATAGAAAAAATATCAAACATTTATTTCACACGTCACTATTATGAAAACCTTATCAGAAGGACCAATACTGACACTGGCATACTGTAGTGAAGGCAGGCCCTTGCTTGCACACATTGCTATGTTAGCATAAGCTTATTGGAAGTTTAAACGCCATTTTGCCTTTTTGACACTTTTGCACACGACACTGCATGTAGCTGTTGTTGTAAGTTTAACTGCGTGAATATCTTCAACATCCCTGGACTTACACCCCGACCTTAGTCTGCATAGTGAGTGCTAAAGCCTCCAAGGTTATCATAACAATGTTAGCTGTTATTCGGCCTGATCGGCTCACGCTTAGACACAACGTACACGCATCTGCAGCTAACTGAAATTCTGGTGCCTTTAATATTGCACTGCATACATGATTTTAGGCACTTGGAGAAAATCCGTTTCCAGAGAGAGAAAGAGCTTTTGCAGATCCCGATGTGATTCACCTCTGCTGTTCTTGGAGGTATGGGGTCCCCCATTCAAGCCTAAGAGACCGTCTATATTATATAAAACATAGTTCCTAGCTAGGGAGGGTGGCATACAAGGCGCTATAGGACCTGTTACCACTATCATTATAATATGATTTCTCCTTTTGTGTTTTATGGAATTGTAACAATGCCGATCGTATTATTTTTAATCATATGCCTGCTTATGTTAGCAAAAATACTGCTTCTTAGAGCACGTCGTTAAAATAAACATTTTAAAACTTAACGTGTCTGGTATGAGAATAACAAACAAAAGAGGGTTCTTGGTTCCCACCATTCCTGAGAGTAACCTAAGTTGCATGTTCTGGTTTGTCTAATCATTGGATCCTTTGCTATAGGACGACAAACTAATGTGACACTGATGCTAGTCGGTTAGGGGTTCTAGGTACTAAGGTGAGTTTTTTGGTCTACCACAATTCACTGAGGTCCTGGGTCTCTGTGTACAGTTCTGTGTATGAGCAGAATCCCTGCAACAATACCACACAGTATTACCATTCATTTCAAGGAAATATTGGTATATGTGTTTGGCAAATTTTTGTTTGGAATCAATACCACAAGAATTACTCAAAATTACCAGGCAGTAAATGTAAATGTGGTTGTTAGACCTGGCATCCTTGGGTGGTTTTCCCCTTTAACCTCCCCCTAACAATTTGTCTTCCAGCCTCCTGGTTTGTTGTCTTTTCATTTTTGCTGGTGTTAGGACTCTGCATACTTTGCCACTGCTGATCAGTGCTAAATTGATTGTGCTCTCTCCTTAAAACATGGAAAAATTGGCTTTCATCCAATTACCATACTTAGTTTACTTGGAAGTCCCTGTTAAGGTGGCACTACCTGTGCCCAGAGCCTGTTAATTTAATGCTACTAGTGGGCCTGCAGCACTGATTGTGCACCCTACTTCAGTAGAACTTCAACCACATTTGAGAACTGCCATTGCAGCCTTTGTGTGCAGTCTGAATCCCACCAACCCATCAGATCCACCAAAAGTACCTTCATCCAGAACAAGATCCTCACCAACTCCAACAACCCCAAACAACTCTTCAGAGTCATCCACGAATTCACCAACCCCGCCAGCGAATCCACCAACATCACCCCACCCTAGGACCTCTGCAACAATCCCTGCTTCTACATCCATCTGAAAATCAATGTGCCTCTACGACAACCTACAATGACCAGACACCTAACTCCGAAACCACTCCCTTCTTCAGAAACATCGGCCAGCCCACCATCTCCTACTAGACCCCAAGCACCACCGAAAACACTGCATCAACCATGAAAGGCATCCACTCAGGAGCCCCCATGGACTCCTGCCCCCACACATCTTCCACAGGGCCGCTGCTACCATCGCTCCGGAATGGTGACGCACCATCAAAGCCATCTTCGAAACCGGCATCTTTCCCAATGATTGGAAATGCACAGAGGTCAGGCTACTCAAGATGCCCTCAGCAGACCCCACGGACCTCAAGAACTACTGGCTCATCTCCCTCTTGCCCTTCGCGGCCAAAGTCACAGAGAAGACCGTCAACGCACAACTAACAAAATTCAGCAAACAAAACTCTCCTCCCAATGCAGATTCCTCAGAAACCACAGCATGAGACCACTCTACTCGCCATCATAGACGACATTTGCACTCTCCACGACAAAGGACACACCACAGCCCTGATCCTACTCAACCTCTCTGCATTGTTCAACACCGTCTCCCACCGCACACTCACCGTTAGACTCTATGACGCCGGCATACAGGGAACTGCCCTCGACTGCCTTCGCTCTTTCCTCACCGGCAGACCCCAAAGAATCAAACTGCAGCCCTTCCTCTCTGAACTCACAGAAATCAACTGCGAAGTGCCCAAAGGAGCATCACTCAACTCCACGCTCTTCAACATCTGCATGGCCCCCCTCGCCGCCATTATCAGACAGCACAGACTCAGCATAGTATCCTATGCTGAGGACACCCAGCTCTTCCTCTCCCTCACCAAGGACCCCATCACCAGTAGACTCAACTTCCAGGAAGGAATTAAAGATGTTGTATCCTGGATGAGCAGTAGCTTCCTGAGGCTCAATTCAGAGAAGACAGAGGTCCCCGCCCTCGGACTCTCCTCCTCTGCTTGGGGCAACACCTGGTGGCCCACCACCCACAGCAGTCCCCCCACCGCTACAGACCACGTCCAAACCCTCAGCATCGTACTGGACCCCTCCCTGTCCGACAGGTCAATGCAGTCACCTCCACCTGCTTCAACACCTTCTGCATCCTCTGCAAGACCTTTAAATAGATCCCCCATATCAAGGAAGACCATTACCCACACATTCATAACCAGTTGACTGGACTACGGAAATACCCTCTACGCCGGGATCAACAAGTCTCTGCTCCACAAACTCCAGACCATACAGTACACCGCAGCGAGACTCATCCTCGGCATCCCTCGACATGAACACATCACCCTACACCTGTGTAACCTTCACTGGCTCCCCATCGAGAAGAGAATAACTTTCAAAATACTCACCCACACTTACAAATGCCTCGACAACACTGGACCCCAATATCTCAATGTAAAAATCTTCTTCCAAGTACCTGAAAGGAACCTCCCATCCACAGACCTCGCCAAACTTCTGTGCATTTGCAGAACAAGAACAGGTGCAAGATCCTTCTCCTACATCAAGGCCAAGAATGAGCTTCTGATGAATATCAGACGCACCCCCACCCTGCACATCTTCAGGAAGACCCTCAAGACCTGGCTTGTCAACTGTCCAGAGCTGCTGCCCCCCTCCCCCAGCGCCTTGAAACCCTCTTGCGTGAGTAGCACGCTTAATAATCCATTGATTGATTGATTGACTGAGTTTTAAACTGCTATTTTGACCGGGCAAAATAAACTTTTTACCAGGTCAAAACATTCCTTTTTAATACATATGTCACCCCTAGGGTAGGCCCATATATATCCCAGGGGACAGTGGGCAGTGTATTTAAAATGTTGGACATGTATTTTTTAGTTTTCCTTGCCATGATAGAGAAAAACTTGTACATTTGTTTTTTACTATTGCAAGGCCTACCTCTCCAATATGATAGCACCAGGGTTGCTTATTACATTTAATAGGCTGTAAGTTTCAAATGGGAAGAGGTTATCAGTTCATGTTTGGTGTCTGTGTAATTGTAATGCAAAATCTTAACTTCCAGTGAAGTTACATTTTAAATAACAACTTGAAAATGCCACTTATAGAAAGTTGCCATTTTCCTGCCTTAGACATTTTATGTCTGCAGTCTGTCTCTGGGTCACATGACTGAGTTTAGTTGACAGTTGGGATTTGTATCTTCCTTCAAGACAGCCGCACACAATAGGGAGTTTACGTCTTGGATAGGTCATCGCTAGCAGCATGAGAGGGAGAAGCTGGATAAGCCCCACTTACACTTGAGTAAGATGTGTCCTGGCTCTGCACAGAGGGCTGCATACCCCTTCTAGTTAGTCTGGAGCCAGGGCATGGAAGTCAGGATACCCGCGCACTTCAGAGGCATGCCTCTAGAAGCTTCTCCAGCCTTTAAAGGTAGATCTGCGAAAAAATATTGAACCTCAGACATCAACCCTTTAGTAAACTTCTGGACCTGTGGACACTCTGCCAGGAAGAACTGCTTTGGTGCTGAAAGGACTGCCACTTTGCTGGGCTACTGCTCTGAAAGACTGCTGCCCTGTTGAGCGACCTGCTGCAATTTTGTTGGGGTGAGAAGGACTGGACCATCATCTGTTGAACCCATAACCTTCAGATTGACTCCAAAGGCTACTTGACTGGCCTGCTAACTTAGTCTCATGAACGGAAGACTCCAACAATCTCGACCCCAGCACTTGGTCTCTGCCATCTATGAGTCTACCTTGTCAAGTGGTGCCACCCCAGTCGTGGAACCTGGGAAGTGGGCCTAAGTTTCTCAGCCAGGTTCTGTGGATCCAGCGGCATCTACGCAAAGTCACTGCTGCGTGGCACTACCTTAAGCAGAACTGAAACATCACTGCTACTGCGTGCGTAGATTTGAATTGCCACAAAGACCACCTTGACATCACAGTCTATCTCCTCATCAGAACTGCTGCTGCTGTTGTGTAATGCCTAAAAATACATAGCATCTGCATGTTTGTTGGACAACATAAACTGAGGGATTGGTGTCTAGACCAATTCCGGACACCCCCACAGGATATGTCACCCTATAGACCAGCTAGCTTACAATGCCACCATAAGCCCCTAAACCATACAAAGGAGCGAATAGTTTATGGCAACCATTGAACGTGACAACACTTGACCCTTCAGGGATCGTGGAAACAGTACAGTACTTTTCGCTTAGTCAATATTGCTCACTTAGTCTCAGAGAGATGCACAGAATAAATGTTGAAGACGTTTTCAATAAGTATTTATTGAACCAGCGTTATTCTTGTATAAAACATGTTTGCTGCGAAAATCAATAGACAGAAGCAAATGTAAGAGATAACAAACACCAATAGAGTAAACAGAAGGTTGAATTCTCCCATGGTGCTAAAACAGTGAATATATGCAGGCATATAAACATGACAGTAATCAAGCGTACTCCTACGATGCAGACCCTGCCTAAGTGTACCTAGCATGTATATGGGTGTCAAGCCAGGAACCCCCTAGGAAAGAGTCAACCCATTACCTGATGGGGGAGAGTGAAGGACCCCGTCTTGGTCACCAGTTGGACACCCCACAAAGGATGTCAGACTTCTGCCTGGTGAAGCATCAGTGTGCGGTACCTCAGTGTCTGTATCAGCATGGAAGTGTCTCCTCTAGTTACCTAGTGAAGGTGCAGTTCTTTTATACCACAAAGGCAGCCTCAGGGGTGCTACTACAATCGATATGTTGTGAGTACGATTATATATATGAGCCTAAATCAATAATTGTAACTAAGCAAAGAAGCCCTGTTGTCCTTGGATGAAGATAGCAATGACTTTTGTACAGTATGTTAATCCTGTTATGTACGTCATATGCAGGGAATTTTACTAAGAATCATCATACATAATAAATGAGGCTAGTTTCAATGAAACCAATCAAATTTATTCAGCACATAACTAGACAAAAGGTCAGTGCTAGAACTGGTATGCAGAGCAAGGAAGGACAAATGTAGCTAAAAGGTCACTTTGGTACTTAGGTCTAAGTTAGGAAACATAACACTGCATGACTCAACCTTGGCACAGGCCCTGGCAACCCCCGTTAATGGCAGACTTGACAATGGACTCCGCATTGCAGCCCCTCGGAACTGACGCATCCTCAATGTAAGATTTTGCACGACAAGCACTTACCGACAGGATACTTGATAACGACACAGGTCCTCACACCGCAGCCTTGCTGCATCTCAGAACTGATGCATTGCTTCAGCTGCTCAACGCGTCTTCAACACGGAGCCTCGCAACAGATCAGGATTTAAGTTACTTTGTTCAGCAGACCTTACTGGGTTTTGTTGTGTCGTTAAAAAATAATCTCGTTAAGTGCAGGCAAATAGGTGACTCTCGCCGCAGCATTCAGTGTAGACCTTACTGGGTCTCTGTAGCAGGCTCCAAAGCGATCGGCCTAAACTTGTGACTTTGTCCTGGTTTGGCATGAATAGATATCCGCAGCTGGTGCTTTGTGCTTTTGGCGCTATTTTCAAAAAAATCTTTAAACCGGAATATCTCTAGTCCTACTCATTGAAGTTTTGTCATTTTGGTCTTGGTTTATTTATTAAAAGGTACTCTATTTGTTTAACTTGTATGTGATGTTTCTCACTTTATTCCTGTTTGAAGTGTTGAACAGATACTTTACACATTGTCTCTAAGTTAAGTCTGACTGCTCTGTGCCAAGCTATCAGACGGTTAAGCATTGGTTAATTTAAGTTTGGCTTGTGCCTCACTCTGACAAAGAATATGGTTGCTGCTTGACCAGGACTCACACTCCACTCAACCAAAATCCCACTTTCTTGCAGTGGTGAAAAGGGATATAAATAATGATATTTCTTGAAGATTCAATATAGGAGTGTTGATTGGAGTATGGTGGAAAACCTTCTCTCCTGAAGATGACTCAGAGGTTTGATTTAGCCATTTAGGCTGAACGTAGTATGGCAGTTAAGGGATGGAGGAATTAAGTAGCTAGGAAATGTTTGAGCACTTTCTTGAATGAGGTGTGAGAGGGGTTAATTGGTCTTATGGCTGATGGGCTGTCAACTCCAAACTTTGGGAGTGCTGCCAGAGAAGGATTTGTTCTGTGCGCAGGATTTTCTGAGCAGATGGGTTTTAAGGTGTAGACATTGAATCTTCTGAGCATATTGGATTCTCCTGAGATAATGAGTTAGCAGGGTAGGTTTGTTGGAGTTCCATTGCGTTGGGCTTTGCAGATAACAAAAGCTAGTTTGATAAGACTTCTTTTTTTTCAGATAAGGGTGATCCGTACTGGAGTGATGTGATCTTATCTCGTATCTGATACGTGGTGCTCCAAAGAATGTTGTCCTGTTCTTAAAGGGGCCAGGTGAGTTTTGGGAATGACAGTGAAAAGACTGCTAGATGGTTGAGTTTTCAGAGCACTAGAGATAGTACTATAGTCTTGAAGTCATTGGTTGTAATCAAAGGTTTACACACAAGAAGATCCGACTAACTCAAAACAGTTAACTGTATTTATGAGGCGTAGGGGGTGTTTTCAATCATAAAACTTCCCTCACAGGTCAGATTAACTGCCACCATCCTGTTAGTTCCACTTTTCAACTGTTTGACTTTTCGAAGGAGCCTTATTTGGTGTTGTACACATCTTGCTATGGCATTGATATGGGTGTGAATACTACGATTCCTGTCTTGGATTTTGCAGTCTAGACAAATAAGGGTTCACTGTCAAGAATATTTGAGGGATCAAGCCAAGTTTGTATAGGACTGTTAATGCAGGGAGGTGATATCAAATAGAATTATTTTTTAGATGATATTATGTCATCCATGTTAATAGATCCTTTAACACACTTCTCAGTGTAGATATATCCGTTTAGGATGAGACTTTCATGTATAGGTGTGTGTCATTGGCATATAGGTTGTATTAAATGTTTGGTTTTTATGCATGAGAAAGCTTTGGGGTTCCATGTATAAGTTGAAAGGCGTTGGTGAGAGAATGGGTCGAGCCAGCTAACTCCCTGTCTTCTATTCCCACCTGTTCCTACAGGATTTTTTCAGCAAAACATGATTAACTGTTTCACATGCAACTGGTAGATGTAGTAAGATGATAACCATGATTCACCTGTGTCTAAGTAGGTAAGTGTGTCATCTATTATAAGAAGCATAGCTCCGCCCGTTTCTGAATACAGATTGGTGGGGGTTGAACAGATTGTTTTCTTCAATAAAGATTTTCAGTTGTTTCTCCAAGCAGCTATTCTTGACTTGGTAATAAATGGAACATGTCATGCAGCCAGCAAGTTGTCTTGCTGTGTTGCGTGGTGTGAATTTATAGTAAATCAGAACGGAAATGGTGCTGCCAGTAGACATGCAGAGGCAGCAGGGGTTGGTTGGACGCAGAGGTTTCCCAACTCACACTTTCCGATGGAAAGAAGATCAGCCTCTCAAAGGTAGCCGACTTTGTGTTTAATCTTTTCCAACGGCGATCTCCTCCCGGTGGGCTGGTAGAGGTCACTGTGTCTTCTTCTTAGTGATGCCATGCGCAATGGAGGTCTCACTGACCCTTGCTGGGGGATGCTAGGGGCGGCACTATCTGTGAATTCTTGGATATCTGTGGGTGATTGGGGCCAAGCAAGGGTTTTCCCAAAGATGATTCCAGGCTGGTGGAGCACTTTATAGAAAGTAGTTTTTGAAACAAAGAGTGGCCTTTTAAGGAGAGTTCACTAGATAAGGAGCCAGATGATCCACAAACACTGATATAGTCACGACTGAAACATATCTAGAAATGGGCATCTTCCCTATGGACATTTATCTGAGAAAGATTATCAATCAGGTCTCAAACTAGTCATTTTGATAAAAATAACAGAAAGTTAAGTCAATCAATCAATCAGGATTATAGCATGGCTTTTCACCTGATAGGGTGTCCAGGCACTTGCAGTTCCCAGAGGCTAATTCGAACAGCCAGGCCTTGATGGCCATTCCAAATTCTGAAAGTGAGGTGATGGTCCGGAGGAGCATGTGGACTTTGCTGCAATGTGTAAGAAGGAGCTTCCTCCATTTCTGCTTCAGTAGATGTGGGAAGTATGGGCACGTTAAAGGTAGGCAAGGAATAGTCTTCTCGTTGGTTGGTGGAAGCTCAGGCAGTGGTTATTGTTTGTGGGTCCTTGGTTGTTAGAGCCTTGTGTGCATGGGTTAGCAGCTTGAATAGACATCTTTTCTGTACGGGGAGCCAGAGGAGTTGCCTGAGGTGGGGCGTGTAGTGGGTTTGTTGGTGAAGGCCAAGGATGAGCCTGGCTGTGGCATTCTGTATGGTCTGAAGTCTCTGTAGGAGATGTGTGGTGATTCCTATGTAGAGGGTGTTGACCTGGTCTAGTTGGCTGGTGTGTCGCATGTGTAGGGGTAGACCCTTGAAGATTTTACATGGATGCGCAGAGTGAGGAAGCAGGTGGAGGAGACGGCGTTGATCTGGGATTTCATGGTGAGCCTGCTGTCAATGATGATTCTGAAGTTTCTGCCATGGTCCGTGGGAGTGGGCATGTGTCCTATGTCTAATGGCCACCAAGAGTTGTTCCATGTGTCACTTCTGGCTTGTTTTTGTTCAGCTGCAGGCAGTTGTTCTTCATCTAGTCGGCAATGTTTGTCATGAATCTGTGGAAGTTGTTTCTGGTGGTAGAGGTGTTGTCAGTGAGAGAATGAGCTGGGTCGCATCTGTATAGGAAATTATGTTGAGACCATGGGATCCGACGATGTGGGCCACTTAGTTCATATATGTGTTGAAGAGCATGAGACTGGGGGATTTCCTTGGGTTCAGAGGTGAGGTCATTTTTAGAAAGATTATACCCTTATCTGCTTACACATACATTGACAAACCTTTTAATGCATGAACCAAACCATGATCCAGTCTGTTAGAAATGGAGTCTCTAGTTGACAGTGGCTTGCACCCTGTCCAAATAGGGACCCACACTCTAGTCAGGGCAAGTGTGATACACACTAAGTTTACCTGTGCTCAGGTTAAACTAAAGAGGCAATGTTCAAATTACAAAAGTACTCCACACCAGTTTAGAACAATAGCCAATATATCAATATTAGTAAAAATACACCAAAATGACAAAAATCCAACATGCATAAGTCAAGATATGAATTTTTTAAGAATAAATAAAGTAATAGTGCTTAGAAAAACAATAGCTCCGGCTGGGGCAATCTAAATATGCTTGACTGGGACAAGTTCAGGCTGACAGTGATGGAGCACAGGTGAGCTTTGGAGTCACTCAGACCCTGGTTACAGTACTATGGAGATATTGAGAATCAAAGACGATGCAAGGCACCAGGAAGGTGAGGCATTGTAGAGGCAGTTGAGGCCTCGGGTTCCTTACTGCTATGCAGGCCATTGGCACGTTTGCTCTCGGGGACAGTGAGGTGCACAAAGGAGGTGAGGCACCACTGAAGCAAGTGATGTGTCGGTTCCTGGAGGCAGTGCAGTTGTTGAGCAGCTGAAGCCCGGGGACGATGTGAACCACAGGGCAGGTGATGCGTCGTTTGCATGGAGGTGTCAGTTTTAATGGTGGCGCGATGTCGATGAAGTGTCAGGGGTCAAGCCACGAAGTGTTGATATTGCAGCATTAATGTCACACCACAGGGTCCATCGGAGTCGGGTGTCACTGACTTCGGTGACGTACTACTCGAGACTCATGAGGTGGTGGTTCTTCGGAGGCACTATGATGGCATTTTAAGTCTTGGTCATTGTGTTGAGCAGGGACCGCAGCTTTGGTGCAGGCAGTGGCGTGGTCTCGAAGTGCAGCGTGCCGCTGGTTCCGAAGTAGTGCTCAAAGTTGATGTATTGGTTTCTACTTTTTAGCCCAGAAACGCATTTCCAAAGGCCCAGGAATTGGATTTGGGACCACTCAGCAGAGGAGCCCAGGTGCTGCAGGCAACGTCTTTGATGGTCCTCAGACTTTCAACAGGGGGCAAGCTCAACTAAAGCTCTTGGAGAAACATTAGACAGCAGGATGTGGAGAGCAAAGCACAGTCCTCTCACTCCCAGGACAGAAGCAACAGGCAGAAGGTCAAATCAGGACACAGCAAAGCAATCAGCAAAGTGGCAGTCCCTCCTGGCAGCCCAACAACTTTTCTTCCTGGCAGAATGTTCTCAGTCCAGAAGTGTTCTGAGTATATGGTGTCTGAGGTCCAGTACTTATATCCGTTTTAGCCTTTGAAGTAGAGAGACTTTAAAGAAAGGTCTTCGTAGTGCACAAGACCCTGTCCTTCCTGGCCCTGGTTCCAGACATAGGGGGGTATTCAGCCCTTTGTGTGGGTACAGACACAGACCTATTCAGGTGCAAGTGTCAACTCCTCCCACCCCTCAGGAAGATATATATATATAGGCCTGGCGATGGATCTTCAGAATATGCAGGGCACATTTCTGCTCCCTTTGTGTGACAGTCTAGAGCAAATTCACAAAGCCCATCTGGCACCCTGACCCAGACGTGCATTCTAGGGACAGGTAGAGGCTCAGAATGGTTAAAATAAGGAAATAGCGCCTTTGTAAATGTTACATTTTCAGACCTGCAATTTAAAAAGCAACTTCACTAAAAGATGTATTCTTAAATTGTGAATCCAGAGACACCAAAGTCCAATTTCTATCTGCTCCCAACTGGAAGATACACTTGTCAAAGCATTACAAGCCAGCTCCAATGCTTACCCATGGGAGAGGGAGGTTTTGCTGTAGTAAAAAATCAGTTTTTCACATGTAAAATTTAGAAACACGTCCTACCTTTTAAATGCACTGCAACTTGCCCATGGAGCTAACTTGGGCCTACCTCAGGGGTGCCTTACATGTAGTAAAAGGGAAGGCTTGGGCCAGGCAAGGAGGTTAACTATACAGGTCCACATGGCAGTTTTATAACAGCATATACAGACTCTGCAGTGGCATGCCTGAGACAGTTTTGAAGGGCTACTCATGTGGGTGGTGCAATCAGTACTGCAGGCCCACTAGTAGCATTTAATTTACAGGGACTTAGAAGTAAATCAAATATTTGAATCAGGGAGAAAACAAATGCCATTACATTTTAGGCACCGAGCACATGCACTTTAGCACTGGTCAGAAGGTGTAAAGTGCCCAGAGTCCTAAAACCATCAAAAACAAAGTTCAGCACACAATCAAAAACAGGAGGTCAGAAGCAAATAGGCAGTGGAAACTATGACGAAAGTTGCCAGGTCTAACACAGTCTCTAACGATATAGCAAGTTTGAACCTTCTGTCTGCTGCAATGATCAACAATAAACGGGTCATTACTTGTAGGGGGTCAGTCCTGAAAGCCTGACCTGCCTCACACCTCTCAATCTGGTTCTAAATAGCAAATGAGAGCAAGTCAGCACTAGTCAAAACCAGAAACAATGTTTCAATGGTAGCTGATGAAGAAGGATTTTTATACTAGTTTACCTTTTTGTAGTTTTCAACTCTGTTAATGTTTTAGTGTTGTTAGAAAAAATAGAGACCTAGTTTAAAGTTAAGGGGCAGGCACTACCCTATCTCCAGTCTTTGTTACATATTAGCTTTTTAGATTTCAGTGGCAAAGTCCCTACTTAAGTGTGAAGTTTCAAAGGCTTCTCTAATTAACCTTCTCTACAAGGTATGCAAGCACATGTAGGTTGATGTTATAACTCAGCATGAGTTTAGTTGTCAAATGTGTTGTGATGGCTTTGGATCTTAAAACAGGGGGAATTAATGTGAACTCTATTCTTTCAATACTTCAGGAGTACAAGCCACCCACTAGAGGTTTAATGCTGAAAACAGGTGAATTGGTTGCTTATAAAAAGTATAACAAGAACTAGTGATGGTTGACAGCCAGCCTGCACTAATGGCAATTCAACTTATACAAAATGAATCATTTATGAATATTTGTGTCTCTAAACTATAGACAGGGGCAAGCACAGGCAACATGTTGGGAAATGATTCTATCAACTGAAGTATTCAAACAAGCAATGGATGGAATGCTTCAGTTGATCTGTGCCACTGGTAATTACTCAGGCAGCACCCAGTCCATTGTTATTTTGCACACCATGCCACCGTGGTTTAGATCCAGCCATATGCATATTAGTCTTGACACTGCTCCAAAAGTAATCATTCCAGTCTGAATGGCAAGACAGTCCTCCCTGTACCGGAACACAAGCACACTGAGATTTCACTCATATAAGGGCACATCATTGGGGCACAGCTTGGTTCAAGTGGCACAGTATACACATGACCTACATCTGGGCATATCCATCCAACTTAGGGCATTGTACTGAAATATACAAAAAAGAGATGGATGGAATGCTTGAATTAATCTCAGCCACCCATTGATACTCGGGTCGCATCCCAGTCCATCTTTATTTTGCACACTATGCCATCTAAATTTAGAGCACGCATATTTAAATCAGTCTTGACCCTTCTTCAATAAGAACAATCAAGCTCATACTGCTATGCCAAGACCTCCCTGAACTGGATCATAAGCAACCCAAGACAGGTTTTGCCCTTACTAAAGCATATCAGCCAGGTATAGCTTGGCCCAGTGGCACAGAGTGTACAGGAAACCTGTCTCAGCATACCCAGCTCACTTAGATCTTCGCACTGAAGTAGGCTTAAAACACAATCAGCACCATGGGTCATGTGAAATAACACATTGTTCATTAATACCAAGCAAAATGCTTTTCTTTCCTCAATCATGGCAACATATCCTATGGAGGACTGCCATAAAAATGGTGCATCCACTCCCGTTCATGCAAAACAGATTGCCAAAAGACATATTCTTCTGTAGCTTCATTTTCATGTTAACTATCTAGACCATGACACAAAGCAGTTTGTACAATTCCAAGATAAAGCCAAGTACTGTTCCAATTTTTTGTTTCAGGTGCATTTCATGTTAATATTAAATATTCTCAGACCGACACATCTCATCACAAACATAATGCACCCAAAGGCTGTTTGCCCACTGGCATTTAACAAACCACATAAAACTTGTATACTCACATAGTAATCACATGTCTTAGCTAATTCTTCCCGCCTCGTGCCCTCAGTTACAGATGTTCTAGTTATTGGTCTTTCACTTTGTTATCTGTTTTTCCTCTATTACGATCACTAGCTTTAAGCATTTCAGGAGGCCCCAGAAATCATATGACCTTGCCACTTGTTATACAGTGCCAAAATACACTTCAGTCTTCTGAGTGCAGTATACAATGTATCGGAAGCCGCCCCTTTTGTCTGGTGGAGTGTAGTCCATTCATCTCATAGCTAACCAACTCTTAGCTAGCCACAATGCGATAGATTCAAAAGTTATATAATGCTTTGATTCCTCCGCCCGGTATCTGAGCAGGGCAGCAACCTAGGGGGTCCATTGCAAATTCTCCCTGCCACATTTATAAAGTCTTAAATACTTTTTTACAGAATTACACAACTCAAGTGAACAGGCAGGCCATGTTCAGGAAGTCTGCATTTTCACACTTTGCATCTTTGGCAGGCAAACAAAGTAATCTTCTCATACGTGGCCAATAGTTGTGGGGTCATTTAGAAAAACAAGGGCAGCCCTCAATCATCAAGGACTTAGGTGTAAGGTATATTTTAGAACCAATGGTTCTTATTAGTGATACAGTTAGGTCAAGTATACATGCAAAATGCAACAATGGCTGTATGTTAGTGTACTGTTCACAACATAAATTAAAAAAGAGTCTTCACTAAGGTATACATAAATTATTATTCTCTATATTTTATTCTCTATATATATAAAGTGCAAAACGTCCCATATGAAAAAAATTGAACCAAACAAAACTATGATAATAATACACAGTAGATACATATAACAAAATAGAATTATAAACATATGTGTTCCATAGAACAACAAACAACCATATAGATATCTGTATAGAACAACAATTATAACAAATCGATGCCCTTATATCAGTTAAGGCCATCTTTAGATAGTTTGTTTGTGTTATACAAGTGTCGATGACATAAATGAATATTCAAGGAACACCCAAGGAAAAGGAAATAAAACATTTACTTAGGTGAATAATAAAAATAGCCACTGTAACAAACCTTAGGATGCAAGGGAAGGTGGCTTTTCAATGAATTATCACTGCACAGAATTGAATCAAAGCAGGGGACAATGTCTGCTCCGCACGAGGAAATGAAAGCGAAAGCACAAATGTATCTTGCATCTCCGTCAGTGTCTGAGTGACACTTTCCCTCACAAGCTGAAGTTTGTTACAGTGGCTATATTAATTATCCACTTTGATTAAATCCTGCATTTTCTAGAGATGCAAACAGTTCAATGTAACCGCTACACTGGGTGTGCATTCCACAATGTTCATGTGCGTGTTTGCCATCTTGAGGTTACTCATTACTGGGTCCCCTGAGTAAGTAACTTTTTTTTCCTTTTTTCAAACACCTTATGTGTTTTTTGTATATCTGTTTACAGTCCAGAAGGAGACTACTAATGTGACCCTTTGTTTGTTGGTCCTGAGGAGACACAATATCCATAACTGGGTCGAAACATCGTCAACACTTGTATAACACAAACAAACCAACTAGCGATACCCTTACCCAATATAAGGGCATGGATTTATTATAATTTTTGGTCTGTAGGTTTTCTATATGGTTGTTTGTTGCTCTTTGGAAAACAAATGATTATGTTGCTTTTTTGTTATGTGTATGTACTGTGTATCATTATCATAGTTTTGTTTGAATCCCTCTTTTTCACATAGAACACTGTGCACATGAAAAATTTAAAGAATAAAAATGGTTGTACACCTTTAGTGTTGACTCTTTTTTATTTTTGTTGTGAACATTACACTTACATATAGCCATCGTTGCATTTTATATCTTTGAACTTCATATATCACTAATAGGAACCATTGTTTCTCAAATATACAATAGTTGCAGGGTGGCATATATTATCTGTAAATATTCAGAATGTTTGAATTTATGGTGAATATTGAACCTACATACAGAAAAATGTGAACATTCTATAATGGTGTGGTGACATCCACCTGCCATTGCAGTCAAAGGAAATGTTTTTGATTATATCAATGTATATGGTTGCTATTATGCTGGTTAATACTCAGCATTCTGGAGGTGCGACGTGAGAATTCATGCAAAGCCAACCCCACTGCATTACTGAGTCTTTAATATAACCATAACATGAGCAACGACTCTGCTCCCCTCATCTTAAACACCTGCACTGATATAAATTAACCATCCTAAAAGAGATCCCTAACTATGCTAACACCTAGTTTGTTCAAGAGTGTTTTCGAACCCAGCACTTTTGTAGGTGGCAGATATGGGTCATCTGACAAAGGTATCAGTTTTGAGTATTTAGTGTGTGCGCCAAGCATGCATTTTATATGACACTGGATATAGTGAATGGTGCTCACTGTATACATTACATCTCGCTTATGCTTATCCGGTCCAGGGAAGGCATGGCTTGGCAGTTCGGGCTGGACTGTTCCCATGAGGCACAGGGTCAGACTGATTTGCATATAGCCATGTCTGAACTGGGGTGGCGGAGTGAGCTAAAGAACAGTGATGGATCAAACCCAGATCTTTTGACTGGGTGTGAGTGTTTGATTGGTTCAGATGCTTCGTCCATCACCACCCCCTTTTGTACTGCTTTTGGCCGCTATAAGTGTGGCAGGGAATGCTCAGACGTGAGTCCCTTGCTCACTTTGCCACTGGATGCCGGCAAGCCGGGCTGAAGACGGCTGTAATGCCAGAAACCGGTCCTCGGAAGCTTGTTTCCGATCCAGAGAAGGCATGGCTTGGCAGTTCGGGCTGGACTGTTCCCATGAGGCACAGGGTCAGACTGATTTGCATATAGCCATGTCTGAACTGGGGTGGCGGAGTGGGCTAAAGAACGGTGATGGATCAAACCCAGATCTTTTGACTGGGTGTGAGTGTTTGATTGGTTCAGATGCTCCGTCCATCACCACCCCCTTTTGTACCGCTTTTGGCCGCTATAAGGGTGGCAGGGTATGCTCAGACGTGAGTCCCTTGCTCACTTTGCCACTGGATTCAGGCAAGCCGGGCTGAAGCCGGCTGTAATGCCAGAAACCGGTCCTCAGAAGCTTGTTTCCGGTCCAGGGAAGGCATGGCTTGGCAGTCAGGCTGGACTGTTCCCATGAGGCACAGGGTCAGAATGATTTGCATATAGCCATGTCTGAACTGGGGTGGCGGAGTGGGCTAAAGAACGGTGATGGATCACACCCAGATCTTTTGACTGGGTGTGAGTGTTTGATTGGTTCAGATGCTCCGTCCATCATCCCCCCCTTTTGTACCTACGTTTAGAGAAGAGCGCAATATCAGAAGTCCTATGTGATCAATCTTTGATCCAAATGAACATGTGTATGTGTACATGGGGTGTGGGGATAATACCAGTAAAGTGAAAAGTGTGCTTTCAATGCCATATAGTATTTCTATGGGTCAGACACTGCTACACTATTATTTTTGTTAACAATTTACAATGGACATATGCTTGTGTACCTGCCCAAAATAATTTTAAAAGCAAGTATCTTAGTTTTGTGAAAACATTCTAGGGCAGTTGGATAGAGATATTATGAAACATATGTGGATATCTGGGTCTTCTGATTATTTTGATGATGGCAATCTGTGACATCATAAATGATGATGTGGTGATCAAACTTTTAATTTGTGTTTACAATTTGTCCCTTACTCTCCCATAATCTTCCAAAACTATGTAACCTGGGTTAGGACTAACATATATCCTTAAGTATTTAATCACGAGTGATCATCACTGCATTTAATGGTCCTAGGTTCCTTAAAAGCAATACAGTAAATGCATTCCGTTTAACTGGTGTCCACATCTACATCATTACCCTCAATCAAGTAATTACCTCGGCTTGGAGAAATATTCTTCCTTATACAAACTTGGCCTTTAGTGGGCTAGATGTATTGAGGCTGACATATATATTAAAACCCTGAAGAAGTTCATTGAACAAAATGCATTGGCTTTATTGTTTTTGAAGAACTGAATTGGTTAAAGAAGACATAAAGAATCAAGATACAAGTGTCATTGTGTGACAGTTTTATATGACACATTTCTTGAGTGCCTCCTGCATGACTTTGATTGTATTTTCTGCTTTGGCAGTGGTACCTTTAGCAGCTGGTGCTCTTCAGGTTGTGTATCCACTCACTAATTTGAGCCAGACTTGGATGTGCTGTGTCTTTTCTTCAGCTGATATGTCAATTTGTTTCACTTTTGAATCATGTTATTTGTGTATCAAACTCTAAATATGGTACAAAAAGGACTTAATAAACAAGAAGCAAAATGATTGTCAAACACAGATTGCAAGGATAAGAAAGGCTGACAAACTCCTTGGATTGCACCAGCACTCTGGGAGTGTGTAAGAAAACTGTGAGCAGGATTGCAAGTATCCCCTCATTTACAGTGTTAGTCTCTACTGAAGGACAAACATCCTGAAACAAGTGTCTAGAGAAACACAGCACAGGCTGCACCAACAATGGTAAATACTAAAACGTTCAACTGAAGTGAGTGTTATCATACACCACATTTACCACACTGCATATGGGTGAAATATGTGTGGGTATGACAGGCAGTGTGCTCACTCCACTCATCAGGATAGCAAAGGAGCTCTTTTCCTTTAGATTTGTACTCCATGAAATAGGTATTTATGTAAAACATTCATATAAGAGGTCTTACATTCAATAACATGTGATTACTGCACTTAAAAGCTTTTGCTGTTGTTGTTTCTAAGTGGTACTTATAAAACAGAAGTGTCACCTAAGGGTTCATGATGATAAAATCATGAGAAGTAGTGTTTGATTGACAGTGAGAAACACCAGCAAGATATATGTATTTTTGAAGCTTTTCGGAAAAGTAGATATTTAAGACTGAAGAAAGATATCTTTTGATGAGGGTTATTTCTACCTAGAAGAGGTGTCTGCTGTCTAATGGGGTAAATCCATGGAGGTTAGTAATTGCTTAAATCTCCCCATGAGTGCAACACTCCCTGCTTGGTGATTGATGCACAGTCAAACAAATGCTAATCTATTTCTACAAAATGAGGTGGCTTAACTTAAATAGGTGGCTCTTTTATAAAATACTGCTTAAGTAAGAACAGTAATATTATTCTTTTTGATGTCTCACAACAGACAGGCTAAGCTGTCCAGGACATCTCATGTTACCAATACCATGGTACAGGTAGTACTAAGAGAGTGGGCTTTTCATCGGCCCACTTCAGCCATCAGCTTCAGACATGAAGTTCAATAGTTTGCTTTGGCTACCCATTTTGGCCATGGAATTTTGTGGATTTTTAGATTGTCCCATTGTGTTGCCATTGGTGATGGAGGTCAATTAGTTCTTTTGTTAGACTACAGGAGCAACATGAGATGTGACTTGTAATTCTTAGTCATTGTGTGTTCTTTGATATATTTACTTCGCAGACATGGTGACATTTTAATTGGTGGTTAATGTCTCTTTTGTTTAGGCACCACGTCTTGTTTGTCTTCATAGTAGTTCAGGGCTATTCACTAATCCCCCTTCCAAGTTCATTTGTTTTATTTAACTGTCATAATAACATGTTGTTGAAAATAAAGCTTTTTTGCACATAGACAAGTGAAAACATATGTTTCCTCAAATTTCACACACAAAAATGGGCAATTGTCCAAAGTATCTGTTGTGCAATTGTTTGTGGATCACTTTTAATTAGACCCCTCACAATGCAGATTTTGGACCTGATTTAGATGTTGGAGTGGACTTTTTTGGTGGTCCTTCCACCTACATTAATGGTGGTCCACCAGCTCTATTACAAAGTTGGTGGTTTGACAGATTTAAGACTGCAGCTCTCCCGCCAACACTACCAGGGATATTCGCCTACATTGAAAGCACAATAGGCTCCAGCAGATGTCCAAGGGCAGGGCACCACATTCATCCTCTGGCCAGTCAAGCTGCCACACCTGAGTTGGCGGTTTGGGATGCATATAAGGCACAACTTACCTTTATTCACGTTTACTCTGCTTCCCAGCGATAAACCCAATCTACCAGCTAGTACACCTAATCATGCTGAACAATGATGAAGAAAATCAACACTATTGTGGGCAAGATCGACGGTAAGCAACATCTTTACCTGTTACCTTTTCAATTGCCTCTGAACTGAAGTACTGCAATCTTGCTTTACAATATTGTACTTAAAAGCAATAGCTTACCAATAACCATATGTCTAAAATGTTGACATTGTATGAATTTAGAGAAACACACTAAAATCAGCACATTGGAAATAAATATTTGGTGCAAGCTGCCTTTAAAAAACATTACACTTGCAAAAAAAGGATAACAAACCAAAAAATAAAAAACACTACATATAGGATTTTTTTTAAAAAGTTAGAAAACTTGATCAAAAACATATGTTGCACGCATTGTGAGTAGTGAAATGTAACATGATATACAAATTGCACTACACAAGCGAGAAACCTTTACCTTACTCATTAGCACTAAAAATCAATGCTATTTCCAATTTGGAAATTGCCAGCATATACATCCGTAGAACTTTACCTTTTGTCCACTGCAGGTCCTGTACCATATTCAAATTCAAAAGTCGCAATGCTTGATGAGGTGTAATACATATGTTCTCAGACTGAGCAGCAATCAAGGTCAAACAAACACACCTTTATACACAGAAGAGGAGTGAGAAGTATATGGTAAGGGTAAACCCACGGCTTCCCAATTTTACTATGCAATAAACCCAAGGAGAGGAGAGACCCAGGTATTTGTGACAGTGTCTGTCTTGCCTGTATCCGAGACAAGTGAGCGTAATTCACCCAGGTAAATCGGTGCTTGCTTCATAAATTCTCAGGCAGTAAACTTTCTCGGAGAAAGTATGAAAAATGAAACCATATATATATATATATATATTCACTGAAAAAACCATAGGTTATAGACCATATATAGTTAGGAATTAGCATTTACAAAACCTTGAAAATTCACTGAAAAAACCATAGGTTATAGACCATATATAGTTAGGAATTAGCATTTAAAAAACCTTATTTTACTCACACAAAACCATTGAAATTCCATATATAGTTAGTTGCACTAACTATATATCGCGCACCTGCAATCCACTGCTGATGATGTCACATATTACATCATTCATGACATGGTCAGTGACATCACTGATGACATCACTGATGACATCTCAAATGACATCACTGATGACATCTCATTTGACATCAATGACCACATCACTGATGATATCATTCATGTGACAATACAATGCATCTCCTCACATTTTAATATAACCTCTGTTTCACCCAGTGTTAAATACAGAATATAATTTTTGAAACCATTGACACACCAATACTAGTTACTACATACGCACTCACTGATTCCTACGTCTACACACACCTTCACTCATTCACCCATACTATCATTCATACATACAATCACTCATCTTTACAACACTATCATATGCACTCATACACCTATACAGACACTCACAGTCTGCCACTCATCCATGGAGTTACTCACACACCTAGTCAGTCCTGTAAAGAATCAATGACACTTCCATTTTCTTGTCTATACAGTTAAACATGGAGCACCTTACATTTTCAAACATATACTAACACATACTTACCTTGTTATACAATCATTGATACAAGTACACATTGATCTGCACAGAGTCACACACCTCCCAGCCAGCCACACACACACTCAGTCTCCCATACAAATACTTGGACAATCAATCAGTAACCCATATAGTTAATCATATAGCTACTGATCAAAACATGCAGCAGTTTACAGAACAACAGACATAATGATGCACAAATTAAGACACTTTAGTCACTAACCCATGCACTCAGTGAGACACATTTAATCACTCACTCATGCATTCAGTCATGCACCTACTAAATCCTTTGTCCAGACACTTATACTTCCACTCATTCTTCAATATGTAAGACACATTTTAACTTTACAGAAACATACAGTCACTGGATGTTGTCATCAGTGATGTCATCAGTGATGTCATTTGAGATGTCATCAGTGATGTCATCAGTGATGTCACTGACCATGTCATGAATGATGTAATATGTGACATCATCAGCAGTGGATTGCAGGTGCGCGATATATAGTTAGTGCAACTAACTATATATGGAATTTCAATGGTTTTGTGTGAGTAAAATAAGGTTTTTTAAATGCTAATTCCTAACTATATATGGTCTATAACCTATGGTTTTTTCAGTGAATTTTCAAGGTTTTGTAAATGCTAATTCCTAACTATATATGGTCTATAACCTATGGTTTTTTCAGTGAATTTCAATGGTTTTTTAATAGCAAATATCATAAGCTGTCGAATGTCAAGTACGTGGTAAGTGAAAACATTTTCGTGTTTATGCACACTGATCTGCTTTGAATGGTGCCCCCCCCCCCTCATTTCTATTAGGAGTACTCTCTCTTTGCAGATAGTGAAAGGTAGTTAACGCAGGTCTTTGCCCCCATTGTAATCCGTCGTGCCTGCTTCTCTCTCCATTTGATTCATTGTTATCCAAGTATTTACTGTTTTAGAATTAGTTCTCTTTGGTTCATTCTCTATTTACAAACAAACACAGAGTCGCAATACTCTGTTTAGTCTTTGCAGATAACGAAAAATCGTGTAAAAAAAAAGAAAAGGAATCGAGCAAAATCAGTAGGCCACTAATGGGATCTCTTTTTGACCTCGCTAAAATAGAAACATTAGGAACAACCCCTCATGACAAATACAAAACTAGTGAGATGAACTGAACTCCACACAATGATGGCTGCAAAACAGCTCGGCTCCGCCACCCACCCCGCCCAAAATAACGATAAAGAACGGCTGCCATGATTGGTTGCGGAATGACCACGACGGAGCTACGAAATGGTGCTGCTCTCATGCTAACCCCAGCTTCAGTCTGAAACATCCAGAAACACTGTAGACTACCAATTCGATCAGTTCCGGTAGCGCCCCAATGTAACCCGGTAGAGAAGAACTAGCCCTCCCCTCTTTGACTGATGGTTCTTGTTGCCTGTCCCTTCTGTTGTCATTTAACAGAACTATTTAGCCTGCTGAAAGGGGTTGTGTTCCGACCGCTGGTTGGTGGAGACATTTTGACTATATTCTGTACCTGCGTTGTCGCGTAATGCGTCATATGACGCGCCGCGTTAGCGCATCCGGAAGTCATCCGGGGCGCGCAGCGCGTAACGTAAGCATAACAAGTCATGTGACTTGTTAATAAAACTTTTCATTGGTTCATTTTACTTTTCTTATTGTAATGATGAAAGGCTTGGTCATATGACCTAAAAATTACGCTTTTCATTACTTCCGAACATTATTTTTTCTTAAATATATGTTATAATGTTCCAGGCTAATGTACTTTCCCGGAAATTTTACAACTGTCCTGCAAGTAAAATATATTCTTTTTTCGAGAAAAAGAGCGTTTCTTCGTCCCATGACGGAGCCGTTGAGCAAAAGAGGGTCGACCTGCTGTCTTAGTCGCCGATACGCCTGAATATGAGATTCTTATCGATCACTTTATGTTGCAGGAATAGAAAACACAACAGCCCTTGACCATTTATCTTTACTGCGTTCCTTCGTATTATACCTTTTACCCTTCATGTAATTGGTCTGCTTTATTTCACTTGCCTTTTAATGATTCTAAAACAGTGACTATTATTAAAAACTTTACCAATGTATATACTACTACCATGTTTTCTTTTAAAAACCTTTATTGTGAAAATGTCATTATACAAATACGAGCCTATAACCACGTGGGCCGGCCACGGAGCAAACTGTAATCGTATATGATGAATAGACATTTACACTGTAGAGGAACGTAACGGGCGGGCCATTACGTTGCAAGAACTAAGGTGTCTAACAGTTACGGAATCAGTGGACGTACATTTTATAATTAAAATACGACAGGGCCAGTTACAATAAAATTATCTAGATATACATTTGCGGGCAAGTACCATGGGTGACGTTAATTCGAACTTTCAACAGTACAGTAATCAATAACACATCAGAACTTAATATCAATAGGGATGTCGAAATATTCAATCAATTCTCGTCCCCGCCCGCCATTTGCTTCAAAACTGCATACGTATCTCGTGATTTCAAGGTTCTGCAACCAGTACACAACAAGGAGTTACGAGTCCCATTTATTCTGGCGCCATTTTGGGCGAGGACGGGCAGGTCCAGGATATAGTCAAAATGTCTCTACCAACCATCGACTATGATGATGTTCATATGCTGTATTTATTAGAGTAACACTCATCTGTCCACATGAAATTAATTTGCCACAATCTAAACATGTCATTTTAATCTTTCCAAAGTTCTTCTAAATATTTGGGACCGTTTCCCTTGCCTCTGAAGCTCTCAGTGCCACTTCTTTGATGAATGTACTAGCAGGTCAGGGGTTCTCCTCCAAATCTCTCTTTTATGCAGCACTATAATTAATTGGTGCCACCTCTCCATATGACGATGCATGGTATAGTTACCACAACTATATTTTTTTTCGGTTCCTCTGGAGAGTTCATCGTGGCAGATGAAGCGTGTAACGTACCGGGCATTTACCTTTTTTTGCATGTACAGGAAAGGAAAAAAAAATCGAGCGTCCGAGTTCTAAGGTGTCCCAGGGCCATTTTAGTGGACCATGCCCAAATCCAAAGAACAGGCCGCCATTTTGAGAGTCCTGTTGCAGCCGCCTGTCGCTGTAGCATCAAGAGCAGCCGAAACTCAGCTGAATGGCAACTGAAACGGTAAAGGGGCGCCCCACTACAGCAGACGAGCCAGGCCCAAATCCAAAGAACAGCTATCTCACAGGCTAATGGGGCGACCCACGCCGAGTTTCAGCATTGTAGGATGACCACACAAGTACAGCAACTTGCTAGACATCACCTCGGTGCCATCCGGATCTCGGCGCCCCACTGCAGATGAAGTGCCTCTCAACTATGAAACCACCACGGTGACATCCGGATCTTGGCGCGTTGTGCTGCCTTCGGCCTATTCGCACATCGGTCCGCTACTGACGACATCTCACAGGCTAATGGGGCGACCCACGCCGAGTTTCAGCATTGTAGGATGACCACACCAGTACAGCAACTTGCTAGACATCACCTCGGTGCCATCCGGATCTCGGCGCCCCACTGCAGATGAAGTGCCTCTCAACTATGAAACCACCACGGTGACATCCGGATCTTGGCGCGTTGTGCTGCCTTCGGCCTATTCGCACATCGGTCCGCTACTGACGCCATCTCACAGGCTAATGGGGCGACCCACGCCGAGTTTCAGCATTGTAGGATGACCACACCAGTACAGCAACTTGCTAGACATCACCTCGGTGCCATCCGGATCTCGGCGCCCCACTGCAGATGAAGTGCCTCTCAACTATGAAACCACCACGGTGACATCCGGATCTTGGCGCGTTGTGCTGCCTTCGGCCTATTCGCACATCGGTCCGCTACTGACGCCATCTCACAGGCTAATGGGGTGACCCACGCCGAGTTTCAGCATTGTAGGATGACCACACCAACTTGCTAGACATCACCTCAGTGCCATCCGAATCTTGGCATCTCAACGCCTAGTGGTATCTTCCATACAAAAAATATTGTTACGCTGCCTTTGGCCCCATTCGCACATCAGTCCGCAACTTAGACATCACCTCGGTGCCATCCGGATCTTGGCATCTCAGCGCCTTGTGGTGTCAGTCAGAAAATATTGTTGTGCTGCCTTCGGCCTATTCGCACATCGGTCCGCTACTGACGCCATCTCACAGGCCAACGGGGCGCCCCACGCCGACTTTCAGCATTGTAGGATGGCCACACCAGTGCGGCAACTTGCTACACACCACCTCGGTGCCATCCGGATCTTGGCATCTCAGCGCCTTGTGGTCTCTTCTACACCGGAAATATAGTAGAAAATATTGTTGCGCTGCCTTTGGCCCCATTCACACATCAGTCCGCTACTGACACCATCTCACAGGCCAACGGGGCGCCCCACGCCGACTTTCAACATTGTAGGATGGCCACAGAAGTGCGACAACTTACTAGACACCACCTCGGTGCCATCCGGATCTTGGCGCGTTGTGCTGCCTTCGGCCTATTCGCACATCGGTCCGCTACTGACGCAAACTCACAGGCCAACGGGGCGCCCCACGCCGACTTTCAGCATTGTAGGATGGCCACACCAGTGCGGCAACTTCCTACACACCACCTCGGTGCCATCCGGATCTTGGCGCGTAGTGAAGCTGCAGCAGCTGCAAATAAGCTTCAGACAGTGTTACAACCGCTGCTCAGAACTCTCAACTATGACACCACCTCGATGCCATCCGGATCTTGGCGCGTTGTGTTGCCTTCGGCCTATTCGCACATCGGTCCGCTACTGACGCCGCCTCACGTGCCAACGTATTTTCTCCGCATTTTATACCCTATGCCGCATAACAGGTCATGTGACTTGTTTATAAAACTTTTCATTGGTTCATTTTACTTTTGGTTTCCTAATGATGGAAGGCTTGATCATATGACCTAAAAACAACACTTTTCATTGGATGAAAACTTTTTTTTCCCCCCAAACGATGAAAGCCCCACCTTGTTTCTGGATGTTTCAGACTGAAGCTGGCGTCACCATGAGAGCACCACCATCTCGTAGCTCCGTCGTGGTCATTCCGCGAGCAATCATGGCAGCCGCTCCCCCCCTTGAAGCCTGCAGGAGTCGGGGCCCCCAAAACTTTTGATGAATTCTCAAGGCGGAGGGGACGCTTTCGAGAATGGGGTCCAAGACCTAGCAGACAAGCGTCCGATTTCCAAGGTGTCCCAGGGCCATTTCAGTGGACCAGGCCCAAAAAGGAAACAGCCTGCCGCCATTTTGAGAGTCCTGTGACAGCCGCCTATCGCTGCACCGCAAGAGTGGGCACTCAGCTGAATGGCGGATTTTGACACAGTGGACCAAAAGCGGACGGAATGGCAACTGAAACGGTAAAGGGGCGCCCCACTACAACAGACGAGACTCCACCTGGAGAGGCCCGTTCACGCCGCCTCCCCCGGGGCGCTCCACGCCGTTATTCGGAGCAGCATTGTAGGATACCAAAACCAGTGCGGCAACTTACTGGACATCACCTTGGTGCCATCGTTCTGCTGCCTTGGAACTATTCGCACAACAGTTTGCTACTGATGACCCACCCCCCGCGACGCCCCACGCCGTTATTTGCTGGGTGGCAACTTACTAGACATCACTTTTGTGTCATCTAGATTTCGGCGCGTTCTGCTGCCTTGGAACTATTCGCACAACAGTTTGCTACTGATCACCCACCCCCCGCGACGCCCCACGCCGGAAATCTGGACGTTGTGCTGCGTTGGGACTATTCGCACAGCCGACCGCTACTTCGTTGTTTTTCTCTAAAAATGTTTATATGTTATTACTATTTTTGTTTTCTTGTATATATTTATAAATTATTAAAGTTTTATAATCTTACTACTTTGTCGGAGTGCTATATATTTTTAATGTGACACATAATTGTAAAAACTTTGATGTACAAAGAGTCATCCCTGGAATCTTCCGCTTCACGCTCGGTCCCCTCCCCAATCACAATACAGGATGGTTTTCAGATAATAGCAACGCTTCTGCTGTGACGGATCTCATCGAGTGTGGGCCTTGATCTACTATAACTCCTTTGAAGACGGGTGATTCTTTACAGCTGTGGCTATAAACTACATCTGCAGGGCTAGCTGATAGCCTAGGACCGGCCTGGACAATCGGACACAGAGGAAAAGGAGTGTCAGAGGGTGCGGTAGTGAATAGGGCGAAAGGGAGGTGTCGGGCGGGCACAGGGTGTGATTCTCAGGGAAGAACAGCGCAGATGGGGGGAGGTTTATTACCCATGCATAAAACAGAGAGCGGGGGTGACCACTGCCTGGGGGAGATGCTTGCGAGGGTGGGGAGCCATGCTAAGGATCGACAGCGTGCACAGAGTGGATCTGGTCAAGGCATCTAAAATGGCTGCCGTGCACGACAAAAGTGTGGCATTTGAAAAAAGACAAGATGGCGCACACAATGTTTTTCAACAATTCCTGATTTCCTTCGAATCGAACGTTAACAGACGTTGGGGCATATTACCAAAGTTAAGCGATATTTATCCCTAACGATGCATTGCAAAGATTTTTTTACCGTCAGAAATTATCGCAGATAAACCTTGCTATTATCAAGGTTTATCGCAAATACGATAAAAAACGAGCGCAATGCATTAATATCGCTGAAAACTCCGCGATATTCATGCATTACCGAGCTAATGCTCTTAGCCATGTTATCCACCTCCCATTGGATAACATGGCTAAGAACTGCTCAGGGCAGCTGTTACTTTTTGGAGATATTCGCGCTTATCTCGAATATTTCCAAAAGTTGATAATAGGAGATAGCGATGTTAGCGACTGTTTCCAGTCGCTAACATCTTGGCATGCCCACTTTGCATGTCATTAGTGATAAATATCACTCACATGCAAAGTGGGGCCCAAGATGGTCGCTATCTCCTACTAGCCGTCGCTAACTGGTGTTAGCAACAGCTACGTAATACAGATATAATTTTATCTCCGCGAAGCGGAGCGCTGTTACAGATATATATCTTGTTTTTGAACGTTAATTTCTCAAAATGCACTGAAGCACATATATTGAGACCTAGCAAAGGCACATCGGGCTACCAGTCCCTAATATTTTACCAAGTTTCGTGCAAATCCATTCAGCCGTTCGATTATTATTATTATTTATTTTTTTTGCCCCGCGGGGCCCTTTTAAAACCTCCACATCAAACCTAGGGGATCAGCGAGGATCTACTATGCCCCCTTATGGTCATTTGCCCCTTCGCTTTGGCCTCCTCTTGTCTCTCGATCCTACCGAGAGACAAGATGGCGGCCGCTACGGACTGTTTGGAATGTTTACAGACACCGGAGAGCCAATCAGCTTCGCTTCGCAAAGCTCCGTAACGCGAAAAGTATGCGAAGCGGTCCGCTGTTACAGATATATATCTTTTTTTGAACGTTAATTTCTCAAAATCCACTGAAGCACATATATTGAGACCTAGCAAAGGCACATCGGGCTACCAGTCCCTACAATTTTGCCAAGTTTCGTGCAAATCCATTCAGCCGTAAGATTATTATTATAATTTTTTTTTTTTGCCCCGCGGGGCCCTTTTAAAACCTCCACATCAAACCTAGGGGGTCAGCGAGGATCTACTATTCCCCCTTATGGTCATTTGCCCCTTCGCTTTGGCCTCCTCTTGTCTCTCGATCCTACCGAGAGACAAGATGGCGGCCGCTACGGACTTTTTGGAATGTTGACAGACGCCAGAGAACCAATCAGCTTCGCTTCACAAAGCTCCGTTGCGCGAAAAGTCCGCGAACCAGTGCGCTAACTGGTCCGCTGTTACAGATATATATCTTTTTTTAAACGTTAATTTCTCAAAATCCACTGGAGCACATATATTGAGACCTACAAAAGGCACATCGGGCTACCAGTCCCTACAATTTTGCCAAGTTTCGTGCAAATCCATTCAGCCGTTCGGGCTAAAAGTGAGGCCAACCGCCCTATGGAAAACTCAATGTTAAAAACACTTTTTGGGACCCCCCTTTTTTCTCGGCCCCCACTGGACGAACCCCCCCCAAATTTTCAAGGGCTGCTCAGAAACAAAATGTGCCATTTTCCTGAAAATTTCAGCCAATTCCGTCCACAAACGCCAAAGTTATTAGACATAGAATTTTCAAAAAACCCATAGAGAAAAAATCCTAACTATATATACCTACTGGCGACCGCCAGTAGGTAATATATATATATATATATATATATGTATCCAACTCACAAAGTTGCCTGCTAGAGAGGACCACACCGGATGAGTTAAAATCTTCGTTGGCAGTCTTTCAGCACTCGTTTTGAACAAGAAATGCTCCACCCATGTGGGCATGGCCACTGCTGTGGCCTGATGGCTTCTTGGCAATGAATGAAGTCGGCAGTTTTTCAGCACTCGTTTTGAATAAGAAATGCTCCGCCCATGTGGGCGTGGCCACTGCTGTGGCCTGATGATTACCGTAGTGCTAAGTCTTCTTCAAGTGAATCACCGTAGTTTAATCCTGCATCTTGTAATTCTATCCCAAGTGGGTGCGCAAACAAACTGTTCTTGTTCAAAACGAGTGCTGAAAGACTGCCGACTTCATTCATTGCAAAGAAGCCCAGAATCCCATCATGAAGTGCGTTCTTTGCACGAAACACGTCGGGATGGACTAACCTTGCTGCAACTATTGTCTGCTCTTGCCCTGCCGTCGCTCAATAAATAACCGGCAAGATTTTAACTCATCCGGTGTGGTCCTCTCTAGCAGGCAACTTTGTGAGTTGGATATATATATATATATCTATATATATATATATCTATCTATATATATATATAGATAGATATATATATATATATCAAGTCAAGTCAAGTCAAGTTAGAAACATTTGTAGCGTGCACATATCACATCCAAAATAGTCTCATGGTGCGTGCAGAACGGCTCTGACGAAAGGGCTAAAAAGGCTTAATTCGCAAAAAGCCAGGTTTTCATTTTTTTGCGAAAGCAGCTGTGTTCAGAGATGACACGGAGGTTAAGGGGCGTTTTGTTCCATGAGGCGGGTGCAAGGAAAGAAAAAGCGCGACCGCCATTTCTGGAAGTTTATATTCTTAACGGGGTGAGAAGGAATTCATTACTAGATCTTAGTTCTCTTCGTGGTAGATACCATGTTAACTTTGGGGACCAGTATTTTGGACCAGTTCCATACATATGTCTATGGACCAAACATAAGGTTTTAAAAAGAATACGCTTTTTCACCTGGAGCCAGTGAAGACTTTTCAGGCAGGGAGCCGATGGAGATACGCGCGGTAAGTTGAGGACTAGCCATGCTGCAGTGTTCTGAAAAACCTGGAGCCTATTCAGATGGTGTTCGGTTATGGCTAGTAGGAGCGCATTTCCGTAGTCCATTCTATTTATGATTAAGCCCTGAACTAAGGGTTTCCGTTTTATATATACATATATATATATATATATATATATATATATATATATATATATATATATATATATAAATGTATATATATATACGAAGCAACACTCAAAACCACTTCCAGCACACTCGCCGGCGAAGAAGGAGAACGGACCACTCCAAATGAGGCAAGTTCTTATTTATTAACCAAGTTTTCCAGCAGTGACGCGTTTGGGGCTAGGTAGCCCTTGATCACACCATGTAGTCCTGAGTGCGGGAGAAAGACTGCTTTAATAATGATGCATGCAAAAAACACAGTTGATGGACAGAATGTAGAACAATGTCATACATTCACCCCAGTACAAGGATCTGGGCCTAAATCCATCGTTTTTTTGCACTCCACACCACCTGGGTTAGACACTGGCTATATGCAAATCAGCTCTGACCCTGTGCCTCATGGGAACAGTCCAGTCCGAACTACCAAGCCATGTCTTTCCCAGACCGGAATCAAGCATCCAAGGACCGGTTTCTGGCTATCAGCCTTCATCAGCCTGGATAGCTTGACTCCAGTGGTGTGGAGAGCATGGGACTCACGTCTGAGCATACCCAGCCCACTCGGGGTGAAAATTGCAAAAAACACAGTTGATGGACAGAATGTAGAACAATGTCATACATTCACCGCAGTACAAGGATCTGGGCCTTAATCCATCGTTTTTTTGCACTCCACACCACCCTGGGTTAGACACTGGCTATATGCAAATCAGCTCTGACCCTGTGCCTCATGGGAACAGTCCAGTCCGAACTACCAAGCCATGTCTTTCCCAGACTGGAATCAAGCATCCAAGGACCGGTTTCTGACTATCAGCCTTCATCAGCCTGGATAGCTTGACTCCAGTGGTGTGGAGAGCCTGGGACTCACGTCTGAGCATACCCAGCCCACTCAGGGTGAAAATTGCAAAAAACACAGTTGATGGACAGAATGTAGAACAATGTCATACATTCACCCCAGTACAAGGAACTGGGCCTAAATCCATCGTTTTTTTGCACTCCACACCACCCTGGGTTAGACACTGGCTATATGCAAATCAGCTCTGACCCTGTGCCTCATGGGAACTGGGGGTGAGTGTTTGTATTGTCAACACTCTCTCCATCACCACCTTTGGTTTTTCTTTGTTCGCCCTAAGTTGGCAGGGTATGCTCAGACGTGAGTCCCTTGCTCACTTTGTCACTGGAGTCAAGCAAGCCCGGCTGAAGACGGCTGTAATGCCAGAAACCGGTCCTGGGAAGCTTGATTCCGGTCCAGGGAAGACATGGCTTGGCAGTTGGGGCTGGACTGTTCCCATGAGGCACAGGGTCAGACTGATTTGCATATGGCCATGTCTGAACTGGGGTGGCGGAGTGAGCTAAAGAACGGTGATGGATTAAACCCAGATCAGTTGACTGGGGGTGAGTGTTTGTATTGTCAACACTCCGTCCATCACCACCTTTGGTTTTTCTTTGTTCGCCCTAAGTTGGCAGGGTATGCTCAGACGTGAGTCCCTTGCTCACTTTGCCACTGGAGTCAAGCAAGCCCGGATGAAGACGGCTGTAATGCCAGAAACCGGTCCTGGAAAGCTTGATTCCGGTCCAGGGAAGACATGGCTTGGCAGTTCAGGCTGGACTGTTCCCATGAGGCACAGGGTCAGACTGATTTGCATATGGCCATGTCTGAACTGGGGTGGCGGAGTGAGCTAAAGAACGGTGATGGATTAAACTCAGATCAGTTGACTGGAGGTGAGTGTTTGTATTGTCAACACTCCGTCCATCACCACCTCTGGTTTTTCTTTGTTCGCCCTAAGTTGGCAGGGTATGCTCAGATGTGAGTCCCTTGCTCACTGTGCCACTGGAGTCAAGCAAGCCCAGCTGAAGACGGCTGTAATTCCAGAAACCGGTCCTGGGAAGCTTGATTCCGGTCCAGGGAAGACACGGCTTGGCAGTTCGGGCTGGACTGTTCCCATGAGGCACAGGGTCAGACTGATTTGCATATGGCCATGTCTAAACTGGGGTGGCGGAGTGAGCTAAAGAACAGTGATGGATTAAACCCAGATCAGTTGACTGGAGATGAGTGTTTGTATTGTCAACACTCCGTCCATCACCACCTTTGGTTTTTCTTTGTTTGCCCTAAGTTGGCAGGGTATGCTCAGACGTGAGTCCCTTGCTCACTTTGCCACTGGAGTCAAGCAAGCCCGGCTGACGACGGCTGTAATGCCAGAAACCGGTCCTGGGAAGCTTGATTCCGGTCCAGGGAAGACATGGCTTGGCAGTTCGGGCTGGACTGTTCCCATGAGGCATAGGGTCAGACTGATTTGCATATGGCCATGTCTGAACTGGGGTGGCGGAGTGAGCTAAAGAACGGTGATGGATTAAACCCAGATCAGTTGACTGGAGGTGAGTGTTTGTATTGTCAACACTCCGTCCATCACCACCTTTGGTTTTTCTTTGTTCGCCCTAAGTTGGCAGGGTATGCTCAGACGTGAGTCCCTTGCTCACTTTGCCACTGGAGTCAAGCAAGCCCGGCTGAAGAAGGCTGTAATGCCAGAAACCGGTCCTGGGAAGCTTGATTCCGTTCCAGGGAAGACATGGCATGGCAGTTCGGGCTGGACTGTTCCCATGAGGCACAGGGTCAGACTGATTGGCATATGGCCATGTCTGAACTGGGGTGGCGGAGTGAGCTAAAGAACGGTGATGGATTAAACCCAGATCAGTTGACTGGAGGTGAGTGTTGGTATTGTCAACACTCCGTCCATCACCACCTTTGGTTTTTCTTTGTTCGCCCTAAGTTGGCAGGGTATGCTCAGACGTGAGTCCCTTGCTCACTTTGCCACTGGAGTCAAGCAAGCCCGGCTGACGACGGCTGTAATGCCAGAAACCGGTCCTGGGAAGCTTGATTCCGGTCCAGGGAAGACATGGCTTGGCAGTTCGGGCTGGACTGTTCCCATGAGGCACAGGGTCAGACTGATTTGCATATGGCCATGTCTGAACTGGGTGGCGGAGTGAGCTAAAGAATGGTGATGGATTAAACCCAGATCAGTTGCTGGGGGTGAGTCTTTGTATTGTCAACACTCAGTCCATCACCACCTTTGGTTTTTCTTTGTTCGCCCTAAGTTGGCAGGGTATGCTCAGACGTGAGTCCCTTGCTCACTTTGCCACTGGAGTCAAGTAAGCCCGGCTGAAGACGGCTGTAATTCCAGAAACCGGTCCTGGGATGCTTGATTCCGGTCCAGGGAAGACATGGCTTGGCAGTTCGGGCTGGACTGTTCCCATGAGGCACAGGGTCAGACTGATTTGCATAAGGCCATGTCTGAACTGGGGTGACGGAGTGAGCTAAAGAACGGTGATGGATTAAACCCAGATCAGTTGACTGGGGGTGAGTGTTTGTATTGTCAACACTCCGTCCATCACCACCTTTGGTTTTTCTTTGTTCGCCCTAAGTTGGCAGGGTATGCTCAGACGTGAGTCCCTTGCTCACTTTGCCACTGGAGTCAAGCAAGCCCGGCTGAAGACGGCTGTAATGCCAGAAACCGGTCCTGGGAAGCTTGATTCCGGTCCAGGGAAGACATGGCTTGGCAGTTCGGGCTGGACTGTTCCCATGAGGCACAGGGTCAGACTGATTTGCATATGGCCATGTCTGAACTGGGGTGGCGGAGTGAGCTAAAGAACGGTGATGGATTAAACCCAGATCAGTTGACTGGGGGTGAGTGTTTGTATTGTCAACACTCCGTCCATCACCACCTTTGGTTTTTCTTTGTTCGCCCTAAGTTGGCAGGGTATGCTCAGACGTGAGTCCCTTGCTCACTTTGCCACTGGAGTCAAGCAAGCCCGGCTGAAGATGGTTTTAATGCCAGAAACCGGTCCTGGGAAGCTTGATTCCGGTCCAGGTAAGACATGGCTTGGCAGTTCGGGCTGGACTGTTCCCATGAGGCACAGGGTCAGACTGATTTGCATATGGCCATGTCTGAACTGGGGTGGCGGAGTGAGCTAAAGAACGGTGATGGATTAAACCCAGATCAGTTGACTGGGGGTGAGTGTTTGTATTGTCAACACTCCGTCCATCACCACCTTTGGTTTTTCTTTGTTTGCCCTAAGTTGGCAGGGTATGCTCAGACGTGAGTCCCTTGCTCACTTTGCCACTGGAGTCAAGCAAGCCCAGCTGAAGATGGATGTAATGCCAGAAACCGGTCCTGGGAAGCTTGATTCCGGTCCAGGGAAGACATGGCTTGGCAGTTCGGGCTTGACTGTTCCCATGAGGCACAGGGTCAGACTGATTTGCATATGGCCATGTCTGAACTGGGGATGGCGGAGTGAGCTAAAGAACGGTGATGGATTAAACCCAGATCAGTTGACTGGGGGTGAGTGTTTGTATTGTCAACACTCCGTCCATCACCACCTTTGGTTTTTCTTTGTTCGCCCTAAGTTGGCAGGGTATGCTCAGACGTAAGTCCCTTGCTCACTTTGCCACTGGAGTCAAGCAAGCCCGGCTGAAGACGGCTGTAATGCCAGAAACCGGTCCTGGGAAGCTTGATTCCGGTCCAGGGAAGACGTGGCTTGGCAGTTCGGGCTGGACTGTTCCCATGAGGCACAGGGTCAGACTGATTTGCATATGGCCATGTCTGAACTGGGGTGGCGGAGTGAGCTAAAGAACGGTGATGGATTAAACCCAGATCAGTTGACTGGGGGTGAGTGTTTGTATTGTCAACACTCCGTCCATCACCACCTTTGGTTTTTCTTTGTTCGCCCTAAGTTGGCAGGATATGCTCAGACGTGAGTCCCTTGCTCACTTTGCCACTGGAGTCAAGCAAGCCCGGCTAAAGACGGCTGTAATGCCAGAAACCGGTCCTGGGAAGCTTGATTCCGGTCCAGGGAAGACATGGCTTGACAGTTCGGGCTGGACTGTTCCCATGAGGCACAGGGTCAGACTGATTTGCATATGGCCATGTCTGAACTGGGGTGGCGGAGTGAGCTAAAGAAAGGTGATGGATTAAACCCAGATCAGTTGACTGGGGGTGAGTGTTTGTATTGTCAACACTCCGTCCATCACCACCTTTGGTTTTTCTTTGTTCGCCCTAAGTTGGCAGGGTATGCTCAGACGTGAGTCCCTTGCTCACTTTACCACTGGAGTCAAGCAAGCCCGGCTGAAGACGGCTGTAATGCCTGAAACTGGTCCTGGGAAGCTTGATTCCGGTCCAGGGAAGACATGGCTTGGCAGTTCGGTCTGGACTGTTCCCATGAGGCACAGGGTCAAGACTGATTTGCATATGGCCATGTCTGAACTGGGGTGGCTTGGTGAGCAAAATAACGATGGATTAAACCCAGATCTGTGACTGAGGGATGAATGTTTTGCCATTGTGCAACATTCCGTCCATCATCTTGTGTGTTTTGCTGTTCACCCTATGTGGGAAGGGTATGCCCAGACGTGGGTCCCGTGCTGACTACGCCACTGAAGTCAAGCTATGCTGCTGAAAACGCTGATAGCCAGAAACCGGTCCTAGAATGCTTGATTCCAGTCCAGGGAAGACATGGCTTGGCAGTTCGGTCTGGACTGTTCCCATGAGGCACAGGGTCAGACTGATTTGCATATGGCCATGTCTGAACTGGGGATGGCGGAGTGAGCTAAAGAACGGTGATGGATTAAACCCAGATCAGTTGACTGGGGGTGAGTGTTTGTATGGTCAACACTCCGTCCATCACCACCTTTGGTTTTTCTTTGTTCGCCCTAAGTTGGCAGGGTATGCTCAGACGTAAGTCCCTTGCTCACTTTGCCACTGGAGTCAAGCAAGCCCGGCTGAAGACGGCTGTAATGCCATAAACCGGTCCTGGGAAGCTTGATTCCGGTCCAGGGAAGACATGGCTTGGCAGTTCGGGCTAGACTGTTCCCATGAGGCACAGGGTCTGACTGATTTGCATATGGCCATGTCTGAACTGGGGTGGCGGAGTGAGCTAAAGAACGGTGATGGATTAAACCCAGATCAGTTGACTGGGGGTGAGTTTTTGTATTGTCAACACTCCGTCCATCACCACCTTTGGTTTTTCTTTGTTCGCCCTAAGTTGGCAGGGTATGCTCAGACGTGAGTCCCTTGCTCACTTTGCCACTGGAGTCAAGCAAGCCCGGCTGAAGACGGCTGTAATGCCAGAAACCGGTCCTGGGAAGCTTGATTCCGGTCCAGGGAAGACGTGGCTTGGCAGTTCGGGCTGGACTGTTCCCATGAGGCACAGGGTCAGACTGATTTGCATATGGCCATGTCTGAACTGGGGTGGCGGAGTGAGCTAAAGAACGGTGATGGATTAAACCCAGATCAGTTGACTGGGGGTGAGTGTTTGTATTGTCAACACTCCGTCCATCACCACCTTTGGTTTTTCTTTGTTCGCCCTAAGTTGGCAGGATATGCTCAGACGTGAGTCCCTTGCTCACTTTGCCACTGGAGTCAAGCAAGCCCGGCTGAAGACGGCTGTAATGCCAGAAACCGGTCCTGGGAAGCTTGATTCCGGTCCAGGGAAGACATGGCTTGACAGTTCGGGCTGGACTGTTCCCATGAGGCACAGGGTCAGACTGATTTGCATATAGCCATGTCTGAACTGGGGTGGCGGAGTGAGCTAAAGAAAGGTGATGGATTAAACCCAGATCAGTTGACTGGGGATGAGTGTTTGTATTGTCAACACTCCGTCCATCACCACCTTTGGTTTTTCTTTGTTCGCCCTAAGTTGGCAGGGTATGCTCAGACGTGAGTCCCTTGCTCACTTTACCACTGGAGTCAAGCAAGCCCGGCTGAAGATGGCTGTAATGCCTGAAACTGGTCCTGGGAAGCTTGATTCCGGTCCAGGGAAGACATGGCTTGGCAGTTTGGGCTGGACTGTTCCCATGAGGCACAGGGTCAGGCTGATTTGCATATGGCCATGTCTGAACTGGGGTGGCGGAGTGAGCTAAAGAACGGTGATGGATTAAACCCAGATCAGTTGACTGGGGGTGAGTGTTTGTATTGTCAACACTCCGTCCATCACCACCTTTGGTTTTTCTTAATATTGATGCATGGTAGCTTGATCATCACCAGACGCGTTTCGGCATTAACAATTAGCCTTAATCATTGGTTAGCAAACATAGACAAAGGGCTGTATCGAGCTTGTGTTGAAATCCCTTGACATCATACATTGCCCAGAATGCATCATAATATTCAGGTAAGTCGGCACGTGGGGAGCATACTGCTTTTAAGACTTTTTATTCTGTCACAGCACTTGAAAGAGCATAAACCACTAAGGAGAGAACAGTGTGGGCTGTTGGAACTGGAAATAAACTATGATTACATCACGATATGAAAATCGAAAATCAAACTTACCTGAATATTATGATGCATTCTGGGCAATGTATGATGTCAAGGGATTTCAACACAAGTTCGAAACAGCCCTTAGTCTATATTTGCTAACCAATGATTAAGGCTAATTGTTAATGCCGAAATGCATCTGTTGATGATCAAGCTGCCATGTGTCATTATTAAAGCAGTCTTTCTCCCGCACTCAGGACTCAGCAGTTTTGTTTCTTACTTTGTTGCTACAGGAGTGACTCTGTGCCTGTGTTTGCCGAGGCCACCCTGTCAGGGTCGGGGGCCCCCCTTGCAGAGACTCGTTGATGGATTAAAATGAGGGGGCATGACTCGCTCGCTTTAGGAAAATGATTCAAAAGGATTTGCCTGATACTACAATCAAATTCTAAGGCGAGTAAGGGACGCTAGAGGAGAATTCCTCTCCTCGGGCGGAGTGGGGAGAATACTGTTTTTAAGACTTTTTATTTTGTCACGGCACTTGAAAGAGCATAAATCACTAAGGAGAGAACAGTGTGGGCTGTTGGAACTGGAAATAAACTATGATTACATCACGATATGAAAATCGAAAATCGAACTTACCTGAATATTATGATGCATTCTGGGCAATGTATGATATCAAGGGATTTCAACACAAGTTCGATACAGCCCTTTGTCTATGTTTGCTAACCAATGATTAAGGCTAATTGTTAATGCCGAAACGCGTCTGGTGATGATCAAACTGCCATGCGTCATTATTAAAGCAGTCTTTCTCCCGCACTCAGGATATATAAATATATAGATAATATAGTGTCAGGTATTGGCTCATTGTTAGAGCCCTTGTCCCAATTCTGCAATTTATGTTTCAAACCTATTCTACAAAAAAGAACACATACATAAAAGACACAAAAGATTTGTTGTCACAAATTCGAGATTACGAATATAATGCTCAAAACCACCTTCTATTGAGCTTGGACTTGGATAGCCTCTATACGAGTCTCCACAGGATGAGACTCTGTAGGTATTAAGACAAACCCTACACAAAGTAGACTGGCAATTTAACACAGCAAGAAAATTCATTTTAGAATGTGCAGATCTAGATCTGACTAGGTACTTTTTTGAATTTGAGGGTACACTGTACGTGCAAACAAACGGAACATTGATGGGGTGCACCTTCGCTCCAAGCATAGCAGAACTTTATGTCTTCAACCTAGGAACAGAATGTATCCTTCATGAGATAAATCCTTATTACAAACACATCTCCATGTGGTAGAGATATATAGATGACGTCATCATTCTATGCTTACTTCACAATTATTCAGACAGTAAACTTTCTCTGAAATGGTGTGAAAAATTTAACTATTTTTATAAATATATATATATATATTGAAATTCCTGCAACCTAAACTGCCATTTCGAGATACGTGTGGTAGCCCTACTACCACCCTTAGTCGTGAATAAGTCAACTAAAGGCTTGTGGTCAGTTCTTAAAATAAATCTGTTGCCCCAGAGGAATTTTTTTAAATGTAAAACACCCCACCACATTGCCAAAGCCTCCTTCTCTATGGTGGAATACGTCCCTTCAGCACCCCTCAAAGTTCTGGAAGCAAAAGCAATAGTTTCCTCATGGCCATCACCCCTTCTCTGGATGAGAACAGCCCCCAAACCCACATTGCTGGCATCTGTGGATAGAATGCATAAATCGTTTATATTAAACAGTTTCAAAGGGCGAGCACCAACAAATTCTTGCTAATAACGTAAAATTACTGCTGCAGTCATCGTCCCAAACAAATTTAACATTTTTGTAAGTAAACTTCGCATGGCAGCAGTCTTGGAGGAAAAGTTCTTGACAAATTTCGAGTAATACTCCACTAAACCAAGGTATGAACGCAGCTGATCCTTGTTCACGGGAATAGGAGCATTCTGAGTAGCATCAATGATCTTAATTTTAGGGTCAACACCCTTGTGGGAAATATGGTTGCCAAGATATTCCACTCCGCCTTGAAGGAATTTACACTTATCCTCCCTCAGAGTTAGACCACTGGACCTTAGAATGCTCAGAATCAGTTTAACACGTTCATCATGCTCAAGTTCGGTTTTACCATGGACCAAAATGTCATCTTGGAAAAAGACAACATGAGGAGAGATTGCTGTGTGCATCAGCGAAAGAATTGACGCAGGCGCAACAAAATAAGGCTGTGCGCATCAGCACGATAACCAGGAGCATCAGGTAGCCATGACAACGAGGCTACGAAGAATTCACAAAATGGCCACACACAACGTCCTTACTTTATGTGCGGCGGGTCAGGCACAGGCAGGCAGGAGCGCGTGACTCGACGACGTCACCGGAGACTGTAGGGACACCACAGCAGTGCGTGGACAAAACAGGGCTAATACACCCCACAGGGCAAGGCACAGCACCCCAAAAGTACCTCACGGAGCTCGAAGTAGCTCCAACACAGCAGAGGAAGGCAGAGAAGAACCACCGGCCAGGAACAGCAACTCTGGAGAACCAGGAACACCAGAGCTGTGAGGTAGAGGCGCTGGAAGGAAGAGCAGGAAACAGCTCCGTCGATGGGGAGGCTGGAAGCTGGGACGATCATCGCCAATGAAAAGATGTGAGCCCAAACGTTAGGTGAGTTGAAGGGCATTTATTTATGTCCAGCTACAGCGTCTCCCCGGCAGCAACTTCCGAGACCAGAATCTCCATGTGTGTTCCACGCAGGGAACATTCCTATAAAGAATGCAGAGCGCGCCCAGGAAGCACCAGACAAATCCCAACACCAACACCATCTTTTAGACCTATTTTTCATTTTCGTTGTTATTCAGGATGTTGCAATGACGTTGTTAACCGCAACGATCAGGCCTATTCCATAAAGTGTAAAAACATATATCCACACATACTACAGCATTTTACACAGGGGTTTCCTACAGTATTCTCTATATTCATGTTTTTTTAGAGAGCTTATATAAGAAATATCTATAAAACCTGTTTAATTTTTTCACGGTGACTCCGGAGATTACGATCACATCGGAAATCGTGATTTCCCCAGACATGTCGCAAAAGTAGAAATCAAAAGCAGACATTCAATGACTACCAACACATCCAAAAACATATGTAAAAAATCCATTCTGAACATTGCCCTACACATATTACTATACTTCTTTCAAAGCATGTTTAAACTCATATTTTGGTACTACGTTTCTTTAAAAACAATCTTTCAAACCTATTTTCCATTATCTCAGTTATTCTGGACATTATGGTGATGTCCTTAACCGCGACGATTGTGCCTTTTCCATAAAGTGAAAACACATACATCCACACATTACAGTATTTTACACACTAAGGGTCTAATTTCCATGCGGTTAGGAAGGGCTCCTAACTGCATTTGCTCCATTCAAATAACAAGGGGAATGTGTCTTTCTGACCGAATCAGAAAGGTTTCCGACTGACTGAGTACGATGTGAGTTAGTCGTTAGGAGATATCCTAATCCAAACCCGATGGCATTCAGAATGACTGAGCCATATGGAGCATACTCTTAAGTCTCTACGGGCCGCGTTTCTGAACAATCGAGTACGATGAAGGATATCTGAATTGTGCCGTCTGACTCGAATCAGCAGTTAGAATCAGACTTTGGAGGCCCGTTGCAGGTACCCTTGTACCCAGAGCCTTCCCAATTGGGCCTATGGCGGTACCCATGGGTCCCCCCCTTATCAGCCATGCACAGTGTGGCAGGCACCAGAGAGTGCCCGCCACAGGGTGCCCGATTTTCCCCAGCCACCCCTTTTTGCAATGGGAGCCTATGTATTTGGTGGGAAAATAGGTGCCATTCACTTACCGACCAAATCATGTCTGGAAGCATCCGGATGCATCGTACTGGGTCAGTCAGACTCGCTCCGAAAACGAGTCGGTAACCATTCCCAAAGCGATTCGGTCAGAATGATTTCCAAACCGCATCGGAATCGGGTCCTGGAGGTTTATTACTGTATGCTTCAATCTGGTAATGAGACAGAATATCAAGGCGAAAAGGTTCGACTTACAGAAATATCGAGTTGGAAATATCATGGAGTGGAAATATCAAGTGCAAGAATATTGAATTGAACGTAAGTAATATAGAATTAAAAAATATAGAAGTCATTAATATCGTTTGCAAAAACATTGTTGTGTAAAATATCGATTTTTTATTTAGTGTTATGTATTTTAGTATATATTTGAAATGTATGTGATGTATTTTTTGTATAAGAAGTGTTTTTGTTTTTAAATATATGTGTTAAATTGTGTAATCAAGTTTAGGTGGGAGTTGTGGGGTTTATAGGGGTAAAGCATGGGAAGTAATTTATGTTTAATTAATTAATAATTAGTTGATCATTAATATTAATTAATTAATTGATATTTAATTAGAGAAATTGTTTATTTTTTGTGTGTGGGGTTTACTTTTATAGAGGTAAAGGGTGGGGATTAAATTAATTTTACTTACTTGATAATTAATTGTTAAATACTATTAGTTTTTTACTTGAAAATACATTTTAATTGTGTTCAAATTTCAAATTTCAAATTTGGCTTTATTCGATTTATCTGAGAAATCATAAAAGCATACAGGTACAGTTTATACCATGAATTTAAAAAGATTTCCACATTGAAAAAATTTATAAGGAATCTGTAAAACATTTTTCCATATATAAAAAGTCAGCGATAAACATATAACCGAAAAGTCTCATGTTAGAACTTCTAGAGAATTTAAACATGTAAGGCTTACACCATAGAGTTTCTGTATTTCATCACTGACATTAAAAAACGAGAAACAACAAAGATAACATACACCTCATCTAACAAAAGTAACTTCAGATAAGCAGTTTTACATGTTCTTATGCCCCAGGATTTAAGAAGAGGTAAGAGGAATAATTTCCTCGGGGCGGAGTAGAGATTACAGAAGAACATAATATGAATGTTACTTTGCGAAGAATGGTCATCGCATGGGCAAATTAAATTCGCCGAAGTCCAATCATTGTGTTTTGGGAGGGTGACCATACGGAAAAAGGTACCTAAACGCAGCCTTGTAAGAAGCATACGAGGGTAAGGTGCAGTTTCGATCCTGAGATACATTTGTAAACCTTCAATAGGGGTAATTTTTTGATAACTCAGGGTAGAACTCTTAAGTTTCTCAATGTTCCATCTGGCGCTTTCCAATTGTGTGATTAAGAGTTTTTTGAGAACTGGCCTAGACAAGTTTTCTAGGGACTCTGGAGCATCATAAAATTCGGGGTGTCCAATTTTAGAGAACATCAGCTGGACGTATCGTAGCCATTTGATTTTGGATGCACCATCCAAGTTCTTACAGTCCATGATGAGTTCTCTGTTAAATTGGCATTCCATAGTGGTCCAGATTTTGTGCCACAGCAAACACGGTGATAACTTTATAGTGTCGCTAAGGTATTTGAGGCCAGTCTCAATGTGGGTAATAAAAGTCGAAGTAGATTTACTCACACCTAGTAAATAACGGATAAAAAGGTTCTCACAGGTTTGTAGCGAGGACACATTTTCAAAGCCCCATAGGCCTGCTCCATAAGTGACTGTCGCTATACACTTGGCTTGATAGATCTGTAACATTTCAGCAGTCGGTTTGCCCCCGATTTTTGCTGCGAAAGTTCGCAGAGCCCCAATGGCACGACTAAAGGCAAGTTTCCTAGCAGATACTGCGTGTTTCCAACCTCCTTTCCTCTCAAAAACAACACCCAGATAGCAAAAGGTGTCCGTACACTCAATTCTTTGCTCGTCAAGATATATCGAACATTGTGGCCTTTTGTTCTTTTGGGTGCATGACATGGAGAACGTTTTGGAGATGTTCACTTTCAGATTTCGTTTCCCCATGTAGGATGAGAATTCAGTTACTGCTCTCTGCAGCCCTACCTTAGTCCTAGACATGATTGCCGCGTCATCGGCATATAAAAGAATGGGTACAGGCCTACCATTGACAGCTGGGTAGTCACTTGGCAGATTTATTAAATGCTCTACGATAGAATTTATATAAAAACTAAATAAGAGGGGCGCAAGTATGCAGCCTTGCCTAACCCCTCTATTTATGGCAAATTTCTGTGTGCATTGACCCTGGGACCCGAACCTCACTCTAGCCCCGGCATCTCTATATAGTTCTTTTATGAATATGATGATGGTGGGATCCACCCCGATATGTTCCAATGTTGACCAGAGCTGGAGATGGTCCACACAATCAAATGCTGAGCTGAGGTCAACAAAGGTAACAAACAGGTCCCCTTTTTTGGCCTCGGTGTATTTGGAGATCAATAGGGACAGGTTTAAACATTGTTCCTGGGTACCCATTCCCTTTCGGAACCCGTATTGGAGTTCGGAGATGACCTTTTTCTCTGTCTCCCAATGTTGGATTCTCTTAAGGACGATCCTTCCTGCAATTTTCATGAGGCCGTCCAATAGAGATATAGGACGGTAGCAAGCAGGATCGTCCCTATTCCCCTTTTTAAAGATGGGCACTACAATTGCATCTGACCAGGTGTTAATTAAGCCACATTTGTTTCCCATATTTAAAACGTTAGTTAAGAGGGGAGCCCAGAATTCGAGGTTTGTTTTGTAAACGTCCACAGGGGTGTGGTCGGGGCCAGGAGCTTTCCCTGATGGGCTTTCCCTGATGGCATTTTCCACTTCTAGAGAGGTAAAAACCAGATCAATCGGATAGGGGGATACTGGGGGGTCACTTGACTGGTAATCCTGAATTAAATTATTCAAGGATGAGGCTTCCTTTTGTTGGTTCTGGGTGTCCCCCTGGCTATTGGTATAAAGTTTGCCGTAGTGTTCTACCCAGAGCTCTGCCGTAATTGCTACATCTATGCAATTGTCACTAACTTTTGTGTTATATACCGATCTTATAACTTTCCAAAAGAGGTTAGTGTCCTTATTCCTGGCAGCTTCCCCCAAAGCTTCCCAGGCCTCCCTTTTCATTATTGCCTTCCGATGGTTAATTTCCCTCTTATACTCTCGTCTGGCCTTGGAAATTTGCACCCTATCTTTGGGAATAGCATTTAAAACTTTCTTCAAATTCTTTAGGGCAGCTGTACACCTGGAGTCGAACCACCCACGTGTGTGTTTCCCATTCTTTTTGTGGCTCCTAGTTAGCATGTCTTTAATGTAAAGCTGAATATTAGCAAAGGCTGCCATGATCGCCTTTGGATCAATATCTTCTTCTAGACAGACAAATATGTCTGTAAAGCAAGATGATATGAGGTTGTGAAAGAAGATTAAGGGATTCAATTTCTCCCACTTTATCACATAGCCGTTTATCTTTGTTAAAGTGACCTCAAGTGAATATAGAGGCCCGCTAGATTCCTTTGCTTTCTCCTCTGCGATCATTACCCCAAAAATAATAGGATAATGATCGCTCATTGGGTCGTCCCCAATCTCCCAAAAAGTTATAAAGTTGGGTTTAGTGGGTGACGTTAGTGCAAAGTCAATTGTGGTTTCACAGCCTCTACCATTGTATGTTGGGGCAAAGGGAACTGGGGGGGAACATGCCTGATTAATGAAAGTAAGATCAAAAGAGAATATGATACTGTTGAGGAGAGACCCCAAATAGGTGTGTGAGAAGTGGAAAGGGCCATCCTCCTCGTGATCTGCAAGGCCGCACAAACCTAACTCAGAAGATGGGCAGATGGCACAATTAAAATCTCCCACCCATAGAACTGTATGGTCCCCCGTGTTTTGATCTCTCACTTTATGAATATGGTGTGACATTTTATTCAAAATCAATTCCATTTCATTAGCTGGCATGTTATTATAAAAATTCACCAGTATCACCTTTTGTGTGGTGCCCCATTTAAATGAAAGAATTTGGAAGTATTGATCAGAATGGAAATCATATACCTTTATATCCCCTACATTCGATGTATATATGCACAGGCCCCCTTTATTTCGACCCTGGGGAGAGGGAACAGCGGGTGAATGGAATGTTCGATACCCCATAATGTGACTTTCCTCTACAAGCCAAGTTTCTTGCAGGCAAAGAACGCCATGCTTCTGTACAATCTCCAACCAAAGTTTGTGGGTGATCTTATTACCCAGGCCTGCTACATTCCAAGATAGGAGTGAATGTTTTAAGTCGCTATTTTTCTGGGCTGGTTGGCCCACATTCCCCGTTGCGTCTAACGGAACTAGGGAATGTACCATCTCTAGATGTTGTGTGGCCCGCACAGCAAGGGGACGCTGGGCAGGGCAGGGTTGTTCTGCATCCGGAAAGGTTTGATTTTTGTTAATAGATGCAGAATTGTCATTGTTACTGGCATTGGTTGAAAGATTTAGAGCGCTCGACCGAAGTGAGAGATCAAGAGTTCCCAGTCAATATACCTGATCTAGGCATTCAAACCTATTCATAGTGGGTGCACCTTCCCGCCAGTTATTAGCGGGTTGCCATCCCTGCCCGTGCCCCTTCCATCTGTGATTGTGGGCTATGGACCAGACCCCAGGAGGCTCTACTATCTGTTTTGGAGGGTAAAAAAAGGTAAGGGGTTTAGTGACGATAGATTGGTCAATCGCATGTGGATCCCACGTGGTGATGAGTTGGGCTGTGTGGGGGTCTGCGAATGACACCACAATACAGTCTCCCGATATGGATTTATAAGTGCGACCCACCCATGGAACTCGCCTGACCATTAAGACCCTGCTCCTGGTGGTATAAGGGAGCTGCCTGTTGACATTTAGCCAGTGGATCACTTTGTTCTTTAAGGACCACTGGGTTTCCACGGTGTCAGGGTCAAGCGAAGGTACCCCAGCCAAGATGGCAACATAGGGCCCGGCATCAGGAGGGAGGTCAATATAGCCCCCGCGAAAGTTCTGTTGATTTTGGTGTTGGTTAAATGTGCGCTGTAAAAGAGGGGTGATGGGGTTGGTCGCCTTCTGTCCAGTTCTAGAAAAAATTTTGGGCTGCACCTGTTTTATGGCGGGTTTTATATCTGGTTTTGATGAATTAGATAGGGAGGGGACAGGGACATTTGCAATTGTCCGGGGTTTGGGAATTGGAGTAGGTTTGGGTAATAGGGAGGGCAAAGGAGAGGGCAGAATTATAGGAGCAAGGGAGGCCTCGTTAGGGGCTAAAGCCGGTTGGATGCCCGCATTGGAAGCTGGTACAGGTTGGGTACCATCATTACTAACCTGTGGGGCACCCTCAGTAATGTGGGGATATGTAGCTTCCAGCTGTTTTAGGCTAAGCGTGGCCAGGGATACTAAAGTTTTATCCATTTCAAGCAGGTGATTCTCAATGCGTGACAGTCTGAGTTCAAAAGGTGACAATAGTTGTTTTAAAGTGACCCAGACTGTTTTAAGAAAGTCTTCATCATCACCTGCCTTGTCCATATCCCTCCCTAGGTCGTTTTGCCCTCCCCCTGTTAAGTTGTCACCAGGGACAGCAAGATTCTCTAAGACAGGAACAGTAGTGATGTTAGAATGGATAAAATCGCTATCACCCCCTGTTAGCTGGGTGGCTGAATGTGATGTTTGTTTGAACTCCCCTATGTTAGGCAGAGTTCTTCTAGAATTGAAAAACTGCTGCCTTGCAATTTTTGCTTTCTTGCGAGCGTAGGCAAGTTTTGCAATGTTCTTCCTTTTCAGGGCTTGACGATCTAGATTTTTACTTTTTACTACAGAAAAGGAAGGAGCAGGGATGTCCAGCAGAGTGATAGACTTTTCCTGTACAGTAGGGACATGACTCTCAGTAAGTTTGGAGGTCATGGGTGTAAAGATAAAGGAGGAGTCTAATGGGGGTGAAGAGGAAGGAGAGGGAGAATGATGAATGTCGGCATGAATTAACAGAGGGAGGGGGCGTAAAGCCTGTTGGGGGGATACAGCGGACGCAATATTTCCCAGGGATGATTTTTTGGAGTTAGCAAATGTTTGGGAGAGCCTGCGGGCAGCGTCAAGCTCGATAGAAACCCTATTCTGCATTTTAGTGATTTCGGCGTCTATTGCCAAATTTGTCTTTACAAGAAAATCGTCCAAGGTGCCATTTGACTTGGTCAGGCCCAGTGCAGTCTTACTACGACTCCCCCTAGTACACATGATGTGTGACAGATAAAATTCCTGTAGCGTACTCACTAATATCGAAGTCCAGGCACGAAGTCAATGGCACGAACCAAGGGGGGTGGGCCAGGCCAGTCCTCTTAGACCTCGAACGGCCTCAAACGGTCCCGCCCTTGTCCCGGGCTTATCCCCGGGCGCTCCCGCGCGCTCCCGCGCAGCGTCTCTCACTAGTTTTTATGGGCCAAGAGCAATGGGGCGTGTTGTAGGAAGGTGTGGGCGGGGCGTTCAGGGAGAGCGGGGCCAGGTGACTCAGCCTCACGCTCGCAGCCCTGAAGCCTCACACGCCCCCTCAGAGCAGCCAGGCAGGAAACCACGAACCAACAGCAAACGGTGAGGTGAAATCCGCAGCGGGACCCGCGGAGCGGGTTCCGCAAGTCGTGGGTTAAGGCAGCCCTTAGCAGCAAACAGCTCCAGCCAGGTCAGGTCCAACGAGCAAACAGCGTCCCACAAGGGGAAAGTCCAGGTGCCTTTTTGATTGCAGGAAGGTGTGGGCGGGGCGTTCAGGGAGAGCGGGGCCAGGTGACTCAGCCTCACGCTCGCAGCCCTGAAGCCTCACACGCCCCCTCAGAGCAGCCAGGCAGGAAACCACGAACCAACAGCAAACGGTGAGGTGAAATCCGCAGCGGGACCCGCGGAGCGGGTTCCGCAAGTCGTGGGTTAAGGCAACCCTTAGCAGCAAACAGCTCCAGCCAGGTCAGGTCCAACGAGCAAACAGCTCGTCAGTGTTCATATTTACTTTACAGTTTAATTTTAGCTGTGGGTTGTGGGGATTTTAGTGGTAAAATTGGTGAAGTTAATCTTTATGAGATTTATTTTGTTTTTTAATTAATAATATTTATTTAATTAATAGTTAATAATGTTAATTATGGAAGGACATATTTTTTTAATTTAGATGTGGGTTGTGAATTGTGTGGTGTTATAGGGTAGGAATTAAAAATACAAAATTTATGTAATAATGAATGTTTTTGTTTCTAAATATTTTCTGATTAGGAATATGTATTTGTTTGAAAATTATTTATCAGATTAGTTAATATAATATTTGTAGGTATTTGTCATATGTCGCCGGTGTTGTGTTGCTGGTATGAACTTTGATAGCAACCACCTGGTAAATATATTACCACCTCAGATTTGCATGCGTTAACTTCTGGGCAAAGTTGCCAGTTAGCAATTTTAATGTGTTTTCAATGCTTGGCACCATCTCTCTTTTATCATTTGTCAATCACCGTAGGCTATGCTTGAAGTACCAGTGAGGTGAAGACTGGTCCTCTAGCCCCGATCAAATTGCCACAAGTAATTGGCAATGAAACATATCGGACTTTCCTAATTGAAATGGTCTAATACATGCTGTTCTTTTAATCTGAGTGTGCTCACAGCATTCAATAAAGTATGTATATCTGTGAGTGAGTCAAAACTCTTTTTAGCTAAGAGGAGCAATTTTCTTCTTTCTCTTTTCTCACTACGGGGTCCAGTTGGCAGAGAATGACACAAGCACTTACTGTGCATTCTCGCACACACTACTTCTTTCTTTTTCTTCCCCTCTAAAAATTGGCACACTATTTTTCTTTTTTCACAGTCATCAAAGTTGCCAATGATGATAGCGTGAGCAAACTGGTGAGTACCAACCAGCAGGTCTCCTGACGATGCTTATGTGAGGTACTTTCTGACCTCTCACACACTTTTTCTTCTTCCTCGCACTCACAAGAGGAAATGCTGATTGGTGTATTGACAAACAGTCATAATTGAACACTCGAATCCGGATGTGACTGCCATGTTTATGAAGCCAGCCTTTGGGAAGAGATAATGTTAAGCCTCCTCTGGTGTCCTTGAAAAGATTTGATGTTCTTGCATAATCAGGTTTTGTGTATTATGATTTAATGAGTGGAGGGCAACCTGATTATTATTTCCCTCTTGTTTATTTTTTTATGTATGATTTGTCATATGTATTTAATATTATATTACTTTTTAATTTTGTTATATTGAATATATTTATATTTAAATTTTTAACATATTAAAATGTGGTTTTAATAATTTATGTTTTTGTTGTTGTTGTTAATATTTTGTTTTTTGTTCTCACTGGATTGGTAATATTAAATGTTAACCTCCACAATTCAACACTTTCCCTACTGTTGCACTGATTGGAGGGGGAATAGTACATTTTATCCCGGCACTATCCAACACTTTCCCTACTGTTGCACTCACTGGAGTGGGAATAGTAATTTTTACCCCTCTGCTACCCAACACTTTCCCTACTGTTGCATTAATTAGAGTGGAAATAATAATTTTTAACCTTCCGCTATCCAACACTTTCCCTATTGTTACATTTTTTTGAGTGGGAATAGTAATTTTTACCTCTCCGGTATCAAACACTTTCCCTAATGTTACACTCACTGGTGTGGGAATCGTAATTTTTACCCCTTCACTATCCAACACATTTCCTAGTGTTTCACTGACTGGAGTGGGAATAGTAAATTTTATTCCTCCTCTATGCAACACTTCCCCTACTGTTGCACTCACTGGAGTGGGAATAGTAATTTTTACCCCTCTGCTATCAAACACTTTCCCTACTGTTGCACTCATTGGAGGGGGAATAGTACTTTTTACCCCTCTGCTATCCAACACTTTCCCTACTGTTGCACTCACTGGAGTTGGAATAGCAATCTTTACCCCTCCGCTATCTAACACTTTCCCTACTGTTGCACTCACCGAAGTGGGAATAGTAATTTTTACCCCTCCACTATCCAATACTTTCCCTAATATTACACTCACTGGAGTTAGAATTGTAATGTTTACCCCACCACTAGCCAACATTTTCCCTACTGTTGCACTCATTGGCAAAAGAAGTAAGTACTTGGCCAACACGAACCCAACGCATTATGGACGCTGTAGGCTGTGGATGGTTTACTATTCAACCACAATGATGTTATAAATATGAGAACATCTTTGATATTCTTTTATTAAAAAAAGATCAATTTGATTGAGTTTTAAGGAGCCACATGCCGCCTGTGTTTGCTTCATAAATGTGATTGGAAAACATCTTCAAATTTACCCAAAAGGAAGTCTTTATTCAATATGTATACCATGTGCTATATAAGACAAATGAGTAACTACCCTGCATTTGCATATGATTAGGTCCCAGGAGGGTCGAAACGCGTTATGCAGCATTGTGCCTTGACTGAAATAAATGACGGTTGAGCTTACAAAATGGCTGGCTGGGCTCGTTATACTTCTTGATGGAGAAGTGTTGTTCTTTTCGGAATATATGATGGTGACGCCCACCTTGACCCGAGAGGCTGGGCATTCCTCTAGTGTAGTGTGACATATATATATATGTCTTGCCTCTGTGAAGGATTAAAGGTGTTTCTACGTGTTCCCCTGCTGTGGCCTCGCACTTTGTCTTGGAGGAGGTGGGAATTGGATATATATATATATATATATATATATATATATATATATATATATATATATATATATATATGTTCACTGAAAAACCATAGGTTTTACACCAGTTATAGTTAGCTGGAAATTTTACTCGCATAAAACCATTGAAATTCCCACGTTATAGTTAGTTGGACTCACTATAACTTGCGCGTGCAATGCACTGCTGATGACGTCACATATTACATCACTCATGACATGGTCAGTGACATCACTCATGACATCACTGATGACACCATCCAGTGAATGTGTGTCTTTTTGAAAAATAAATATTAGTGAGTAATGTTTAAATATTTAAATATATGTATTAATGTTTCACTTTGTGTATAAGTGGCTGCATGGGTTGGTGAGTAGCTACATGTGTAGGTATATGGGTTATTAGATTTTTTTTTTAATATCAATATGAGTGTCTATATGTTTGGTGGGGGTGTTACTTAGCACATAGATGCATGAATGACTGACTCTTTGTATGTGTTTTGAAGACAGCATATGTGCAGGACTGTATGGGTGGATGAGTGTGTATATGTGTGTGTTAGTGAGTGAATGACTGTCTCACTAGTGTCTTTATCAGTAACTACATATGTTTTAATCTAGTATATGTGAATATAGATGTATATAAGTGAGTATATGTGAGAGTGAGGGATTCTAAGAGTTCCTGTTTAAATTAGTATGTGTTTCTATAAGTGATTGTTTAAGAGAGTAAGTATGCGTAAGTTTCCTTAGAAGTAAACTGGTAGTGTGTGTATAGCTGTATATGCTAATGAATGGATGTTCAATAGTTTATTTGCATGTGTGAGTATGTGTGAGAGTATCTTTTGGATGACTGTCAGTGTGTAACAGGATGTATATGTGTATCACTACATATGATGAGTGACTATATAGAACTGTTGGTGAATCAGTGCATGTGTATATAGATGGTGGAATTATTCAATTGGTTGTTGTAACTGGTATGGGTATCTCCATTTTTTTAAAAATTTTAGTTTCTATTTTTGAATATGTGTTTTAAGGGTTACATTACAGTGAAAAGAGGTCTGTCACTCTGTCACAAGGATGGTGTCATCAGTGATGTCATGAGTGATATCACTGAACATGTCATGAGTGATGTAATATGTGACGTCATCAGCAGTGCATTGCACGCGCAGTTATAGTGAGTTCAACTAACTATAACGTGGGAATTTCAATGGTTTTATGCGAGTAAAATTTCCAGCTAACTATAACTGGTGTAAAACCTATGGTTTTTTCAGTGAATTTAATAGGTTTTTTAAATGCTAATTCCTAACTATAACTGGTGTGAAACCTATGGTTTTTTCAGTGAATTTCAATGGTTTTTTAATAGCAAATCTCTATAAGTATGAAAAGTAATATTTTTTATAACGAATGTTACATTATATAATTATGTATTTTTTTTTTTATTGTTTGCCCCGGGGCGCTCCTGGGGCGCGTACCGGTGAACGCACGAGTGAGCGCAATGTTACGGCGCGCCCCGGGGCACGTACCGGGGAGCGTCCCGAAAGCGCTATTCCCGCGAACGAAAACAACATCATGACGTTTCGCGTAGTCGCGTGATGCGTCATATGACGCACTGCGTAAGCGCACCCGGAAGCACGCGATCGCATACGATCGCGCAACGTCATGACGCGCTTACGCAACACGCCCCGGGGCGCGTAGCGTAAGCGCGTCGGGTCATATGATCTGAAAATAACACTTTTCATTGGTGCAGATCAGTTTTGGTTTCCAAATGATGAAAGCTTGGATCATGTGACTTGAAAATAACACTTTTCATTGGTCCAGAACACTTTTTTTTTCAAGCCCCCACCTTTTTCCTCACTCTGACTTTCTACTTTGAGAGAGGAAGACCTGTATCTGATTGTGACAATGGCATCATTAGTAGCTGCAGCTGGTGGACCCCCTCCACCACCACAACCACCTAGAAAGGAAGGACCACCATCCCAGTGCCTTCTCCCTGAACAAGAAGAGGATGAGGAGGAAGAACAGGAGGAGGAGGAACAACCTAGGCAATTTTTGCCTGAAGAGCCAAGACAGAGTCACATAAAAGTGCATTTTATTTGGGACTTCTTCTCCCACCCTCCTGGGCAGAAGAAAGTGAATGCCCCTAAGGTTAAGTGCCTTATTTGCGGAGATATTCTTTCCCGGGGCAATTCCAAGAAAAAATATTCATTCGGCAACTATACTATGTTGCGCCACATGCAAAGGTGGCATCCTAATAATCTTGCTCCAGCAGAGGTTCGTGCCATGGCGCAAAATCTGAAGAATCCACAGCCCAGAACCTCCTCTGCCAAAGTATCACATTCAGCACCTGAAGGACGGCAAATGGTGCCCAATGTTCAGAAAATTTTTGGCAGTCTCAAATTTGTATGTGTCTTCTGTGGCAAGACACTGTGCTATGGGGAACTAAGCGTGATCTTAATAAGCAATGCGGTGGAAAACCATCAATGTAACCAAAAGAAGAAGCAATAAATCTTTTTTTTTTTGCTCCTGTTGAGCCATTTGTAATTCCTTTTTTTGTTGTTCCCCAAAAAAACACCAAAAAAATTATACAAGTGTTCAAAAAATCAAAAAAAAAATGTTCAGAAAAAAATATATATATAACACAACAAAAACATTTAAAAAAAAGTTATTTTCAGAACTACCTCCCATTTTTAAAAAATTACTAACATTTTTAGCACTCTTGACTTCATTTTTCTCATGGGTTCGCTTCCCGGTGCGCACACCGGTAAGCGCCCCGTTAGCGCAATCAAAAAAAACCAAGAAAAAAAAACAGGAGAAGGAGAGCATAAGAGAAAGAGAAAGAGAGAGTAATGTTAAGAGACAGACAGCAAGAGGGAGCAACACAGAGGTACTGTGTAATACATAGTAAAACAGCGTAAAAGATATAAGAAAGTGTAACTGAGAAAATGAAAAATATATAAGGCTGTGAAACAAAGAAAGAGAGAAGAAGAATACTAAAGCAGAGGCACATGAAGAATGTGAGTGGCTGTAAAGAGTAAAAGGAAAGAGAAAAAATGATGTACAAATAAAAGATAATAACGGAACCAGATTTAAATAACACTGGTGAGGGAGAGAGAGAAAAAAGTAGTGTGCATAACTAAAGAGGGAGAAATATTGAATTAGGATAACACATGGGGAATGACAAAGAGAGAGGAGAAAGAGAGTAAAGGAAACAGTACCTGAATGGGCTTGAGTAAAACAGCAAAAAAAGATAAGTAATGCAGTGTGTGTGACTTACAGGGAGTCAGTGGGTGTAGGTCGGAGTGTGGGTGTGTAAGGTGTGTCTGTGGGTGTGGTTGTGTGGAGTGTTTTGGTGTGGGTAGAGATGAGGGTGTGTGAAATATGTGTGAGAAGTGTATGAGTGTGGGGTGTATATGTGTTCGATGTATGTGTGTGTATGGAATGTGTGTGTGTTTGAGGAGTGTGTGTGGAAGGATTTTTTGTGTGTATGAGGTGTGTGTGTGGTGTGTGTGTGTGGGGTGTATGTTACAGGTGTGTGTATCTGTTGGGAGGGGGATGAGGTATATGTGTAGGAGTAAGGTAAATAATTAGGAAAAAGAGAATGAGTGAAGAAGCAAAGGAAGGGAACAGAGGGTAAGTGAAGTAAAGAATAGGGATCAAAAGAAGTTGAATATGAGAGGGTAAATAGGGAAAGGGGAGTAAACATGGAGAATAAGAATAAGTGAGAGAAGCAGAGTAAAAACACAGGAGTGAGGTAGATTGAGAAAATGTTAGTGACCTTAAAGCAAAGGGTGATAACAAACTACATTTCTTTAGTCATACTTACCATATAATAAATGTAACTTTAATTTTTTTTTACTACAGTTGGTATCTGTGAAAGAGAGAAGAAAAAATAAGTTATAATTAGTAAAATATGTATTTTAAATTAAAAGATACAAATGAAGAGGTTAAAAATCATAACACTCTATTTAGAAATAAAGTTAGAGTGAAGAACACAAAAAGGGAAATAAACTAAGGTAGAAGGACAAAAAGAGGGAAAAAGAAATAGAAGGAGAGCAAATTAGAAAGAGTAAGGCATATAGATTCACTGAGAAAAAGAGAGAGAAGAACAGATAAATGAACTGAAGGTAAGAAAGATACTAAAACAATGTGAGTTGGCAAAACTAAATCAGGAAACAGAAGTAAGTAAAAAGATAATGACTGAGACAGAAAACAGTCTCATTAAGGATGCATTTAGAAGAATGAGGAATAGAAGATAACTGAGAGTAAGTGAAGAACAGTCATAGAGTGAAAGGATGAAGGGAGACAGGATAATATACAACGATTGAAGGAAATGGACTGAGGAAGTTATAAGGTAGACACACTAAGAGAAAAACTGAGTGAGGTGGAGTACAATGAGTGAGAAAAGGAAATGAGTAAGTGAGGAAAAAGAAGGAAAGAGAGGAGAAGACGACTAAAACAGTGGTACTGAGAAAAAATTATTTGGTGATGAAAGCAAAGAGAAGGACATTGAAAGAAAGGAAATGAAGGATAGTAATGGAACCAGAGTAAAAGAAATGGGATGAAGAACGATGAGAAAGGAGCAGTGAAGTTGTTGTAAAAGAAGTGATAGAAGGTATATAAAGACAAGTGAACATAACACAAGTAGAGTGAGGCACTGAGCACATAGAAGTAGTGTCGAAAAACAGAGAGAAGAGGTCAAAAGTAAGGAGCAAACAAAGATAAGCTAAGGAGAGTGGGTGATTTATAGTGATAGAGTGCAATAATACTGCTGAGTGAGTAAACAGGAATTACTAAAAGAGCAAAGGAGGAAAATACGGAAAAGAAAAGAAAAATAGAAAGACTGAAAGCTGAAAAGTTATGCAAGGGAGAGACGGGATACACACAGTTGAAATGAAAATGAGGGATTGTCAAAGAAGTGGAGTAAGGGAATGGGGGTTACAGAGAGTGAGAGAAAGACATTATAAGTGAGTAAAAAGAGGTGAAAAAGGATGGAAAAAGGAAAGTAAATGTCAGAGAATGGAATACAATTTAATTTACACAATCCAAAGTATAAAATAACTTGTACAACATGTTACAAAGTTTATTTTTGCTGTTCTCAGAATATATTGAATTTCACTTAAAAGAGTGAGTTCAAATTACTCATCATATGACAGCGGGATAAAAAAAAACACAATCTAAAACATTGTGTTTTAAAAAAAAACTTAGATACTGACAAATCACAAATCTACGCTAATCTTAGATTGACTTACTTTTCCTTGAGGCCAAATACTGTATCATGGTGGTCCTTTTCGCGTTGGAAAGTACTTTGCTGTTCACTTAAAAATCCATTTCATCGACTTTCTAGAAGAAAAGCTCCAAGAACATATGAAATATTTTCAATATTTTCATATACTCCTTTTTTCAGTCATGCCTGTTTACTCATTCCTGCACCTTTCCATTTGGCCAAATAGTGTCAGATGTATGAGTATTTGTTCAAATTAATTCTAAGGTATTCTGAAATGATCTTTTTCCCGACGTTCTGAAAGAAAGGCTCTACAACATTTTCACAACATTTAAATATTTGTAAAACCATCTCTGACTCACTCATGTTCATCATTTTGTATAATGCTAACCTCACTTATTATGAGATCCAATTACAGTACCTATTTGACAAGTCAATTTTTTATATTGCCTGGAACACTTTTACTCAGAATATATTTTTAAACAGCAAAATAACCTTTATGATCTACTCCCGTCTTCATATGCCAAATACTTTTACCTAAATTTTGGCTGTAAAAACACTAGGTATGAATTTATAAAGCCAAAAGGCAAACATTGTTTGAAAGTCAAATGAGTGTCGTTACATTGGGTCCAACCTTTAGAAGTTTTTAAATAGCATGTGTAATGCCCTGATGTTGTAGAAGGACCATCATGAAAAATAATAGCTACAGTTGCAAAGGTTCTTCCTGATATTGATAACTGAGAAGCCACGAAATTTTTAATAGAAGTTGTCAATTTAGTTCCATCAGGTCTACATCGTTGGAACATTAAAATGACATAGTGACCATAATTTTGTAGAAATAATTTGGACAGCATTGTAGACTTACATTGGGTACACACCATATTGTGATCAGCTGCTTTAACTAGATTATTAAAAGGCACTGATTTGCACTCTGGTAAAGTCAAATATATAAATATTTCACTGTCTATTCTAGTAGTACTTGATGAAGCACAGTTATCACAGTCATGTTGCCATTGATTAGAAAGGTTAAAAAGATTTTTTATATCTACTCCTTCATCTTCCAATACATCAAACATATACATTAAAAAATCCTGACAATCCTGCTGAATTATCTGTGAAAATTGATTTTGACCTGAACATATGTCTACAAGATTCCTAATTTCTGAAACACTTTCTATGTTTCCTCTATCACTACTACATTTCTCTAACACAGAATTCAATAAAAAGCACAATGTTTGTTCCCGATTTTCTACAATCTGTTTTTGTAAATTTTGAAGAAAAAAAACAACATTAACTACTACATTAGCATAGCAGTTGACACCAGAACTGTTTTCAAACTGAAATCCAACAACATCCTCAACAGAATCCTTTTTCCTTCTGCTTACAATTACAGTTTCATCAACTTTTTGTCTTTTTGCTACTACCTCACTGCAATTACTCTCATTTCTTCTTTTTCGGCCTACCACACGTTTTTCAATCAGAGGATATTGAGGCAAATGTGGAGCACACTCTCTTCTTAACCTATTGTATTCTTTAACACAATCTAGATCAGCACACATCTTTGTTTCATCACACTCAATCAAGTAAAATCCTGATAAAGTTCTGACTCGGGATAAAGCCACATATGCCATACCCTCTTTAAACACAGAACTTCCAATGTTCACCAAAGCACTATCTACACTTAATTGGGCAGGGATCCAGAGCACACTATATGTATCTGTATGGTATTTTCATGTTGATGTATTCATTCATTCAGGATAGATCAAGACCAGATGTGAGTTTCCAAAAGGTTTATTTATCAGCAGTGTTCATCTCTTGGGAATCACTGCACCTGTCACTCAAGCCTACACGTATTTCATCACAGCATGTGGCTGTGACTCTTCAGGGCTAGAAAAGATATAATAAAATCAAAATGATATCACAAACTTACGGAAATACGTGTAACAGGATGGGACACCAGTGATGTGGAAACCAACACAGGAGGGGGGGGGAGTAAACATAAAAGGTGACTTTTGCACCGGAACTGAAAACAATTATTTTGCTTATATTCTTAAGTCTACACTTGTGCGATAGAGTAATGTGTTGTGACATACGGCGCAAATCAAGTCTTAATAAGCCTCCAGTAAGTAAACCATTGTTCTTATCTATAACTAAACAGGTGTGCTGTGAGGTGAAATAATAATATTGACTGTTTCACATCAAGTTAGTTGACTTAAAATACAGTTTTTTCTAAATGATATTTTGAGTATAGAAAACCTGGTCCATAAGACATTGGCAGCATAATGCATGGTGATTCATAGTAATATACAAGGTGGTAAAACTGAATTTTTTAAGAAACAAAACATGAAATAGTTGTAACCCCAATTGCAGAGGTTCAGCATAATTGAAAATAATCAAAGGAGTTGTCAAGCATATGGTAAGTAGCAAACTTCTCTAATAATATCATTAAGACTCTAATTACGTAAACTATATCACTTGAAGATAAAACATGTAGAACCATTGATTTAATGCGGGTTGAAATTAATTATGCCACAACAATCTTTGTTTTCACAAACTCCTTGTTTAAATGATTACGGATGTAGCCCTTGAACCATAATATCCACAATATTAATCGAGCCAAGTGATTGTCAGTTTCAAGCCTTAAATTATGACTGTGTTCACAACATCTACCTTCGTTTATAAGTAAAAAATGAATACCATTTTTCTTAGGCATACGGTAAAAATGAAACTACAGGCCGTGTCACTCAAACAAGACAGTAATGGTAACTTAATTCAAGCAGGACCAGTAAGTTCTGGTCAAAACCATCATATAAAGGTTTATAATTAAATGGACAGCCGTGAAAGAAATACGATTAAGTAGTAGGGTATTGGAGTAATTACCTGATCTTAATGATCGAGGCGCGTGGTCTGTAAGTAAGGAAAAGTAGGGAAAATAAGGGGTTTAATGGGGCATTCATTGGAAACGCAATCTGGCGTCAATAAAGTTACATTAAAGGCTAAGTCCATAACTCTTTAATTGAATAAACTCACCGGGGAACCGGTGATAATTCCAACCCGGTCCTTATCGGGTGGTTTTTAGTTTACAGGGTCACGGCACCAGTCGGTTGGTCCGGTTGCCGTCAGCAAATTGTTAATGCGAAAGTTCACACGGATACATTTCAGTAACGGTATGCGGGCTGTAATTTAAAGAAATAGGAAATATGTATTTCAGCGGTGGGGTTCTTACGATGTGATTGTATTCCCACAGAGAAGTAATCTCAGCGGAGAGCGTCCGGATTCTTACCCGTGTTCAGCCCGTGATTATGCCTTGTACAGCTTCGGTCTCCAAGTGCGGGAACAACGAAAGCAGTTGTTCCCACCCCTTATCAAGGAGCAGGTCGCGAGAACCGCTAGAATGCTCCAGGTGAATAATAAGTGGCGAAAAAAGGAAGAGTTACTTCCAATGGGACCCAATAGTGGTCCCCAAGCCATTTACTGCGGAGGGCTTATTCGAATAACAATAATTCCTAGTATTTACGATTAACACAATGATAAGTTTAAATACCCTCCACCAACGGTGTATTTAGATTTATAAAGCAGGGGATTAGGTTATGTAAATCTCATTGGTATAAGCAAATTGGAAGCAATTGGTAATATAACTTTACGTAAAAACGTTCAAGGTATATCACGGGTGGCCACAAAAGGAAGAGATAATTTTAAGGGAATCCTTAGATCAATAACCGAAAAAGTTATTGTCGTCAGAGTTCCCAAGAAAAAGGTTATGTCGGAAGGTAAGGTGAAAAATTAAAATAAAGGGGGCATGTGTTTATACATTTTGAAAAGGGTCATGTATATATTTAAATATTTCGCAGCTGTCCAAAGATTTGTTTAGAAAAAGACAATAATAATTATCCAGAACGTTGCATTTGGAGACTGTTAAATTCAGTATTCAAAGTATATCAGCAGAAATTGAAAACAAACTCCCTAAAAAATGGGAGGAAAAGGATATAGGGACCTCAACTCTATATTATCCAATGCAATTTTTTGTGATTCATCTCAGAAAGTACGTGTGCATAGTCATACCCTTAACATAGATTAGCATGTAGACCTTAATCTAATGATCACACATTACAAAATATCATTTTTCTTTCTTCATGAAGACTCGGTTGTACAATTTCTATATATGTTACAGATACTCAGGATGGACTGTCTGATAGGGGATCATCCTAGGTATCAGACCCCAAGAAAAAATGCAGTTAAATTCAGTATTCAAAGTATATCAGCAGAAATTGAAAACAAACTCCCTAAAAAATGGGAGGAAAAGGATATAGGGACCTCAACTCTATATTATCCAATGCAATTTTTTGTGATTCATCTCAGAAAGTACGTGTGCATAGTCATACCCTTAACATAGATTAGCATGTAGACCTTAATCTAATGATCACACATTACAAAATATCATTTTTCTTTCTTCATGAAGACTCAGTTGTACATTTTCTATATATGTTACAGATACTCAGGATGGACTGTCTGATAGGGGATCATCCAAGGTATCAGACCCCAAGAAAAAATGCAGATCATCATCAGTGTTCTGGCCTGTCCTGGTTGTGTCTAGACGCATGATCCATAGCGCCTCTTGTCTTCTAAGGCGTAGCTCTCTGTTTCCTCCTCTCACTGTAGCCTGTACTACATCAATGATTCAGAAAAGGGGGTGGTGATGAACAGAGTTTCTGAATTAAGCAGACCACTCTTACCCAGTCCAAAGATCAGGGCTTGATCCATCACCGTTATTTAGCTCACTGCCCCATCCCAGCTCAGAACCTGGCTATATGCAAATTAGTCTGTCCCTGGCCCAGTGCATCATGGGAACAGGGCAGACCAAACTACCAAGCCAATTCTTCACCAGAAAGGATACAAGCTACCGGGGACCGGTTTCTGGCATTACAGCCTCGTCGGCCCGGCTTGCTTGAATCCTGATGGAGCAGTGAGCAAGGGACTCATGTCTGAGTATACCCTGCCACACCTATAGTGGCCAAAAACGATTCAGAAAAGGGGGTGGTGATGAACAGAGTTTCTGAATTAAGCAGACCACTCTTACCCAGTCCAAAGATCAGGGCTTGATCCATCACCGTTATTTAGCTCACTGCCCCATCCCAGCTCAGAACCTGGCTATATGCAAATTAGTCTGTCCCTGGCCCAGTGCATCATGGGAACAGGGCAGACCAAACTACCAAGCCAATTCTTCACCAGAAAGGATACAAGCTACCGGGGACCGGTTTCTGGCATTACAGCCTCGTCGGCCCGGCTTGCTTGAATCCTGATGGAGCAGTGAGCAAGGGACTCATGTCTGAGTATACCCTGCCACACCTATAGTGGCCAAAAACGATTCAGAAAAGGGGGTGGTGATGAACAGAGTTTCTGAATTAAGCAGACCACTCTTACCCAGTCCAAAGATCAGGGCTTGATCCATCACCGTTATTTAGCTCACTGCCCCATCCCAGCTCAGAACCTGGCTATATGCAAATTAGTCTGTCCCTGGCCCAGTGCATCATGAGAACAGGGCAGACCAAACTACCAAGCCAATTCTTCACCAGAAAGGATACAAGCTACCGGGGACCGGTTTCTGGCATTACAGCCTCGTCGGCCCGGCTTGCTTGAATCCTGATGGAGCAGTGAGCAAGGGACTCATGTCTGAGTATACCCTGCCACACCTATAGTGGCCAAAAACGATTCAGAAAAGGGGGTGGTGATGAACAGAGTTTCTGAATTAAGCAGACCACTCTTACCCAGTCCAAAGATCAGGGCTTGATCCATCACCGTTATTTAGCTCACTGCCCCATCCCAGCTCAGAACCTGGCTATATGCAAATTAGTCTGTCCCTGGCCCAGTGCATCATGGGAACAGGGCAGACCAAACTACCAAGCCAATTCTTCACCAGAAAGGATACAAGCTACCGGGGACCGGTTTCTGGCATTACAGCCTCGTCGGCCCGGCTTGCTTGAATCCTGATGGAGCAGTGAGCAAGGGACTCATGTCTGAGTATACCCTGCCACACCTATAGTGGCCAAAAACGATTCAGAAAAGGGGGTGGTGATGAACAGAGTTTCTGAATTAAGCAGACCACTCTTACCCAGTCCAAAGATCAGGGCTTGATCCATCACCGTTATTTAGCTCACTGCCCCATCCCAGCTCAGAACCTGGCTATATGCAAATTAGTCTGTCCCTGGCCCAGTGCATCATGGGAACAGGGCAGACCAAACTACCAAGCCAATTCTTCACCAGAAAGGATACAAGCTACCGGGGACCGGTTTCTGGCATTACAGCCTCGTCGGCCCGGCTTGCTTGAATCCTGATGGAGCAGTGAGCAAGGGACTCATGTCTGAGTATACCCTGCCACACCTATAGTGGCCAAAAACGATTCAGAAAAGGGGGTGGTGATGAACAGAGTTTCTGAATTAAGCAGACCACTCTTACCCAGTCCAAAGATCAGGGCTTGATCCATCACCGTTATTTAGCTCACTGCCCCATCCCAGCTCAGAACCTGGCTATATGCAAATTAGTCTGTCCCTGGCCCAGTGCATCATGGGAACAGGGTAGACCAAACTACCAAGCCAATTCTTCACCAGAAAGGATACAAGCTACCGGGGACCGGTTTCTGGCATTACAGCCTCGTCGACCCGGCTTGCTTGAATCCTGATGGAGCAGTGAGCAAGGGACTCATGTCTGAGTATACCCTGCCACACCTATAGTGGCCAAAAACGATTCAGAAAAGGGGGTGGTGATGAACAGAGTTTCTGAATTAAGCAGACCACTCTTACCCAGTCCAAAGATCAGGGCTTGATCCATCACCGTTATTTAGCTCACTGCCCCATCCCAGCTCAAACGGTGTTGGATCTAGCCCTGATCTCTTGACTGGGTGAGAGTATTCTGCTTAATTCAGAGACTCTGTCCATCACCACCCCTTGTTGTAAATATTTTTGTCCACCCTAAGCGTGGAAGGGTATACTCAGATGTGAGTTCCTTGCTCATTGCACCATCAGGATTCAAGCAAGCCGGGCCGAAGACGGCTGAAATGCCAGAAACCGGTCCCCGGAAGCTTGTTTCCTTCCCAGTGTAAGAATTGGCTTTTGTAGTCTGGTCTGCCCTGTTCCCATGATGCACTGGGCCAGGGACAGACTAATTTGCATACAGCCAGGTTCTGAAACTGGGATGGTGCAATGAGCTAAAAAACGGTGTTGGATCTAGCCCTGATCTCTTGACTGGGTGAGAGTATTCTGCTTAATTCAGAGACTCTGTCCATCACCACCCCTTGTTGTAAATATTTTTGTCCACCCTAAGCGTGGAAGGGTATACTCAGATGTGAGTCCCTTGCTCATTGCACCATCAGGATTCAAGCAAGCCGGGCCGAAGACGGCTGAAATGCCAGAAACCGGTCCCCGGAAGCTTGTTTCCTTCCCAGTGTAAGAATTGGCTTTTGTAGTCTGGTCTGCCCTGTTCCCATGATGCACTGGGCCAGGGACAGACTAATTTGCATACAGCCAGGTTCTGAAACTGGGATGGTGCAATGAGCTAAAAAACGGTGTTGGATCTAGCCCTGATCTCTTGACTGGGTGAGAGTATTCTGCTTAATTCAGAGACTCTGTCCATCACCACCCCTTGTTGTAAATATGTACTACATCAATGCCATAGAAGGTGAAGGATTTGACATTACCTTGGGAAGGACATGATGCCATATGCATAGCCATGGGATATCTCGGATCCTTAGTGGCATAAGCTCTAGCGTGTTCTCTTATGCGTTCTCTGAGTGCCCTGATTGAACTTCCCACGTATCTGCTCTTACAGGCACATTCAATAATGTACACTGTGAATTTTGTATCACAGTTAATGTTTGTTTTGATTGTATATCGTTTAGATCTATGATCCAAAAATGATTTGGTTCCATGATTGGCCCATCTGCACATTGAGCACATTCCACATTTGAAAAAACCTTTTGATTTCTGGGTCAACCAATCACACCTTCTTGTGTCTGTAGGTACAGTTGGGCTTAGTCTGTTCTTTAAATTCCTTCCTCTGCGAAAGGTTATTTGTGGGTGGCTTCCTATTGTAGTAGATAGTGTTCTGTCAGCACTAAGAATCCCCCAGTGTTTTTGAAAACTCTTCCGTACCACAGGACTTAATTCATTAAAATCTGTGATGAGTCTTACCGGTTGTCGGTTTTTATCCATTCTAGAAGTTTTGGGTGTTAGGGTTGACTCTCTGCTTGTTTTTTTGATCTTTTTGTCTGCTTTGGTAATGATATCAGGTTTATAACCCCTCTTGGAAAACCTGGACTGCATATCATTTATGCAAATTTCTAATTCTTGTTCTTCGCTACAGTTTCTTCTGGCTCTCGTGAATTCACCATAAGGGATTCCATTTATCTGATGGATAGGATGACAGCTATTCCCATGAAGGATTGAATTGCATGATGTTTTTTTACGAAATAGTCTGCTGTGGAGAGTCTCATTTTTTTACATATAGTTCTAAATCCAGGAAAGAAACATTAGATGTACTGATATGCGTTGTGAATTGCATGTTCATCTCATTGTCATTCAGATATGTACAGAATTCCATAAGTGTGGTTTCAGTCCCTGACCATATCAGAAGGCAATCGTCTATGTAACGACCCCAGTATAGTATGTAGTCGATCCATTTGGTACCTTTGATGCTCCAGATCATATCGGCCTCAAGTGCACCCATGTAAATGTTGGCAAAGGAAGGGGAAAACCTTGAACCCATGGCTACTCCCCTGGTCTGTCTATACCATCTCTTGTCAAATACAAAGAAATTTTGATTCAATATGATGTCCATCATGTCACCAGCATTTTGGTATGTTCGAGCAGTGTGATAGGTCTGGTATTTAATGCTCTGGTTACGGCTGCTAGTCCCAGGTCTGGCTCAATGGAGGTATATAGGGATACCACATCAAGGGTTGCCATTATCAGTCCAGGTTGCCACGTGATATCTGCTAGGATACTTAAAATATGTTTTGAATCCTGTATGTAGGATGGCATGTTCTTTACCAATGGATTCAGGAACTTATCCACATATTGTGAGAGTCTTTCAGTGGGACCCCCAATCCCAGACACAATTGGTCTTCCAGGTGGAAATGAAGCAGGTTTGTGGATTTTTGGGAGAGTGTATAACCACGGATAAGATGGACGTGTCACTTTTAGGTACAGATATTCCGCATCATTTATCAGGCCCGCATCCTTCCAGTCTCTCAGATGGGTGTTGATCCGTATTGTTAAGGGTCCCATTGGATTACTGGCTATTGCTTCATAACAGGAGTTGTCTGAAAGTTGAGAAAGAATTTCTGCGTTGTAGTCTATTCTGTTCATGACCACAACATTTCCTCCTTTATCCGCTTCACGAATAATTAAGTTCTGGTTGTCACTTAAAGTTTTTAACGCTATTCTTTCTTCTCTTGTTAGATTGTCTCTTTTCATATGTCTGTGTTTAGAAACTTTAGTCTCATACTTATTGATATCTTCCAACACCAATTTGTAGAAAGTGTCAATAGTGTTGCCACTGGGCAACGTGGGTGTCCATTTAGACTTGTTTTTTAGGCCACTATCTACGGTGCTGTTTGTTTTCAGTTCTAAATCAGTTAGTAAATCATTAAAGGAATATGGAGGATCGTCAAAATCCGTGATTGATAGTAGCAAATGTGAGGCCAGGACCTCTTGTATGCTCATAGGGTTGGTAGACTCCTCTACTGGGTTGTCAGTGCCAGTGGTAATCTCTGTGGGAGTACCCCAGAAATGCTTTTTTAATTTAAGTCCTCTAATGTATTTGAACAGGTCAATACTCATCCTACAAGGGTCCCCTTGTTCAATGGGATTAAAGCTTAAACCTTTACTTAGTAATGAGATCATATGTTTGTCCAGGTTTGCGGATGAAAGGTTAATCACCTGTACATCCTGATCAGGTGTATCATTCACTTCTTGTTGCCGGACCTCAACTTCTCTTTGTAATCTTTTTTGTCCTCCTCTCTGACCTCTGCGGGTTTTGTGTATGTTTGGTTTGTTCTTGTGCGATTTGTTCTTCTCATTGTCCTGATTTCCTGAGAAAAAGTATTCCTAGCTCCAGAGGTCGTTGGTGTGGTTCTAGACTCTTGAATGTTGTTGGTGATTTCATCTGTTTCACTCTCTGTCTCCGGAACACTGCTTAGAGAAGTATTGCTTGAGGAGATGTTAGAGGCTCCGGATCTGGCCGATTGTTGGTTACTAGCTGGTTTTTGAAATTGTTGATCATATTTTTTGGCAAAGGTGAAAACTCTGCCCTCACGATAGTCCGCTTCATCTCTGCGTATTTGTCTTGCTTTCCGATCCTTGATGTCGTTTTGATGTTTGATCAGGATATCTTCCAAGATTTTGTAGTTCTTTTCGGTAGCATCTTTGAGATTGAGGGCTTCTATCTCCTTCTCTAGTTCTATGATTTCTGCCTGTAATTTCGTCACTTTTCGGTCCGCACTATCTATTAAAATTCTCATCAGGTTGGTGGATTTCATGGTTACTGATTCCTCCCATTTGCTCAGGAGGTCGTCATCCAAATCATCAAAGGTAGGAAAAGTCTGTGACCGAAGACCTCTCGGTATTCTCTGCACTCTTAAGTACTGCTTCAGTGTTGCGCCATCCCACCAACGTGAATTCTCTGTTTTTTTAAGCCTCTCTAATTAGAGGAATTTCTCTTTTAAACTGCTTCCTTTTTGTTGATTTCCAATTGTACCAGTAGCAGGCGTATGTGTGCCTTTGGAAAGATTCTCAAACATTTTGGAGGCGATCTTATCCCTATCCATTTTGAACTGGTTAACTGGTGGATCGAAGACCGTAGTGGCTGCCTTTCTGAGTCAAGATTTTGAATAGTCTACACTTAGGTTTTTAAGTATTCAGAAATTTTTGGCACTCAATTTCTCACGGTAGGGTATTAGATTGTTGTGGTATCAAGTAGGTGCTTCTTGGTCAGAGGAAAACCTTAACCTCTGTGAAAAAAGGGGGGGGGGATTTACCGGAACCTGGCAACCCTTGATGTGGTATCCCTATATACCTCCATTGAGCCAGACCTGGGACTAGCAGCCGTAACCAGAGCATTAAATACCAGACCTATCACACTGCTCGAACATACCAAAATGCTGGTGACAATGATGGACATCATATTGAATCAAAATTTCTTTGTATTTGACAAGAGATGGTATAGACAGACCAGGAGAGTAGCCATGGGTTCAAGGTTTTCCCCTTCCTTTGCCAACATTTACATGGGTGCACTTGAGGCCGATATTATCTGGAGCATCAAAGGTACCAAATGGATCGACTACATACTATACTGGGGTCGTTACATAGACGATTGCCTTCTGATATGGTCAGGGACTGAAACCACACTTATGGAATTCTGTACATATCTGAATGACAATGAGATGAACATGCAATTCACAACGCATATCAGTACATCTAATGTTTCTTTCCTGGATTTAGAACTATATGTAAAAAATGAGACTCTCCACAGCAGACTATTTCGTAAAAAAACATCATGCAATTCAATCCTTCATGGGAATAGCTGTCATCCTATCCATCAGATAAATGGAATCCCTTATGGTGAATTCACGAGAGCCAGAAGAAACTGTAGCGAAGAACAAGAATTAGAAATTTGCATAAATGATATGCAGTCCAGGTTTTCCAAGAGGGGTTATAAACCTGATATCATTACCAAAGCAGACAAAAAGATCAAAAAAACAAGCAGAGAGTCAACCCTAACACCCAAAACTTCTAGAATGGATAAAAACCGACAACCGGTAAGACTCATCACAGATTTTAATGAATTAAGTCCTGTGGTACGGAAGAGTTTTCAAAAACACTGGGGGATTTTTAGTGCTGACAGAACACTATCTACTACAATAGGAAGCCACCCACAAATAACCTTTCGCAGAGGAAGGAATTTAAAGAACAGACTAAGCCCAACTGTACCTACAGACACAAGAAGGTGTGATTGGTTGACCCAGAAATCAAAAGGTTTTTTCAAATGTGGAATGTGCTCAATGTGCAGATGGGCCAATCATGGAACCAAATCATTTTTGGATCATAGATCTAAACGATATACAATCAAAACAAACATTAAATGTGATACAAAATTCACAGTGTACATTATTGAATGTGCCTGTAAGAGCAGATACGTGGGAAGTTCAATCAGGGCACTCAGAGAACGCATAAGAGAACACTCTAGAGCTTATGCCACTAAGGATCCGAGATATCCCATGGCTATGCATATGGCATCATGTCCTTCCCAAGGTAATGTCAAATCCTTCACCTTCTATGGCATTGATGTAGTACAGGCTACAGTGAGAGGAGGAAACAGAGAGCTACGCCTTAGAAGACAAGAGGCGCTATGGATCATGCATCTAGACACGACCAGGACAGGCCAGAACACTGATGACGAACTGCATTTTTTCTTGGGGTCTTATACCTAGGATGATCCCCTATCAGACAGTCCATCCTGAGTATCTGTAACATATATAGAAAATGTACAACTGAGTCTTCATGAAGAAAGAAAAATGATATTTTGTAATGTGTGATCATTAGATTAAGGTCTACATGCTAATCTATGTTAAGGGTATGACTATGCACACGTACTTTCTGAGATGAATCACAAAAAATTGCATTGGATAATATAGAGTTGAGGTCCCTATATCCTTTTCCTCCCATTTTTTAGGGAGTTTGTTTTCAATTTCTGCTGATATACTTTGAATACTGAATTTAACTGCATTTTTTCTTGGGGTCTGATACCTAGGATGATCCCCTATCAGACAGTCCATCCTGAGTAGCTGTAACATATATAGAAAATGTACAACCGAGTCTTCATGAAGAAAGAAAAATGATATTTTGTAATGTGTGATCATTAGATTAAGGTCTACATGCTAATCTATGTTAAGGGTATGACTATGCACACGTACTTTCTGAGATGAATCACAAAAAATTGCATTGGATAATATAGAGTTGAGGTCCCTATATCCTTTTCCTCCCATTTTTTAGGGAGTTTGTTTTCAATTTCTGCTGATATACTTTGAATACTGAATTTAACAGTCTCCAAATGCAACGTTCTGGATAATTATTATTGTCTTTTTCTAAACAAATCTTTGGACAGCTGCGAAATATTTAAATATATACATGACCCTTTTCAAAATGTATAAACACATGCCCCCTTTATTAAAATTTTTCACCTTACCTTCCGACATAACCTTTTTCTTGGGAACTCTGACGACAATAACTTTTTCGGTTATTGATCTAAGGATTCCCTTAAAATTATCTCTTCCTTTTGTGGCCACCCGTGATATACCTTGAACGTTTTTACGTAAAGTTATATTACCAATTGCTTCCAATTTGCTTATACCAATGAGATTTACATAACCTAATCCCCTGCTTTATAAATCTAAATACACCGTTGGTGGAGGGTATTTAAACTTATCATTGTGCTAATCGTAAATACTAGGAATTATTGTTATTCGAATAAGCCCTCCGCAGTAAATGGCTTGGGGACCACTATTGGGTCCCATTGGAAGTAACTCTTCCTTTTTTCGCCACTTATTATTCACCTGGAGCATTCTAGCGGTTCTCGCGACCTGCTCCTTGATAAGGGGTGGGAACAACTGCTTTCGTTGTTCCCGCACTTGGAGACCGAAGCTGTACAAGGCATAATCACGGGCTGAACACGGGTAAGAATCCGGACGCTCTCCGCTGAGATTACTTCTCTGTGGGAATACAATCACATCGTAAGAACCCCACCGCTGAAATACATATTTCCTATTTCTTTAAATTACAGCCCGAATACCGTTACTGAAATTTATCCGTGTGAACTTCGCATTAACAATTTGCTGACGGCAACCGGACCAACCGACTGGTGCCGTGACCCTGTAAACTAAAAACCACCCGATAAGGACCGGGTTGGAATTATCACCGGTTCCCCGGTGAGTTTATTCAATTAAAGAGTTATGGACTTAGCCTTTCATGTACCTTTATTGACCCCAGATTGCGTTTCCAATGAATGCCCCATTAAACCCCTTATTTTCCCTACTTTTCCTTACTTACAGACCACGCGCCTCGATCATTAAGATCAGGTAATTACTCCAATACCCTACTACTTAATCGTATTTCTTTCACGGCTGTCCATTTAATTATAAACCTTTATATGATGGTTTTGACCAGAACTTACTGGTCCTGCTTGAATTAAGTTACCATTACTGTCTTGTTTGAGTGACACGGCCTGTAGTTTCATTTTTACCGTATGCCTAAGAAAAATGGTATTCATTTTTTACTTATAAACGAAGGTAGATGTTGTGAACACAGTCATAATTTAAGGCTTGAAACTGACAATCACTTGGCTCGATTAATATTGTGGATATTATGGTTCAAGGGCTACATCCGTAATCATTTAAACAAGGAGTTTGTGAAAACAAAGATTGTTGTGGCATAATTAATTTCAACCCGCATTAAATCAATGGTTCTACATGTTTTATCTTCAAGTGATATAGTTCACGTAATTAGAGTCTTAATGATATTATTAGAGAAGTTTGCTACTTACCATATGCTTGACAACTCCTTTGATTATTTTCAATAATGCTGAACCTCTGCAATTGGGGTTACAACTATTTCATGTTTTGTTTCTTAAAAAATTCAGTTTTACCACCTTGTATATTACTATGAATCACCATGCATTATGCTGCCAATGTCTTATGGACCAGGTTTTCTATACTCAAAATATCATTTAGAAAAAACTGTATTTTAAGTCAACTAACTTGATGTGAAACAGTCAATATTATTATTTCACCTCAGAGCACACCTGTTTAGTTATAGATAAGAACAATGGTTTACTTACTGGAGGCTTATTAAGACTTGCTTTGCGCCGTATGTCACAACACATTACTCTATCGCACAAGTGTAGACTTAAGAATATAAGCAAAATAATTGTTTTCAGTTCCGGTGCAAAAGTCACCTTTTATGTTTACTCCCCCCCCCCTCCTGTGTTGGTTTCCACATCACTGGTGTCCCATCCTGTTACACGTATTTCCGTAAGTTTGTGATATCATTTTGATTTTATTATATCTTTTCTAGCCCTGAAGAGTCACAGCCACATGCTGTGATGAAACACGTGTAGGCTTGAGTGACAGGTGCAGTGATTCCCAAGAGGTGAACACCGCTGATAAATAAAACTTTTGGAAACTCACATCTGGTCTTGATCTATCCTGAATGAATGAATACATCAACATGAAAACACCATACATATACATATAGTGTGCTCTGGATCCCTGCCCAATCATTATAAAAGGGAGGTTCCGGTAAATCCCCCCCCCTTTTTTCACAGAGGTTAAGGTTTTCCTCTGACCAAGAAGCACCTACTTGATACCACAACAATCTAATACCCTACCGTGAGAAATTGAGCGCCAACAATTTCTGAATACTTAAAAACCTAAGTGTAGACTATTCACTATCTACACTTAAACCTTGAGATTTATGAATTGTAACTGCATATGCCAAACAAATAGGAAACTGTTTTCGGCGAACATATAAGTCTTTCACGAGCAAACATCTAGCTGAACAATGACAAATTTGTTCTATTTCATCAATGCCATCAAATTTAATTTTTAAAATTTCAATTCCATCTCTATTTTTGTAATTCACAAAACCAACAACATGACCCATTGCTCCATTTACCAGACCTCTTTCAACATTTAAATTCCTTCTCAAAATGACATGACAATTCAAACACACATTCAGAGTCTTTTCAAAAGCAGCAGTTTTAGATATACTCTTCTCTAATGAATCCAATTTTGATTTCAAATTTTCAGACAAAACAATTGTTGCTCCCATATGCTCTATTTTATCTGTAGCTTCCAGTTTCACTATCTCTTCATTTTCTAAATTTAACATTTTGTTGTTGAACATGGAACATTCTTTCAGAGTTGGCATCAAACATATGGCAGATTTCCTCTCGTTAATTTTCTTAAAAATATTCTCTGGAAGAATGTTTTCATTTGGGTACAAATTTTAAATTAACCGTCCATGTAAAGCTTCTTTCCCTTGCTGACTTATTTTTCCTACTCTTACGTCTTGTAAAATATTTTTAGAATCTTCATCCTTTGCCTGCCGCATATTTTGAAGCAGTTCTGCATATTTGAAGTTTAACCATATATTAACGTTTCCAATGCTTCCTAGGCACTTCCTGGTATCTTCATGCATGAGCATTTTGAACACAGGTTGTCCTTTCACTGGTGTCAACTGCAGAAGATCTCCAAAAACAATAATATGTTTTCCTCCAAATAAAACATCATAGTCTGTTCTAAGAATTTCTTGCATTCTCAAATGCACAAAAGCAAGCATTATATTTGACACCATGCTTACTTCATCAATGATAAGAAGTTTCATTTTCTTCAGGACTCTCGAAACTTCGGAACACGCATCTCCAGATAGCTTGTGATATTGCAATTTGTTATCGTGCTCCACTGGCAGCATCAGTAAACGATGTAAAGTAATCCCTTTAATGTTATGTGCTGCCAGCCCAGTTGGAGCAGTAACAACACAAGACAGCGGTGATTCAGTTCTTTTCTGCAGATAAGATGCAATTGCTTTAATCAGAAAACTTTTTCCAGTTCCCGCTTCTCCACTCACGTACAGTCGGACAGGCTTAAATGATGTACATGAGCACTCTTTCTTCTCATGACTCAATCCATGTTCAACCTGTTCTGTGACTTCGTCATATATCAGTTTCTGCTCAAGGTTTAATTGTTTCACCAAATCTTCTAAATGAATTACATCCTCTTGAGCTTGCTCCATAGCTCTTTCCACTTCATCCATGGCAGTGGCAGCTTCATTTTGGATAATTGGTCCTCCTAGTGGATCCTGACTCAATGAAGCAGAACTCTGACTGCCTTGAGAACTATCTCTCGCAATCTCTGCAGCAATTGTTGATTCTTGCTCTATTTCTTCATTCAACATTTGCAGATAATTTGGAAAAACAGGACATTCTATTGTATCCTTCGTAGCATTAAAAGAGTCTTCATAACAGAGAAAATCTCCAAGTAGTTCCTCTTCTTCTCGCCATGGTTTAAAGAGTTGCAAAAGAGCCAAATAGTAAAATTCTCTTTCGTCTGGATTTTCACAACTCAATTTTCGATGATTAATCAAATGACCTTTTTTCTGTTTCACTAGACATCCTTCACATCCAATGATTCCATATATTCCTTTATTGATATCTTCTCTGATGTTCCTCTTATAAATATATCTTTGCAGAACTTCATAGAGACAAACGTTCTCAAGGTGAGGACTTCTATTTGGATAGTATGTATCCAACATGTTTGTCTTCAAAATATGTGTACTTTCTGGTTCTTTCTCCGCCAAATACTCTATCTCTTGTACAGATTTCAAAACTCGATTTCGTGTTGCAGCAAGACCTAGACTCACCCAAATGATGGTTCTAGATTTGGCATAGAGACTTGCTGACGACAATCGATCAGAACATTCATATGCTCCAATTTCTCGATGCGACAACATCTTCAGACTGTAACTGTACAATTTCTTGCTTAGGCTCTTTTCATGTGAAATGTCCTCCCACATTTCCTTCAGTTCTGTCTTTTCTTTTTTTGTGATGTAAGACATCACATATCGAGCTACAGCAATAGAGTTGTCAGCAACGAATTTAATATCCATGTTAGCATTCCACATGGACAAAATCACTGGGTTGTAGTCATTGATGTACTTGGACTCTTCATTTCTTTTTAAATTGTATGCATTTCTTTGTGATTTTCTCGTCACAGCATGTCGCAGAGAAGACATTAAATTATTTACTCTTCCTTTAGAAATCACTGGTCGTGGAAAAGCGAAACGACATTTTGTGTAGAACTTGTCCTTGTTTCTGAATTTTCAACGACAGTACTTTCCACAACGATGGGATTGAAAGCGTAAAACTTGTTGCCTTAAATTATTTTCTTCTGTAGTTTTCGGAACAGCACATGTTGAATACTTTTCAATGAAGCTCATCACTGTCTCATCTGAATCTGTTCCAAACTTGGGTGCATCTTTAATCCATAATAACATATGTATGTGAGGAGCACCTCTTGCTTGATACTCCTTTCTCCAAAAGAAATCCAAAACCTCTCCAAGGGGAGGATTTTTTTTGTTGGTAATAAAAGACATCATAGCTTCAAATCTATGATTGAAATATCTGCATACATTCACTGGATCCAAAGAACACAGTTCTCCAGGTGTTTTGAATTCTATATTTTGTTTATTTGCATTGGCCTCTCGTAGAAATTGAAGTAAGTCCTCCCATGCATACTCGGCACAGCTAAGAGTGAGGAACCATGTAGGAGTTCCTAAGTTTCTTAGCATACATTTCAATTCCCCATGGCGACGGTACCAATACTCATTTGTACCACGCTGACATGCCATGAGATTGATTAGATGAGATTCTAAAATATTATCTTGCAGATTCACTTTCTCCATAAAGTCCCTCGCCGAAACATTTTGCAGATGTGCTCCACTTTTCAGAATATGGTTTACTGCATAAGAAAGCCCAGACAAGTCACTTTCATACAGTAGATGAAACAAATAGGGAATGCATTGACGAAACCTTGCATCTTCAGCACATAATCTTACAGTTCGATATTCAGATGCAGGAATTTGAAGTGGTCGATCGTCATATCGTCCACCTCGACCTGTTGGAAATAGCTGTGGAAAACAACGAGCTTCCAAACTTTCTTCCCGTACACTAATGGGACTTCCTTTTGCTGTTTTCATTTGAAACAATTCAATTGCATTCCCCATTACTTCTTTGGAATGCAAAGGATGAACAGTATAATGTTCATATATTTCTTCACTTCTAGACACATCAACTTTTTCAATTTGGCCGCCTGAACAATCACTGTCTTCATCTGCAGCTGTTTCCTCTGCTGCAACACATACATCTTTGTAGTACTCATTGTTTTTGACTAAATACAACGTTGCCTTTTTGACTTTCCTAACATCCACTAAATCTTGCCAGATTTTTTTACTCTTTTTTGGAATCCCATTAACTAGAATAACTAAAGGTTCCTCTTCTACTTTTTCTATACCAATTGTATCAATATTTGTTTTCAAATCTAGGGGCAAATAAACAACTCTTCAATTTAATCCTCTCTGCAAATCTGTAGGAGGCAATTTCCCTATCTTAGGCTCCATGCGAACAATTGCCTGAAAAGGATGGATACATTGAATCAAAATAGACTCATATGTATTTAAATCCATCAATTCACAGGGAATGTCTACCAACTCCAGATTATAATGAACAGCTCTAGCAGGCATTCTGTTTTGATTTAAGTTATCATAACAATATTTACAAATACGCTGATCAGAACTCAAATCAAAACAATTCTCCACCCACAAATAAGTTGCTAAATCTTTCCACTCATAATTATCCATCTTTTCACTTTTTGCATATAAATCAACTAACCTAGTCTGAATCTTATAATGAGTCCGTTGACAACACACACAAGTAAAATTCGGCCTTTCACTTGATTTCACCTTAAACCTGGTAATTTCCTTCTCAAACTTTTCTGTATTTAAAATCTGTACATTGTCTTCCACATTACCTTAAATTGCTGTCTCAATTTCTACACTGTCCTCTTTTTCACGAAAATAACAAATCTCAATTTCTTCACAAATCTTCTTCACATCTAATTCAGTTCCATGCAAAAGAGCACTGTTTATTTGTTTAAGCTTAAGTGCGGGACTTTTTGCATAATAAAACATTCTCACTAATTTCCTCATTTTGGTATGATGCACTGCTAACATCCTAAAATGATGAAAAACACTCTGACAGACATTTCTAGAAAGACAAGCCAGTGAATGGCCTTGCAAACCTGTGATTCCTCTCACTCTGCAAGGATCTAAGTCTTGCAACAACTTCACTTTCTGCTTTATACTTTTTTTTACTATATGTACGTAAGAAATTACAAAACAAATCAATTGATTCCTGTCGCACACTACAAATACTACTACACTTCTAAGTGTACACTGGACCCTTAGTACGTCTCCCTAAAACTCCATCAAATAACACCTCTTCTGGTTCTCTAGGCACAAGTTTCTCTTTTTCAATCGGATAACCGTCTTTCACTTCATGCGCTCGACCACTGGTGTCAACTGCATGCACTAAATCATTCTCCTGGAAGTAACTCTCCTCATTAAAAAATGGCTCACAACTTGAACTGTGCATCCATTCTCCAGAAAAAATTTTACAAAAATTAGTCCGATTAATTACTCTTTTCCATCTACTGTTTGATTTGAAAACATCAATTGTCTTGTTAAGTGTCCTAATTCTATTGATTATTAAAATAAATAATTTTTTCTTAACTTCAAAAGCCTGATCAACAATCTTCTCTACACTTTTCTTTTTCTTATAAAAAGCAGCTCTCTGTTTACCTTTCCTAATGTTTTTAAAAAAATTTAAACCACTCTATTGCGAAACATTCGTCTACGAATGTCTCTAAACTGATTCTGCCTTCTATTCCTATACATATTATTCTCTCCTGCTCCAGTTTTAGGATTCTTTGAAGTTCTCTCCTTCCTTTTCAATTTTACTCTCTCATTTTCTTTTTCTACATGCTGTCCATCATTTTTTTGGGATGTACATATGTTACGTAAAAAAGACTTAGTTGTCTTACCAGGAGCTTTGTTCCTGTTTTTTGAAGTATTTGTTGTGGAAGAGTGCTGTAATTCCGTTGCTGTTTTTGATTTTTCACGGTTACGTTGTTTCTTTGTCCTTTCCCTTGTGGGCATCTTTGCTTACTCTTCAAATAACGATTTCAATCTGTGTTAAAGAAAAAAGTAGCACATTATAGACCACTATTACCAAACAACAAAGCAATGACAAAAAGCAAACGATCTATAGAGGGTTACAGATCAGGTGAGGATTCTCCGGGGGTGCACAAAAGGTGAGGCCTGTATTGAAGAGTATAGTGGAAGACAGCTCTGTCCACAAGTACAAAGAAGATGAGACCTATGTCTAAGTCCACTGCACTCTTATACACAGGCTTCACCACCTATGCTTCCCGAGAAAGTATTGAGTTACATAGGTATATAGAATTGTATTTTATAAAATTGTGAAGCTCCATGTGAAAGCGTTTGCCTCAGTCTCATTCCTGTTGTGAGGCAGGTGCAAGATTTTGCCTCAGTCTTATCCCTGCTGTGAGGCAGATGATTGTAAATAGGATCTGTGCTGTGTTTCCTAAATGTGATGTCAAAAACGATTTTGGAGAAAATGAATGGTTTTTACATTTTTGATTATAATGTGGCGCAGAGGTTTAAAAAGTGACGCATCTACCTACATGCATCAATTTTTAAATATGGGGCAAAAAGGTACTTGTTTGGGTTTTCCTGGGGAGCGTAGGTGGTGAAGCTTGTGTCTAAGAGTACAGTGGACTAGGCTTCATGAAGCATATACCTGTCTGCATTCTTAGACGCAGGTGTCAATTTGACTCTTTACAATGATGTTACCTGTGTTTTAAATCAGTGTAGGAAGCATATTGAGTTTGTTTGCATAGAGGAATTGTATTTTGTAAAATTGTGAAGCTCCATGTGAAAGCGTTTGCCTCAGTCTTATTCCTGTTGTGAGGCAGGTGCAAGATTTTGCCTCAGTCTTATCTCTGCTGTGAGGCAGATGATTGTAAATATGATCTGTGCTGTGTTTCCTAAATGTGATGTCAAAAACGATTTTGGGGAAAATAAATGGTTTTTACATTTTTGAGTATAATGTGGCGCAAAGGTTTAAAAAATGACGCATCTACCTACATGCGTCACTTTTAAAATATGGGGGAAAAGGTACATGTTTGGGCTTTCCTGGGGAGCCTAGGTGGTGAGGCTTGTATCTAAGTGTGCAGTGGACTAGGCTTCATGAAGCATATCCCTGTCTGCATTCTCAGACACAGGTGTCAATTTGACTCTTTACAATGATGTTAGCTGTGTTTTAAATCAGTGTAGGAAGCATATTGAGTTTGTTTGCATAGTGGAATTGTATTTTGTAAAATTGTGAAGCTCCATGAGAAAGCGTTTGCCTCAGTCTTATTCCTGTTGTGAGGCAGGTGCAAGATTTTGCCTCAGTCTTATCCCTGCTGTGAGGCAGATGATTGTAAATAGGATCTATGCTGTGTTTCCTAAATGTGATGTCAAAAACGATTTTGGGGAAAATAAATGATTTTTACATTTTTAAGCATAATGTGGCGCAGAGGTTTAAAAAGTGACGCATCTACCTACATGCGTCAATTTTTAAATATGGGGCAAAAAGGTACTTGTTTGGGCTTTCCTGGGCAGCGTATGTGGTAATGCTTGTGTCTAAGAGTGCAGTGGACTAGGGTTCATGAAGCATATCTCTGCTGCATTCTTAGACACAGGTGTCAATTTGACTATTTACAATGATGTTACCTGTGTTTTAACTCAGTGTAGGAAGCATATTGAGTTTGTTTGCATAGAGGAATTGTATTTTGTAAAATTGTGAAGCTCCATGTGAAAGCGTTTGCCTCAGTCTTATTCCTGTTGTGAGGCAGGTGCAAGATTTTGCCTCAGTCTTATCTCTGCTGTGAGGCAATGATTGTAAATATGATCTGTGCTGTGTTTCCTAAATGTGATGTCAAAAACGATTTTGGGGAAAATAAATGGTTTTTACATTTTTAAGTATAATGTGGCGCAGAGGTTTAAAAAGTGACGCATCTACCTACATGCATCAATTTTTAAATATGGGGCAAAAAGGTACTTGTTTGGGCTTTCCTGGGGAGCGTAGGTGGTGATGCTTGTGTCTAAGAGTGCAGTGGACTAGGGTTCATGAAGCATATCTCTGCTGCATTCTTAGACACAGGTGTCAATTTGACTCTTTACAATGATGTTACCTGTGTTTTAACTCAGTGTAGGAAGCATATTGAGTTTGTTTGCATAGAGGAATTGTATTTTGTAAAATTGTGAAGCTCCATGTGAAAGCGTTTGCCTCAGTCTTATTCCTGTTGTGAGGCAGGTGCAAGATTTTGCCTCAGTCTTATCTCTGCTGTGAGGCAATGATTGTAAATATGATCTGTGCTGTGTTTCCTAAATGTGATGTCAAAAACGATTTTGGGGAAAATAAATGGTTTTTACATTTTTAAGTATAATGTGGCGCAGAGGTTTAAAAAGTGACGCATCTACCTACATGCATCAATTTTTAAATATGGGGCAAAAAGGTACTTGTTTGGGCTTTCCTGGGGAGCGTAGGTGGTGATGCTTGTGTCTAAGAGTGCAGTGGACTAGGGTTCATGAAGCATATCTCTGCTGCATTCTTAGACACAGGTGTCAATTTGACTCTTTACAATGATGTTACCTGTGTTTTAACTCAGTGTAGGAAGCATATTGAGTTTGTTTGCATAGAGGAATTGTATTTTGTAAACTTGTGAAGCTCCATGTGAAAGCGTTTGCCTCAGTCTTATCCCTGTTGTGAGGCAGGTGCAAGATTTTGTCTCAGTCTTATCCCTGCTGTGAGGCAGATGATTGTACATACAATCTGTGCTGTGTTTCCTAAATGTGATGTCAAAAACGATTTTGGAGAAAATGAATGGTTTTTACATTTTTGAGTATAATGTGGTGCAGAGAAAGTGACGCATCTACCTACATGTGTCAATTTTTAAATATGGGGCAAAAAGGTACATGTTTGGGCTTTCCTGGGGAGCGTAGGTGGTGAGGCTTGTGTCTAAGAGTGCAGTGGACTAGGCTCCATGAAGCCTATCTACCGAGACACAAGATGGCGGCCGCTGCGAACTGTTTCAAATGTTTACAGACACCCGAGAGCCAATCAGCTTCCCGTGCGCAGGTCGCGTGGCGCGCCCGGAGCGCTCCCCGGTACGCGCACCGGGGCACCCTTACAGATATATACATTTTTTTTAACCTAAATTACTCAAAATCCTCTGGAGCACATATCTTGAGACATAGCAAAGGCACATCGGGCTACCAGTCCCTACAATTTTGCCAAGTTTGGTCAAAAACCATTCAGCCGTTCGAGCTAAAAGTGCGACAGACCGCCCTATGGAAATTAACATGGGGAAAACACATTTTGGGACCCCCTTTTATCTCGGCCCCCGCTTGACGAATCCCCCCCAAACTTTCAGGGAAGGAGCGGAGCGCCGCGAGGCAAAGTTGCTGAAAATTTCAGGCAGATTCCTCAACCGGCGCCAACGTTATTCCCAATAGAATGTTGCAATTTCCCTATGGAAATCAATCCTAACTATAACTACCTACTGGCGACCGCCAGTAGGTAATATATATATATATATATATATATATATATATATATATATATATATATATATTCTATGCTCCAAACTACCAGGTCCCACTCGGTGAGTCAGCACACGACCACAAACATAAGGTGGTAAGCCTTTAATCCGGGTATGGAGGGACTTCTGTTCTCCGCTTACATATGACAGTCAATTCCTCCGCCTGACGCGTTTCGAAAGTCCACTCTTTCTTCTTCAGAGGCTTCTCAGAATTGAATGCGTGCGTCCGGTTACAGCCCCTTTAATGCTATAATTACGCCCTCAATCGGCCAGTCTATTTACTGCTGCATTATGGGAACTGAGGTCCCGGCATTTACATCCCTCGATGGTAGCACTAATTCCTGTCCCTTTCAAGCCCGCGGATGGGCCGCGGCGAGCAGTGCCTCTCCTCAATCCCTTGTCTGTGGCCCACATTTCAGCATGGAATATTCCTGGCTAAAATATATATATTCATATTCACTGAAAAAAACATAGGTACATAGGTTTTAGGCACATTATAGTTAGAAATTAGCATTTAAGAAACCAGAGATTCACTGAAAAAACCATAGGATTCAGGCAAGGTATAGTTAGAAAATATCATTTAAAAAACCATAGAAATGCACTGAAAAACCATAGGTTTCAGGAACGTTATAGTTAGTTGGACATTTCACTCATGCAAAACCATAGAAATTTGGGCATCATAGTTAGTTGAGCTAACTATAACTCATGCCCCCGCAATGCACTGTTGATGACGTCACATAGGATATCATTCAGTGGTATTGCCACTTAATTTTCAAGTAAGGCTTCTCCTAGTGGATCTTGACTTTCTGGAGCAGAACTCTGACTATCTTGAGAACTATCTCTAGCTATTTCCGCTGCACTAGTTCTTTCTTGATTAATCTCTTCATTCAACATTTGGAGATAATGTGGAAAAATTGTACATTGAATGCTATCTTTACATGCATTGAAAAAATCTTCATAGCAGTCACAATCTCCAAGTAATTTCATTTCAGTCCGCCAAGGTTTGAAGAGCTGCAGAAGAGCTAAATAGAAAAACTCCCTTATATCTGGAGTATCACAACTTAGTTTCCTGTGATTATTCAGATTTTCTTTGGCATGTTTTAGAAAACATCATTCAGTTCCAATTACACCATATTTTCCTTCATTTATATTTTCAGTAACATTTTTTTTAAACTATATTGTTGCAGTATTTCATATAGACATATGTTTTCCAGGTATTAACTTCTATTTGGACAGTACGTATCCATCATATTTGTTTTCAGAATATCTATACTTTCCGGTTCATTCAGTGCCAAGTATTCAACTTCTTGTACAGATTTCAAAACTCGATTTCGTGTTGCAGCAAGACCTAGACTTATACAGATGATTCCTCTTGATTTTGAATATAAACTTGCAGATGTCAATCAATCTGAAAATTTGTAGGATCCATCTTCAAGCTGTAGCTGTACAATTTTTTGCTAAGTGTCTTCTCCAGTGAAATTTCCAAACACATTTCTTTCCTCAATTCGGTCTTCTCAGATTTGGTAATATATGACTTGACATAGCGAGAAACAGCAATTGAGTTATCTGCAACATATTGTATGTCCATATTTGCACCATATTTTCTAAATCACCGGATTTTAATCATTAATATACTTTAATTCTTTTGTTCTTTTATATTATAAGTATTTTTGGGTGATATTCGAGTGATGGTATGCCTCACTGCTGTCATAAAACTGTTCACTCCTCCTTTAAAAATTACTGGACGTGGAAAGCCAAATTGACATTTTGTGTAAATTGTATCCTTTGACTAATATTTTCCGCATTGATGACTTTGAAACCGTAAAATTTGCTGTCTTAAGATATTTTCTCCTCCTGCTTTTAGAATCGAACAGGTAACATACTCTTCAATAAAAGATAAAACAGTCTCATCCAAATCTGTTCCAAATTTGGGTGCATCCTTGATCCATAAAAGCATATGTATATGAGGAGCACCTCTAGTTTGGTATTCCTTTCTCCCAAAAAAATCAATAACTTTGCCAATAGGTGGATTTTTTAATTACAAAAGAAAGACATCTTAGTTTCAAACATATGATTAAAATATCTGCAAACATTTACAGGAATGCTTCTCGTAGAAAATCCAGTAAATCATCCCGTGTGTGTTCAGTACAGCTAGATGTAACAAATAATGTAGGGGTTCCTAAGGTTCTTAAAATACATTTTAATTCCCCTTGACGTCGATACCAATATTCATTAGTGCCATGTTGACATGCCATCAAATAAATTAACTGTGATTCTAAATGTTCATCTCTTTCTTCAACTTTGTCCATAAATTCCTTTGCAGAAACATGTGAAAGATGTGTTCCTGTTTTTAATATATGGTTGACTGCATATGAAAGTGCAGACAGATCATTCTCAAATAAAAGATTAAACAAATATGGAATACACTGGCGAACTCTTGGCTCTTCTGAGTATGGTCGTAAAGTACGATATTCTGAAGCTGGAATCTGAACTGGTCGTTCATCATATTGTCCACCTTTTCCAATAGGGAATAGCTGTGGAAAGCAATAAGCTTCCAAACTTTTTTCCCAAACACTCATGTGAGTTTCTTTTGCTTTTTTCATCTGGACCAATTCAATAGTACCTCCTATCAGTTCTTTTTAATGTAGAGGGTATATAGTATAATGTTCATAAATTTCTTCTATTCTTGAGTTCTCCACTTTTTCTATTTGTCCACTTGAAATGTGTGTTTCATCTTCTAAACTCATTTCTTCTTCCTCTACATTTACATTTTTATAGTAAATATTGTTTTGCACCAGATATAATGTAGCCTTTTGGACTTTCGTGACATCTACTAACTCTTAAAGTACAAAAGATGTCAGGAGGTCAATCAAAAATGCATGAACTGTCCAAAGTAAAAGTGTTAAATTGGGGAGCAATCACAAAGTTCATATGGAAATGATACAACGTGACCATCAATTGATTCCCATCAGATACCCATCCTGTGCCGCCCTACATCTTTTGGGATCCTTCAACCAAGGTTTGTGAGATGTGACCACAAACAAACTGAGTGATATGCCACCCAATTGAACAAACAGGATCAACAAATAGGGAATCGTTGTAAATGCATTAGGGGGGTAAATGACTAGCAGTGCAAAAAAAGTAAGCAAAATGGTGGTGCTTGAAAAAGTGAGTGATATAAAAATGGGTTATGAAAGTGGAAAAATATGATTTAATAGTATCCTATCCATACCCAATATTAAAAAACAGTGCAAGGTAGTTTTATACAAATAGCTACCCAGATGGAAAAGAGGTCAACATGTTTCTGCGGTAAAGTGGAGTCACGAGATCTCCGCCTGCTTCATCAGGACCTATGTTTAATGCTACTGCTTAAATGGTTGAGAAACTAAGAAAAAAGTGTCACCTGAAATGCGCCAGTTCAGAAGATCCAGATCATCACAATGGCGAAACAGGGAAAAAAAATATAAAAATACAAAAAAACACATTAACATTTGCGACAGTTTGCAACCCACATTATTTATGTGTGAAATTATGAATAGCCAATAATATTATTAGTCACTAGATCTCAAATTAGTAGACCTTTCAAATTTAGTACCATTATTGTAATATAAAAATTATTCTACAGATTGAATTTGGAAAACACAATGGTTTCACTCACCCAAATTATGGGGAATGCATACCCCACCTCACCTGGCTACAGCGCAGGTATAGAAGGAGCACCGCTCTGGGGAGAGGGAAGGAAAGAGAGAACAGATCGAGGAAAGGCTTAAGGCTGTTATCAATGCATCAGTTTCATTTAGAGAATGTTGATCGTAGGTACAGGGGTAGAGAGTTGAAGTCTCATTATCCATTGGCTACATCAGTAGCCTAATCACACCCCCTGAAACGTCATCCTTAATTTTATTTTTCCACTATTAAAACACAAAGACTAAACATCGCAAAATGGGCGCCCTGGAATTATCTAGTCAGAACATTGGCGTCCCATATGTGCGATTGCCCCGGTCTGACTTGCAAACTGTAACGATCATGTAGGGCAAACCGACAGTAAAGTTAGAACACATCGTCATAGGCAGAATGAAAACCGGAGCGCTTACACGCGTTCTAAGTTCAGAAACAATTAATTTAGACCCCCACCGTCCTGCTTACCTGTCCGTCGGTACTCCTGACATCCGTCTAGGCTGTCGTGGAGGGAGGTAGCTTGACGGACAGGAAGCAGGCTATTGAGGTCGCGCAGAGAAATGCGTGATGACGTGTCCCTGCGTGGAGCATACCGAGCCCGCCTTAAGCCTTTCCTCGATCCGTTCTCTCTTTCCTTCCCTCTCCCCAGAGCGGTGCTCCTTCTATACCTGCGCTGTAGCCAGGTGAGGTGGGGTATGCATTCCCCATAATTTGGGTGAGTGAAACCATTGTGTTTTCCAAATTCAATCTGTAGAATAATTTTTATATTACAATAATGGTACTAAATTTGAAAGGTCTACTAATTTGAGATCTAGTGACTAATAATATTATTGGCTATTCATAATTTCACACATAAATAATGTGGGTTGCAAACTGTCGCAAATGTTAATGTGTTTTTTTGTATTTTTATATTTTTTTGCCCTGTTTCGCCATTGTGATGATCTGGATCTTCTGAACTGGCGCATTTCAGGTGACACTTTTTTCTTAGTTTCTCAACCATTTAAGCAGTAGCATTAAACATAGGTCCTGATGAAGCAGGCGGAGATCTCGAGACTCCACTTTACCGCAGAAACATGTTGACCTCTTTTCCATCTGGGTAGCTTTTTGTATAAAACTACCTTGCACTGTTTTTTAATATTGGGTATGGATAGGAAACTATTAAATCATATTTTTCCACTTTCATAACCCATTTTTATATCACTCACTTTTTCAAGCACCACCATTTTGCTTACTTTTTTTGCACTGCTAGTCATTTACCCCCCTAATGCATTTACAACGATTCCCTATTTGTTGATCCTGTTTGTTCAATTGGGTGGCATATCACTCAGTTTGTTTGTGGTCACATCTCACAAACCTTGGTTGAAGGATCCCAAAAGATGTAGGGCGGCACAGGATGGGTATCTGATGGGAATCAATTGATGGTCACGTTGTATCATTTCCATATGAACTTTGTGATTGCTCCCCAATTTAACACTTTTACTTTGGACAGTTCATGCATTTTTGATTGACCTCCTGATATCTTTTGTACTTTCATTGCTCTAGGGGTATATATCAGTGGATGGTCAGAAAATATTCCCCTTGACCTTCTTTGTTGTTTATCTACTAACTCTTGCCATATTTTCCGACTCTTTGTGGGTAGACCATTAACAAGAATGACTACAGGTTCAGCACCCTCTCTTTCTACACCAACAGTTTCAACATTTCTCTTACAATCCAAAGGTAAATACATAACTCTTCCTTTTAAACCTCTTTGTAGATCTGTTGGAGGCAGCTTACCTGTTTTAGGCTCCATATGAATCATAGCCTGAAACGGGTGCGCAGATTGAATAAGGATGGACGCATACGTGTTTCATATCAAAATAGCTTTATTCGATAACAGCTATTTTTTTATTTTTTTATTTGAAAGGTTTTATATAGCGCTAGCTTCACCCGAGGGTATCAGAGCGCTTTACATCAGCAATGGAAGTACATAATAAAAACAGTCTTGGCAGTTGAACAAAACGGGTTGTAGGCGGTCAAACAGAAATAAACAATACAGGAAGTAATTAAGGAAACATAGTGAGTAAAAGTACATATAGGATGGGATAGAGAAGCAAGTTGCAGTAACCATAATTTTATAGTAGAGTAGTAGATTTACCAGTATGCCTAGGAGGACTCATAGGACATAATAGGTAGCAGGTGGTAAAGTGAGGGAGAGGGGGGAGGGAGGCGACAGGAGAAAGAGGGGGTGGGTGAGTGAATGGGGGAGGCATAAGGAGGGGGGAGAAGAGGTAGTCAGAAAGGAGATCTGGGTTTTAGTTTCCCCAAAATGTAGAGAAGTTGGATTTTAAGGTCTTTTATAATCTGGAATAGGAAAGGTTGCATCTAAGGTCTTTGGGGATGGCGTTCTAAATGGTTGGGGCCTTGCCAGAGAAGGAGCGGGACTTCGAGGCTGTTTTTTTAAGTAGGGGGTATGAGAAGAAGAGTGTTGGTGCTGCTCAGTGTTCTGGGACAGCCAGCTTTTTAAAGTTTAGTTGTGAGGTAGGATGGGGTCATCTGGTAAAGGGCTTTTTTGTGTAATACAGCAATTTTATAGGAGGATCTGCCTTCAATGGGGAGCCACTTGAGGGACTTGAGTGCAGGGGAGATGTGATCAAAACGATTACAGTTTGTTGTTATTCTGACGGCGAGGTAGAGAACGGATTTGATGGGGGCCAGGTGGATATTGGGGGTGCCAGAGAGAAGGGCGTTTCCATATTCAAAGAGACTGAATATTTAATTTGAAGTCTTCGGTTGGGATAAAAGGTTCAATTTTTTTGAGTTGCTGGAGAGTGAAGAGTGCACTTTTTGCTGAGTTCTTAACATGGGAATTTAGTGTGAGTTTATTGTTGATTGTGATTTTGAGTGATTTAACCGAATCGATGAGGGAGAGAGAGCAGTTTAGTGCGGTAAGGTCAGCGATCTAAGATTGAATGGGGAGAGGGTTGTTTTTGGGGGAGAATCGGATGGTCTCCGTTTTGCTGCGGTTGAGTTTCAGATGATTGTTGTGGAACCAGGTTTGGATCTTGATTAAGGCAGTGTTCAGGTGCAGGATATCAGCATGGGATTTAATTTTGTAGTACAATTGGGTGTGGTCAGCTTAGGTGGTAGTTGATTTTTTCTTGTTTAAGTATCCGGGTAAGGGGTTCCATAAATAGGTTAAAGAGAGCGGGAGAGAGGATGGATCCTTGAGGGACACCAAGGGAGACAGAGATTGGGCTAGAGAGGCAGTTTTGGATTTTCATTTGTTGGGTACTATGTTGGAAGTAGGAGGTGAACCAGTTAAGGACAGTGCCACTGAGGCTAAAATGTTGAAGGCATCCTGTTCAGAGACAGAGTGGAAATCATGCCATGAGGCGTTATTTTTAAGCGGGAGGGAAATGGGTTCCGGAGGGGTAAAAGAGGGGAGGGGGCTTGAGAGAGGCAGGGATACATTCAAGGGGAGTGGTGTAAGAGGTGTGGTAGTCAGGGGGAGCGAGTGGGGAGCGAGGGTAGAGTATCGAGGAAAGTGCGGTCTACTTTTGCGATTCTTTCACACAAAAAGTTGGAAATTCCTCCGTATTTGTTAATGGAGGCCACCGGGTTAAGGGGTGCAGGGGCGGATTGATTTCTAATAATGTTGAACAGTTCTCTAGGTCTGTTTTTTGCACAAGGGAATTGTAGACGAAAGAATGATGCTTTCTCGGAAAAGATGTGTTTCTCGTAGGATAATCACGCAGTTCTAAGGAGGGCAAGATGGGATGGTGAGGGATGTTGTCTCCATGTTCTTTCCACCAGTCTCAGTGAGTGCCTTTCTTTATTAAGGTCTAGGGAAACTATTAGAGGGGGCTTTTTTTGATGTTTTATTTGTCAGAGGGGCAAGTTGGTCAAACACCTCCGATACAGTGTTGTTGAAATGTTCTGTGAGTTCATTTGTATTAGAAGGGGGGGTGAAACTAAGTTAGGATTGGAGGTTATGTTCCAGTGCGCCAGGTGGGATTTGTTTGAAATTTTTGGTTACAATTGTAGTTTTGTTGATTTTAGTAGGGGCAGGAGGGGCATCTTGCGATATTGTGAACAGAATAAGATGGTGGTCAGACCAGTCGATTGGGATGATGTTGGATAGGGATGTAAGATGTGGGTTGGAAATGATTATGTCCAGGATAGCTCCTTTGATGTGGGTAGGGGAGAGGCAAAGTTGTTTGAGGTCGCTAATCTCAAGGAGATTATTGATGAGGTTCATTGCCGGGTCATCAGGTTCGTTCCAGCAGAGGTTAAGATCTCCTAGGAAGAGGTTTTTAGAGCTGGAGAGTAACGATTTAGTTATGAGGTTGGAGAATTCTTCTGCAAAGGGAAGGGGTTGACCAGGGGGATGATATATGTTATGCAGTTGTATTGGGGGGGAGCATTTCATTTTGAGTTTGGCGCCTAAGTATTCGAAGGTTGTATAGGGGAGAGGTGTAGTTCTTCTTTAAAAATGATTGCTAGGCTACCCCCTATTTTTTCAGGTCTGTCTCTTCTGATGATAGAGTAGCCAGGAGGGGTCAGAAGGTCGATGATGGGTGTTGAATGGTCTTTGAGCCAGGTTTCCGTGAGGAAGGCGATGTCGGTGCCTTCATTAAGAATGGTTTCTGAGATTTCGGTTGCATGTTGGACAGCTGAACGACAGTTCACAAGCATGCAGGTAAAGGGTTTAGGTTTGGCGATAGGGAGGGGGAGTAAATATGAATACAGGTGAGTTGGGGGGAGTCTGGGGGAGCAAGGAGGCTCAGGGGTTCTGCTGGTCCTCAAAATAGTCAGGGATTTTAGAGTGAGGGGTGGGAGATTCTTTAGGTAGGGGGTCATTGAGGTAGGTGTGGCAGAGGGCAGAAAGGTCGAGGGCAGAGTAGTTGTTAGAGGTATGAAGGGGTCTATGAGAGCCAGTGAGTAGTGGTGTTGTTGACCCATGTTTGGGATCTAAGTGTTTTCGAGGCTTAGCACATGGGGGAGGGGCGGGCTATGAGTTTGTAGGATTTAAATCAATTAAAATCTTTTCTGATTAGGGTAGGTTCAGTAGCTAGGGTAACAAGATTATCGTCAAGGTTACAAAGTGTCTGGCTGAGGTTAAAAAGGAGGGAAGTGGAGGGGGTAGGGGTGGAGGGTGGAGCTTGACATCTTGGAGTGCGTGGTTCATCAAGGGGGAACAATGTGGGTGTGTGTTTGAAAGAGGAGTGTGGGAGGCCAGGGGAGGGGAGAGTAGAACAGCCCGGTAGTGGGAGGGAGGGATAGAAATGACATGCAAAGGTTTGGAGTGGGGGAGGGAGAAGGAGGGATGTGAGGGGAGCATGTGAGGTGTGAAAGGGGATGTGTTATTGGAGTAGTGGGTGAGTGAGAGGTTAGAGGAGGTGGTGGTGGGGGTCAGGACCTGAGGGGTAAAGTTCATAAGGAGATGGTTTATAAGGGGAGGGGGGTGTTAGGGTGGTGATAGGGTATAGGAAGTGGATGGTTAATTGGGGATATGGGAGTTTGAAGGGGTGGGGTGGCGGAGAAGGAGGGGAATGTTTCCAGAGAAGTGGGTGTAACCGGAGTTGCAGAGGGGGATGTGTCTTTACGGGGGGAGTGTCGTGGGGGAGTGGCGTCAGTCTCTGAGAGGTGGAGGGAAGTTGGGAGTAGTTGGGAAGGGGAGATGGAGTGAGTAGAGGGGACCAGATTGCAGTAGGAGAGAGTTCAAGTGAGGGTGCCAGAGTAGTAGTTGTTGGGGTGACTGACGTTAGGGAGAGGGTTAGGAGTTGTGACGGTTGAGGGGTGCTCTGGGGGATTGAGGGACTACGAGGGTGTTGAAGGAGGAGAGGGTAGTGAGAGCTGGTTAGACAGAGTGCTGATAAAGAGTTAAAAAACTTATGAGGTGCTGTTCAGAGGCTTGGATCAGGATATTACCAGTTTTGTAGATGGAGATAGTTATTTCACCAGGGAAAAACGAGGAAGGAAAGGTGGCAAGTTTAAAACCGTGGGGTATTTTGATTGCGCTAGATACTGGTAGGTGGTGTAAAAAGGTGCTCTTTCATTTGGAGGGGCATTTGGTGTAGAAGATATAGATAGTTTTAATGGGAGATGTGGGGCTGTGATAGTTGTCTTCGATTAGGATTTCAGGATGTCAAATAAAACATGTATGTTAAAGATTCTTTTTGGCATTTTTCGAAAGGTTAGGAGGATATGGAATGGTCCAGGAATTGGTTCTATGCTTGGTGAGAGCGGACTGTTTGTCGGTGGGAGTCGAGAGGGGTGGTGTGTGGGTGGAAATGAGGTGGGACATGGTGGAGAGGTTAGGCTACAAAGGGAGCGAGTTAGGAGGTGGGGAGAAATTTAAGAAGAAGGGGGCTAAAGGTAAGAGCGCGGTGGGAGAGGGAGAATTTAAGAAGAAGGGGGCTAAGGTAAAAGCGCGGAAGGAGAGGGTGTGTGAAGGACGGTGGGGTTGAGTTCTAGGACGTCATAGCATTAACTATCTTACATTCATCAATATATAAAAACAGTTTGAGTTATAAAAAAGCATCAATTAAGAGCATAAGAATCCATCAGTTCATTAAATTAGTTAAGATCTCATTACTCATAAATGGCAACAGCAGACTGTCAGACAGATAGCTTGATTCTAGCATTGACACCACAGCAGCTTGGCTGCTTAACTTTTAAATCTGTGTATTTTAGACATTTTATACTGCATTGCACTGTTGTTCCTTTGTGTCCGACCCCCCCCCCCCGTTTTTCTGACATCGGAGCCAGCATAGACACCCATAATACCCAGGACAGTCACACGATCCCTCCCTAGCATTTTGGGGTATTTCATTGCTTTGGGGGTGATTCAGATACCTGTGGCCGATTCTAGGGCCATTCATTCATCGTGCTCGGCCGAAATTGACGGCGGCCATCTTTGATAGGGCTACATTGACTCGGCGCTCTAGCCGCAGGTATAAAAGCCGAGGCAAAACGCTGCTCGCGAGATAGCTTGATTCTAGCATTGACACCACAGCAGCTTGGCTGCTTAACTTTTAAATCTGTGTATTTTAGACATTTTATACTGCATTGCACTGTTGTTCCTTTGTGTCCGACCCCCCCCGTTTTTCTGACATCGGAGCCAGCATAGACACCCATAATACCCAGGACAGTCACACGATCCCTCCCTAGCATTTTGGGGTATTTCATTGCTTTGGGGGTGATTCAGATACCTGTGGCCGATTCTAGGGCCATTCATTCATTGTGCTCGGCCGAAATTGACGGCGGCCATCTTTGATAGGGCTACATTGACTCGGCGCTCTAGCCTCAGGTATAAAAGCCGAGGCAAAACGCTGCTCGCGAGATAGCTTGATTCTAGCATTGACACCACAGCAGCTTGGCTGCTTAACTTTTAAATCTGTGTATTTTAGACATTTTATACTGCATTGCACTGTTGTTCCTTTGTGTCCGACCCCCCCCGTTTTTCTGACATCGGAGCCAGCATAGACACCCATAATACCCAGGACAGTCACACGATCCCTCCCTAGCATTTTGGGGTATTTCATTGCTTTGGGGGTGATTCAGATACCTGTGGCCGATTCTAGGGCCATTCATTCATTGTGCTCGGCCGAAATTGACGGCGGCCATCTTTGATAGGGCTACATTGACTCGGCGCTCTAGCCTCAGGTATAAAAACGGTTAGTCATGACTCCGCGCAGCGGACGCGCACAGCGGACGCGCCTGATTCGCGCCAGAGTCACGCCAGAGTCCAGCCCGTCTGCGCCCGTCCGCGTACGAACGGGTGCTGGGGCTGGGGCTCTTGGCTGCGGGCTTTCATACACACGGGATGCTTTATACCATCTACAGAGGGGAACCCAGTCCCTGGATCCAACTACGCTAGCCTTACTAGAAGAACTTTCTATTCGCCGTTCATGTAGCAGTAAGTCCACCTCCCATTCCCATACCCTGAATCTGGCTAGTTTAAACACCAGATCACTGCAATGCCATAGTCTTGAGATTTTCACCTTACTCCAAGCTGGAGAAATCGATGTTTTAACATTGACTGAGACCTGGCTCGGGGAAAACTCACTACCAGACATTATAGCAGCAGTTCCATCAGGTTATGACATTTACTGGCATAATCGCGCAGGGAACGCCCGTGGGGGAGGAGTAGCTATACTCTTTAAGAAAAACCTAGCTGAAATTAAAATCTTGGCAGAAACAGTGGACTTGGCCGACTTGCTGGCAGTGAAAGTTATGTTTGACAATTTGTGTTTAATCATCCTCACTGTCTATCGCCCGCCAAATTCCACCTCGGCCTTTAACGACTTATTTATGGCCAGCATATCGGATATATGCTCACGTTATAAGAACATAGTAGTCACGGGAGACTTTAATCTACACTGGGACAAGGAGAAAAAGGAGCCAGCAGCTAGCTCTTTGGAGACAACAATGTGTTCGCTTGGCTTCAGGCAACTGGTAAACTCCCCTACGCACATAAAGGGCCATATCCTTGACCTGGTCTGGGTGTTGGATCCCAAGATCACCTCAGTAAAAGTTCTCCCTTGTATCTGGTCAGACCACCACCTGATATATTGCGAGGTCCCTATTGGCGCAAAACCCCCACAGCCCCCACCAAAAATTAAAAAGACTCGTCAATGGAAAAATGTTGATGCACAAGCATTGACTCTGTCGCTCAGGGAATTCACTCAACCCACGGCGCCAGTCGCCGACATAGATTAAGAGTGTAGAGATCTAATGGGTGATCTAACAAGGGCAATTGATCAGATTGTACCAGTGAAATCCCAGAAAATGAATAGTGGTGGGAAGGGAGCTCCCTGGTTCACACCAGCTCTAAGAGAGCATAGGAAAACTCTGCGTAATGCTGAGAGAAACTGGAGGAAAAAAAAGACCCCGAATCCTGTGAACAATACAGGCAGTTGCTTCGAGCCTATAAAAAACATATACAGGAATCTAAAGCGACATTCTACGAAAATCGTATTAATAAGGCAGATAATGTTCAGAAGGAAACTTTTAAAATCCTCACGGAACTAAGTAAAAGAACTCAATCTATAGAGACCACCCTCAATTGCGACACCTTTCAGAAATACTTTCTAGAAAAGGTCGAGGGTATTTTACAAGAAATAACAAGTACCAGAGTTGGTTCCACTGAACTACATCCTGCTAAAACTCCAGGTGGAATGTACTTGTCTAGTTTTCCACCGATTGATTCATTGAACCTAGACACCTTAATGAGGAAAACAAAGTCAGGCTCTCCAGCCGACCCATGCCCCCCTAGTGTGTTTCGCCTAGCCCGCCTCAGCCTAGAAGAACGCATTCTGTCCATGCTAAATAGGTCATTGAACACGGGACAGCTGCCAGCTAGCTTTAAAGAGGCCCGAGTGAAGCCCCTAATCAAGAAAGCTGGGGCCGATCCCAAAGTATTAAAAAAACTATCGGCCCATCTCCCAGCTCCCATTTCTATCCAAGGTGCTTGAGCAGCATGTTTTGAAGTCCCTGGCTGCGTTCCTGGAGTCTAACCATCTGCTCCATGAGATGCAGGCAGGGTTCCGTGCCCACCATAGCACCGAGTTAGTCATGCTCTCGGTGCTGGACGACCTTAGAGGGTTGGCTGACCGAAAGAAACCAAGCGCCCTGATACTTTTAGACCTATCAGCGGCGTTTGATACCGTCAGCCATACCATACTCCTGGATAGGTTGGCCGGGTTTGGGTTTCGGGGCTCTGCTTACCTCTGGCTGGAATCCTTCTTGTCCGGGCGAACCCAGAGGATTCAGCTGGGAGAGGAGGTATCAGGAGCAGGAGACCTGACATGTGGGGTACCCCAAGGCTCTGCCTTGTCCCCCTTATTGTTCAACTTATACCTGCAACCACTAATAAGCACCTTGGTTGAGATGGGCTGTCGGGTGTTCAACTATGCAGACGACACCCAGTTGTTGCTGAGCATAGATGACACCGTAAGGGCCAAGTCACTGGCACAGGAGATTCTTAGGTACACAGTCAACTGGATGTCCAGGAATCTCCTGAAGATTAACCCCGAGAAAACAGAGGTGTTAATTGTGTCATCCACCTGCTCCCCCTGGTGTGACCTCTACTGGCCCCAGGAATTAGGGCCCACCCCTAAGCCAGCAATCGTGGTCAAAAGTCTTGGCATTAGAATAGACGGCGCCCTCTCAATGACCAATCAAATCTCTGCGGTAGTAGGTACCTGTAACGGCATCATAAGACAACTGCGCAAACTTGTTCCACTTCTTTCCCAGTCCATGATCCGCACGATAGTTTCTGCCACCATACTGTCGAGGCTGGACAACGGAAATGCGCTCTACCTGGGCTTACCTAAAGCCTTAACAAATAGACTGCCGGTAGTCTTAAATGATGCGGCAAGATTAATCTTCAGACTTCCAAGGAGATCACATGCATCCCCGCTGTTGCTGAATCTTCACTGGTTACCAGTGACGCAAAGGTCGGCTTTCAAGAGCCTCTGCATAGCCCACAAGGCCATCTATGGGCAAGCCCCTTCCTATATCAAGGAAAGACTAGTTATATACAGGCCCGAAAGAAGCCTAAGGTCCTCCGAGGCTCAGTTGCTGGTATGTCCTCGGTTCAGGCTAGCAACAAAAGGAGGGAGATCCTTTTCGGTCCTACTGCCCAAAATGTGGGCTGCCGGAAGCTCTTCGCAAGGAAGGAAATCTGCTTTGCTTTAGGAAAGCCCTGAAGACAACTCTATTTAGAACAGCGTTGAGCTCAGTATAGACCTAGCTCGCCTCCTGTTGCTGCCCGAGCTGTGATGTCATTGCGGTCAAAAGTGCCCTGAGACCTGTCGGTGACTTGGCGCTATATAAACCGACATAAACATAAACAAACATAAACTGTAACAAATTAAACTTGTGGTGTTGCTAAAATTAAAAACAATCCCAACCATCCCCGCATAATACAACCATTTATTTTGTTTTTTTTGTTTTTGTTCTATAAAAGAAGGGCTATAATATAAAAATAACAAAGCAGTAAGAACTGTGGAAACCATTAGACAAAAAATAACATAAAAAGATAGTAATTCCTTGGGATGCCCCGCACAGAAATTTGAACCTTATTATCCAAACACGGCCGAGGTACTTGGCCAACACCACAGGCAAAAAGGGTCTGTGCATCTGACTTTAAAATACGTAAAGCAGTGCCGTGTTCATATATTCCCAATTGTCTGCAGATGGGCTTTAACCATCTTGTTCCAGCACTTTTTGTAGGCAGAGCAGGCAAACATATGATGGGCCGTGCTCTCAGTCAACGCTTTGCCACATGGACACCCCGCTGGTGTTTGGTGTGGGGCGCTCCATTTTGCAGTTAGCTCTCAACCTGGGAGTGAACCTACCCTAAACTGTATATAAAGTGCTCTATCTCGTGGTGTCTGGATGAAGTCTAGGTATGGTTTTAAGATGATATGCTGCTTGTGAAGATAAAATTCATCCATGAGCCTTCCTAATCTTAAATTGCTATGCGCCTGGGCATCAACCAAGGCCCAATAGTGCCTTTTGAGCTCAGCTTTACTGGGTGGGATTTGCATATCCCATGACTAATTAAAGCTGAGTGCAAAAAGCATATGTATTTACATCTTTAAGTTCTGGAGGTATAGCTACTAATTCTAAGTCTTTATGGACAGGACTAGCTGGCATTTTGTTCTTTTCTAATTTATTGTAACAATATTTACAAATACATTGTACAATACCTGTCTCAAAACAACCTTCCACAAGCAGATACGCAGCACATTCTCTCCGTTAATCATTGTTTTCCTTTCCACTTTTTAAAAAAAACATCTACATTCCTAGTTTGAATTTTATAGTGAGTACGTCGGCAACAAATACAAACATAGTTGGGATTTTCACCAGAAACTACTTTAAACTTTGTTATTTCTTTTTCAAACTTCACTTCAGTATTATCTTCTATCTCTTCTTCAACACTTCGAACTCTCACATTCTCTACACTCCTCTTGACCAGCAAAGAAACATAACTATATCATCACAAACTATTTTTACACCCAACACTGAACCATGCAAAAGAGCTGTATCATTACTGTATTTAAAGTCTTCAATCTTTTTAAAATTAAGATAAACAATTTTCTTTTCAATTCAAATGCGTTTTCAATTACACTTAGAATCTCCTTTTTTGTAACGAAAATGCTGACCTCCTTTTATATATTTTTAACTTTCTTAGTAAATTTTGGAGTACTCTACTTTTATACAATCTTTTTCAAATTTCTGAAAATTGTTTCTTCCTGCTTCCAAATGTTGCTTTTCCTGAAAATTCAATTTTCCTGTTTTTTCTACATTCTTCTTTTCCTTTTGTTTCACTGTTCTTGTTCGATCTCTCTCTTCTTCATTTTTAGAATTTGAAACACTCTTTAAAAGTAAAAAAAAAATCTTTACTTCTCTTACCAGAAGACTTTTTCTTTAAGGATCCATGTTCTACTTGATCTAATTGCTCTTTTTTTTTTTTACATAGGCCTCTTTTCTTCATTCGTAAAAATTATGCAAAATATCTGTAAAAAAAGAAAAGTTTTGAAAACAATTTAATATAATTAAAATAATTATATATAACAATTCACATATATAACTATAAAAAATACATATAAAGAAACTGCATTAATGATTTGAGCAATGGAACAGTGCTACCTGTATAATTGTAGTAGTGTATGCAGCACAATCGACCAAGTGCTTAGGTTTGTGATGATATTTTGGCGGGTTGTTATCCTAGATGGGGGCACGCTATAAGCTGCCTTCATTGATCTGAAGTCTGCATTCGACCTTGTCCCCCGTAATAAAATGTGGAGTGCCTTTTTGGAAGGGGGGATGAGATGGAGCTGTTAGCAATGATAGTCAAATTGCATGATCATAACTGTGCCCAGGTCCGTTGGGGCACACACAGAGATGTTACTAATAGATTCCCAGTGTTAAAGGGTGTGCACCAGGGTTGTGTCCTTGCCTCTACCCTGTTTTCTTTATTCATTGACAGGGTTGTACAGTATTATTCCACATGTCCTACTGATGTTCCAACCTTGGGGGGGGCTGAAAAGTCCCCTACTCATATTCACGGACGACACCTTGATTCTATCTAAGACTTAATCTGGGTTACGGGTGGCCCTGTCCCGTTTTGAGGAGTTCTGCCATGACCATGAGCTGATGGTCAATGTGGACAAGACTACGTTTATGGTCCTCCACTCACAAAAGGTTATGAGGGGCAAGGTGTACATGAATGATGTTTTTTTGGAGCAGACTGATGTATTCACCTACCTGGGGGTAACCTTAAATAGGAATTTGCATTGGAAGCCCCAAATCGATATGCTTGCCCTGAAACACGCTTAATTGGCAGGAGCTCTTTCAAAAGAGCATATGCTCTCGATCACTAAACCACTAGCTCCCGCCCGTAAAATATATAATTCACAGGTTACGAGTGCAATTTTATATGACGCAGAATTATGGGGTCATGAGGACATTACTCCCATAGTTATCGCCCAAAACATAATTCATGTGGGCACTAACAGGCCTGCCTCAATCCACCCCATTAGTGCCCTTGTTTTTGGATCTGGGATGCTTTTGTATCGAGGACCTGGCCCGATTCAGGCCTATAGCCTTGTGGAGAAGGCTGTGGGCTACTCCCGAGCTCTCCTTGTACACCAAAGCCATATTGGATTTCAGGGGGGTCGGGTGCCTAAGCAAGATTAAGTGGCTTAGGCATATAAAAAAACTGATAGACATGGGGATGGGTATATTGTGGAAGAACCCAGAAATGACCCCCCTCCCGACCAAAAAAGAGCTTAAAGCTGCCTACATGGACATGGTGAAGTCTGAGCGGTTTTCTTCTACTACTAGGCCTACCCTGACTAGGGATTTCTTGTCAATTAAACACGAGGCTGGATTTGAGCAATACTGGGACATCATTTCAAAACCATTGGATAGGAAGCTTTACCATCAGTTTAGGGTAGGCTCCCTTCCAACTAGAGTTTTCTCTAGCAAATGGCTGAAGCCAATGTCCGATCTGTGCCCGTTGTGCTTAGTCCAGTCAGAATCAGTTGCCCATATCCTATTTATCTGCTCAGCCTACAAGCCACCAAGAATGAAATGGCCTAAACCCATTTCTTCCAATCTAGGCACGAGAGTCGCCACATAGGCCCTGAGAATCCTACAGACTTGTACTCAGGAACCTATTGTCATTGCCATGGCAAAATTCCTGAGTTGGGCATGGGTGATCAGGGCAAACAAAATCAAGGGCTTACCATCCTGATTTGTTTTAATTCATTTTATTCCTATTTTTGGGATGTGTGACCACCTGTGTCGGCTACGCTGCCATGAATTGTGGTAGGGCTTCTGATCCTGTGGAAGATCTGGGTAGTTCTTTTCTTAGATTGCAAGCTCTTTGGTTTTACCTTTTCCCGCTCCCCTTACAAAATTGTAATTGAGCGGACATTTTATCTCATATTTTCTTAAATAGATTTTTTAATAGTACATCAGTGTTTGTCGAACTAATGGTTTATTGTTCCTTTTAAATATTTTACTGTGTCCGTTTTTGTGTAATACTGGTATCGCTCATTCATTATGTTACAAAGTTTTGTATTTTGCCTATCTTTTAAATTGATTGTATGTCATTTACGGTTTTATAATCAAAATAAAGAATGATGAACTGAACTGAGCATTGTGAAACATAGTAAAGCACAGCATTAGCAGTATACATGTGATTGTGGAACTGCATGGTTAGAACCTGTGTCATTCCATGAATACATGGCTAGTTACTAAAAGATTACAAAACTGCACGGAGAGTGCCTGAGTGCATTTATAAATGCTTAGGTATTGGTGGAATGATTCGATAAGTAGATAGTGCTGGATGGGTGATTGGAGAAGTGCATGGGAGTGACAGAAGGATTCCTAAACTGTGTAAGAACTAACTGGGTAATTACAGGAGTGTATCAATAGTATGTAGCTGGTTAGAGGGCTGCATGGATGGATTGCACATAATATTGTAGCTGTACTTGTGTTAGTGGACAGGCCATTGCATGAGTACATGACTAGTAACTGGAATGATTACAGTGCTGCAGAGTGCATGGTGAATTTGTAAGTGCTTAGATATTGGCAGAGGGATAGGATAAGTAGATCGTGCTGGATAGGTGAATAAAGAAGTGCATGGGCCTGCGAGGAGGATTCCTAGACTGTATGGGTACTAACTGGGTATTTAGAAGAGTGAATCAATGGTATGTAGCTGGTTAGAGGTCGGCATGCATAGTGCACAGAATATTGTAGCTCTACTTGTTTTAGTGGCTAAGCCATTCCATAAGTAAACGACTAGTAACTGGAAGGATTGCAATGCTGCAAACAGAGTTCATGGTGAATTTATATGTGCTTAAGTATTGGCGGAGTGATAGGATAAGTATATAGGACCGGACAGGTAATTGGAAAAGTGCATGCGACAGACAGGAGAATTCCTAGACTGCATAGGTACTAACTGGGTATTTAGAAGAGTAAATCAATAGTATATAGCTGATTAGAGGTCTGCAAAGATAGTGCACAGAATATTGTAACTGTACTTGTGTTAGTGGCTAGGTCATTCCATAAGTACATGAATAGTAACTCAAATTATTACAGTGCTACAAACAGAGTGCATGATGAAATTATAAGTGCTTTGGTATTGGCGGAGTAATAGGATGAGTAGATAGTGCTGGATAGGTGATTGGAGAAGTGCATGGGACTGACAACAGGATTCATAGACTGTATGCGTACTAACTGGGTATTTAGAGAAGTGTACCAATAGAATGTAGCTGGTTAGAGTTCTGCATGGGTAGTTAGTGCACATAATATTGTAGCTGTACTTGTCTTAGGGTCTAGGCCATTCCATAAGTACATGACTAGTAACTGGAAGGATTACAGTGCTGCAAACAGAGTACATGGTGAATTTATAAGTGCTTAGGTATTGACAGAGTGATAGGATAAGTAGATAGTGCTGGATGGGTGATTGGGGAAGTGCATGGGACTGACAGGAGGATTCATAGACTGTATCGGTACTAATTGGGTATTTACCAGAGTGTATCAATAGTATGTAGCTGGTTAGAGCTCTGCATGGATAGTGCACAGAATATTGTAACTGTACTTGTGTTTGTGGCTAAGCTATTCCATAAGTACATCACTAGTAACTGGAATAATTACAGCACTGCAAACAAAGAGCATGATGAATTTATAAGTGCTTAGGTATTGGGGGAGTGATAGGATAAGTATATTGTGCTGGAGGGGTGATTAGAGAAGTGTATGGGACAGACAGGAGGATCCCGAGACTACATAGGTACTAACAAATAAAACAAAGGCTTCTCGAAGCTCGAGGGGATTAAAATAAGCTCTGAAAGGCCATTGAAATACATTGGAATGCGGCTTTGCAGGCCTTTACCGGCCCATAGAAGCTTTGAGCGCTCCTTTGTACACAATGGAGCTCCCAACATTCTAATGTTCGAATACTATAGAGAATTTTTATTAAAGAACATTTAAATACATTTAAAAAAACTTTACAAAATATATCTCAAACTTCAAATTTCATAATTTATATATTTTTTTTTTTAAATAATGCACCACATACCACACCTCACAAACTGAGAACTCACCTTTCAAATTGATTTGTGGATTATGAAGTATCAGCATCTCACACCAGATTTTCTTATGCACACAATCAATAAAATGCACTGCTCTTAACAAAACCAATAATGTCAAACTTTCCCTCTCTTTCTCTACACTTATAGATGTAAATAACATATCACATTGCTTCCCAGATTTTTTCAAATTCTAAAACATATTTCTATTGGTTACACATATTAACCCTTGCCAACTGACTTTTAACTGACCCAAAAATGTTTCTGGTATTTTCTTGATTTGTGCCTGCACCGTGCACCGTAAGCGATGACACCGTGAATCCATACAGGAGTTTAAAAATATATTACAAATAATTTTACAACTTTTTTTTAATAATACACTACTTCTAAAGATAGCACAGACTTGGGAAATCTTACTGTATTAACATATTACTTTAATATTTATAACAAATTCACATTTTAATGTCACAGTTAAGTTTTTAACCTACCCCCATTCTCCTTAATGCCTGTTTCCATAGTAACAGTTCATGGAACACTCAACTGAACGGACAGGTCACAAGTTCAGCACACAATGCTGCAAATACAAACAGCAAGTGTGCTTAACTTTTCAAAATATGAGCGTAATGTACCTTTCAAACATGTTTTACTAACCAAAAAGAAACATGCTTTTTAAAGACAGAAACATGCACCCTATTTTTGACTATATCATGTTCATTTCTCTTCTTCTTTAAAACTTCATTTTGTCCACCATTTTAGATACCTCTCATTCTACCAACTGTCTACTTTGACTACACACATCTTTGCAGTGCATCCAGACTTCCCTTCAAGATGCTTAGAGTGTGGATTGTGGGACACAGCTATGTTTTCTGGTGCAAAAGGTATGCTGCACACAGAGGTATTGACAAAGATCTAGCTTTGCAAAATGTGGATATTACATGGATTGTACAAAGAGGATTAAAGTGGCACCAATTGATGCCTTTGGTTAAAACCTTCTTACAGCTCCAACCCCCTGACCTCATGATTGTGCACTGTGGTGGAAATGACCTAGGCACATTGACTGGGATAGGTCTAGAAATGATAATGAAGGACACCTTTGCAAAATTGATGCTGCTTTTCCCCAAAACTGCCTTTGTATAACATATGCCAAAGAGAAAAATGGAACTGGTTCAATCAATTTTGTCCTCAGATTGAGAAAGCTAGAAAAAATGTCAATAAAGCTGTTTCTCCTTACCTCAGAGACCATAGTATGGGGTCTATATACAACAACAATCTGCGTTTCAATATGGATGGCATCTACAGGAGTGATGGTGTACATTTCACAGATAAGGGAAACAGAGTCCTTCTCAACAACCTAAGGCTCTGCACCGGCACCTAAATGTTGCTACAAAAATCTCCCAATAAACACAAGGGCTCTTTTTAGAGCCACCTAATAACACAACATATAATTTAGTTTTTGAAAAAATATATATATTTTTTCTTGCTTGGAGTTGCGCACCCAGCTCGACTTAAAGCTGCGCAGCCATCTCGTTCACATGGGGGGCTGGATGAGAGACGCGCTAGAGTTGCGACTCCATTTAAAAAAAAAATCCACTTTCACTAATTTACATTTGCCTCGGGCATCCATCCCCAAAGCATGCCCACATGTTCATTATTAAAAAAAACAAAATAACAAGGGGAGGGCCATGTAGGCCCCCCTCCCGTGGGGAATTGTGACCCCGGGGACCCCATCCCACGGGGCATGGGCACATATATATTTTTTTAAGGAGGGAGGCTGAATGGCTTCCCTCCTGTGGCCTCTATTGGCCCCGGGGACCCCATCCCCCGGGGCCGGCCTTTATTTATTTAATTTTGTATTTGACTAGGGGGGCTGTGTGGTCCCCCTCCCGGGCCACTTCTAGCCCCAGGGGCCCCATCCCTCGGGGCCAGCCCTATCCATTGGGGACCATGGGGGAGCCCCAATGCCCTCACGGTCCCGCCGACTCCCCGTCTCCTGCGGGAGACGGCATTGCTTTTTCACACAGGGAGCTGCTGACATGCAGCACCCCATGTGGAAAAGTAATAGGCTTTGGATTTTGGAGGATAGAGCAGGGTCTCGCTTCCAAAATCCAATGCAAGTTTGCTATGACAGGACGGGAGCCATGGGCTCCCGCCCTGTCATAGCAAACAGCAGTGTCCTGGGGTGGGCACCCTGGGACACTGCAGGAGCCGGCCCTGGGGGGTGGCAGTCCACAGAGCTATCATGAGCTCCATATGGGCCCCTCCCAACATGAGTGAAGCCTCGGGGAGGAGGTGGTCCCCGCTATTATTTTTTATGAAATTCCTCGGGACCTAGCCCACTCGGGGGCTCATTAAATTCAAATGCAGGAACCCGCGCTTAATTGTTTTTAAATGATTTAGGCGGAATTCGCGACCCCAGCATGAACTGTGCCAAAATTAAAAACAAAAATGCTTTTTTTGGCCCCGGGTGTTCTTCTGGGACCCCCTGAGCAGGCCTAGGATGTCAGGGTGTTTCTACCCTGCCTGCTTCTCTTGTTTTATATCTTTATTTCACTGTTTACTGGTGACTCGCTTCTACCGAGTCACAAGATGGATTGCCAACACTTCCTGGTTTGGAGTGTTGGCAGCCAATCACAGTGAAGCTCATGCACAGGAGTTAGGCTCTGCCCAGATATCAAAACTTGTATTTTTTTAATTTATCAGCAACTACTGAACACATTTACACCATTTAAAAAAAAGGTTGCTTTCTGATCCAACCATTACCTTTTTCCAAATTAGGGGTAATTCCGTTCAGTAGTTTCGGCTGTAGCCTTGCCCAAAGTTTCCTATGGGAGATTCATTGTTTTACTATTATTTTTTGAATTTCTCAAAAACTACTGAACAGATTTACACCATTTTTAAATAAAGGTTGCTTTCTGAACCAAGCTCTACCTTTTTGCCAAATTTGGGGTAATTCCACTCAGCAGTTCGGGCTGTAGCCCATCTCAACATTTCCTATGGAAATTAACATGGGGAAAACGTGTTTTGGGACCCCCTTTTTTTCTCAGCTCCCGCTTGACAAATCACCCCCATACTTTTAGGATAGGAGCTGACCTGGATACACTTTTTTTGGGAGAATTTTGCGAAGATTCATAAACGATGCCAAAGTTATTGGCAAATAAAAACATGCTTTTCCTATAAAAACTAGGTTCTAACTATAACTGCATACTGGCGATTGCCAGTAGGTTTTTTATATATATATATATATATATTTATATATATATATATATATATATATATATATATATATATATACTCTTGAGCAAAGGTTTTCTAATAATAACAACAAAAAAACGGCAAAATAAACGGTGATGAGACAACAAAAGACAAAATGGAAAAAAGAGAAGCAAGTAGACACAAATTTCTGTTGTCCATGCTTGAAAAAGAGTGTGTACAAAAAGAAGTTGACAAACAAAATGCAACTGGAAAATCGGATGTGAAAAGTAAATTACGAATATGGGAAAAACTTAGTAGAAAAGAAATAAATAAGCCCTGGGAACTGCTTACCCTCAAAAAATATCTAGAGGTACAACGTGACCCAGGGGATTGTAAATAATGCTGATGCCACGAATGAATTATTACAAGAATCGAGAGATCACGTATTGAAATCATCATTAGGTTTAATTGAAATTCTGGTGAAACACATCGAAGTAGCCCTCAATAAAGTCAGAGAAGAACTACATGAGATGGAAAAAAATGAATGGCTTTGAAATTAAATATGGAAATGAACAAGTATAATGTTGAATTAGAGGGATGCATAGAAAAACATGAGGAAATTGTCCGACAACGAAACATACGAAATTCATATGAGATACAGTTGACTACACAGAAGGGAACATTTTTACATTCACCCGAATATTTGACCCTTGCAGGAAACAAACATCCCTAATTAGCTTAGCGAGTGCCTCCAGTAGTTTCTCCGCATTAACATCCACAGATTTGAACAGTGGAGGAGAGCCGGAAAATCAAACAAAATGAAAAAGTTTGTGGGCGGATTGAGCTGTGAAGACGGAGTGACATTTGTTTTAGTAATTGTGTATTCACACACCTTTATAGTTATTTATGTCTTTGTAATTGAATGTGAGCATGTAAAATGTGTTCTTTACATCTATCATGCAATTCTCTTCACTTTTTTTCCTGTCTTTATTTGAAATAGAAATGGATGCCACTAAGTATCACGAGCTTCTGGATTATGTAAGCCGTAATTTGTATCCCGATCGTTTCAGTAAAGTCCAGAAGCATGGACTGTCTAAAAAATTCATAGTTTATGGTAGTATAATTCTCTGAGTATTGATTTATCATTGCAATGTGAAATTTAGAGTACTACAATGTGTATTTTAATCTGCAAATTTATGTGGTATGTATTTATACATGCATTTACTTGTTGAATACTTTACTTGTTAAAAACATGACCTCTATTTTTTGCTGTGCTGATTTTTATGTTTTTGTCATAAAATGTATTTATAAAAATGTTACTTTTTAAAATTTGAATAGAGTATATATTTTTAAATGGTAAATAACAGTGATTGAGTTTTATGTTTCCTTTATTAGCTTGAGTTTGTACTACCAACAGAAAGCGAATATGCAGACATTATCGTAGAAAAGAACATTAGAAAAGCAGACTTGCAGAAGCAGACAAAGCAGAAAATTGAGCTTGCCCACGAAAATCAGAAAGAAAAATATAAAAAGAGAATTTCAAAGAAATAAAAGCTGTGCACCTTCAGAAAAAGAGATTTACTGCTTTTAAAAAATTGCAGTCAAACAACGAGGAAAGGAGGGATTTTTGAGCACAACTTTACTAGACCCTACTGTATTTCCGTAATGCAAGGAAAGCGTGTAAACTTAGTCAATGGTAGCAACATGCCTTTACGAAGAACATATAATCTCGACATGTTAAGGCCTTATAAAACGAGTGTGAAAGGTAATCTATTAAAGGGTAACTTTTTTTAAGTAATGGGACATAAGTTGGATGTGTGGTGTAATGATGTTCCAGTTACCTAGCCATAAATAATAATATAAATAATAATTCTTCATCAATGTTGGTACTGAAAACCTTTTATTTTAACCTTAGTGTTTAGCAATATCAGCAACAGTGTTGTCCTATATATTCCTGGGCAAATATCGCTCTTCTGCTTTTCAGGTAAATATTTATATCTGTTATGTTACTTTTCAGAGTTACAGGTGCAAAGGAATATTGAAAGTTAGTGATTCTCTGAATTAATATTTTATGGTAGGATCGAGTAACGTTTAGAAGACTATGAGAAATGTAAGATGTTTTTCAAGGGATGTTTGTTCATTTTGAATATATATTGCATTGATATTCACGTTTTCCAATTGTTGTAAGTTTAAACGTATGTATTTGGGTTGTAATGTAAAGTTATTCATGATTAATTTTTAACTCCAGGTACCTTTTGAGAAAATGGACATATAAAATCTTATTTCTATAATGTTTTTTATAGATTTTGAAACCTCTAACCAAGACAATAATCGTTCATGATTCACTGAGTAACAAAATTCAAACCTATCACGAGTTTTTACTAAATTGAAGGTAATCTTTCCCTAAAAAAAACTCTGTTATCTCTTTATTATTTTTTACATTGCATAAATATAAAATTGTCAAAATGATTTCTCTTTATGAAATAAAAAAAAGAAAAATATTTACCATTACCATTCGTATGTCTCTAAAGGGGTTTCCTACAGCAATTGAAGCGTCCCAACTGACCAATGCAGTTAGTCGTAGAATGTAACCAAAAGCAACTGGACAACTACAATTATGGTGTTTTTTGCATGCTGGTAATGATACTTCCATTATGATTTTTTTAAATCTTAATTTGTTAAAGATACATTACTTTATCTTAACAGCGTTCTTCTTTAGAAGACTCGTAAATAGAAAAGAGGGTTTTTAGGGATGACATTTATGAACGTCTACTGAACGTGTCTATAGTGACGGTCGGAAGCATTTTGCTATTCGCATATTATGATTGTTTTTCAACCCCAATCCTATTGTGAACAATTGTTGTTATATAAATTAAAATTCAGGTTAGACATTTGTACAACATATACATTTTTAACTCTCTTTTCAGTTTGCAGACTGTTACATAAGTCAGCTGCCAGTTGCCCTGATTTGTATTAATGAAATATTTCTGGAAAATGATCAATTGAAAATTGCAATGGACCTAATGGAGTCATCAGGTTTGGCTTCAACATTTTAATGATAAAAAAGGTGTATTACTCTGTATTTTGTTTTGTCATATACATTATTTTTAGAAAAAGGCATAACTTTCAATTTTAACATAGTATAGGAAGACATTTTCATTATGTTTGTGAATTTTCAATTATGTTCGTTGTCTAGCCATTAAAATGTCTTTGGAACAGTTGTGACTGACTCATTTCCTTGATTTGAAAACACTTGGAAACATGTACAATATATAGCAAATTAAGTTTTCAGTGGTTAGCATTGCTGTCATGATGCGCTAATGTACATATTTTTTACATTTAGACTCTGTTGAAAAGTATTGTGGTGTCTGCAACCAAAAAGCTTCAGCAATATATACAGAAAACGTTATGGTAAGGGTCTTTTCTGAGTTGCGTTCGCCATGTTGGTTCACTGGCTATGCACCCTTCCTAGTAATGGACTCTACACTACTTTGCCACTGACTGAGGACAGTTCACCATGTTTACTATGTTAATAAGTTTAAGTTAGCATAGCAAAAAGCTGTTGACCTTTATACTATGCAAATAGAGTAACAAATTAATTTCCACTTTCTTCCCAACAGGCACAATGTTTAGAATGCTGCCGATGGGTCCCCCTTGAATGTATCAAAACGAATGCAAGATCTTAGTTACCTTTTTCATGTTACAAATGTAACAAATGTATGTATTAAGAAAGTAAAGATGTGATTGCATGCCAGCTGTAGAATTACATGTTCTGCATACTCCTGCCATCTAGTGTTGTGTCTGGATTATAATAAGTAGTATTTTTTTGAAGAAGTCTTTCAAGTTGCGAGTAAGGTCACTCCTCCTCTTCTTTTTTATACTGTGTGGGCATCGACTCCATTGTTTCTATTCACACACGAGTTTGATAATGGAGTAAGTATGTGTAAGATAGAGTTGTTATTGCGTATGTAAAATAAATATTAACATGCAAAAACCACAGGTGTTGGCGGGTAGGCAGGAGGATACATGTTAATGAATAGCTGAACATTCTAACAATACATGCTGACACTAATAATGTCCCAGATTTTGACCCTGTTTGCAGTTTCTTACATATGTCAACAGCCCGAAGCAGATATTTTAAGAAGTTTGCAAAAACCGAGCTGTACAACGACTAAATTGTTGTACTTATTTAATTTGATCAAATTTGATTTTCAAAAATGACTGGTTGTCCTTTTACAGGAGTAAGTTGTAGTAGACCTCCAAAAACTATGACGTGTTTTCCTCCAAATAACACGTCATACCGTGTTTTAAGAATTTTTTGCATTCTTAAATGCACAAAGGCAAGCACTAGGTTTGATACCATGCTTACCTCATCAATAATGAGAAGTTTAATTTTCTTCAAGACTCTTGAAACTTCACAACAAGCTTCTCCAGATAGCTTTTTGTATTCCAATTTGTTTTCATGCTCTACTGGTAGCATTAGTAAATGATGTAAACTAATTCCTTTAATATTGTGTGCTGCCAACCCAGTTACTATTTTGGATGGGGTAAGGTGAATAGACATATTCAACATTTTTTAGTACTGCATTTTAGTATAACAGCCTGAGTCATTTTCCATAGTCATAAGCAGTGACTGGTTTTGAATTTTACGAAAACTTAAGAACAGGATATCTTTATAAGCAATTATATTTCTATAACCTTATAAACTACTAAAACTCTACTGTTGAAATGTTATTAGACAACTGTATCTACATAAAAAATGTTTTGGGTCCAAATAATTGGTAAACCTACTTTTGTATTATGTACTAAGAAAACTGTTAAAGTGAGGTTTTTATGTTTTTGTGCTAGGACCTAAAACATAACCTGATTTGTTATGGATAAAGAGGGCAATATTACAGAAAAGACATTAAAAATGAGCAACAGTGTCATTGAACTACAAAATCAATCTATAACAGGCAGCGAGACTAATTCAGAGGACATCAGTACTGCAGATGTCATCTGTGAATTTGAAAATGAAAGCAATGATGCTGATTTTTTGGAAGCACTGGATGACGTAGATTTACTGGAAGCTATAAACTCTGAAATGGCAAACCAGCAGACATTATTAGACAACTGTATTTACATTGAAGACTCTTCATCCCCACAATTATGCGAGAGCTGCATGCGACAGGCTGTGGAAAGACCCTCCACCAGCTGTAGCTAGCCCTTCAACAGCACCATCAACTCCGCATCCGGACATCCGTCCCGATTTTGCAGACCTTATTATTTCATGCAATAACACATTTTTGGGAACTACTTCCCAGACAAGGAGGTAGTGGGTAATTTGCACGTCTGCTGCCTTTGTTGGATGTGGGTGCATATTCTAATTCCAATTACAAGCCCTCGATATAGTCCACTATTGTTGTTTTTGGGAACTACGTCCCCAACAAGGCAGTGGGTAATTTGCACGTTTGCTGCCTTCGATGAATGTGGTTGCCAATTCTTATTCTAATTCCAATTACAGGCTCTCGATAAAGTCCACAATTGTTGTTTATGGTAACTACATCCCCGACAACGCAGTGGGTAATTTGCGCATCTGCTGCCTTCGTTGGATGTGGTTACCAATTCTTATTCTAATTCTAATTCTAAACCCTCGATAGAGTCCAGTATTGTTTTTTTAGGTTATGTAGAGTATGTATTTTGTATGTATGCCTTCAACACTGATGAGGGCGGGGGACTTTTACTCCTCAACACCGATTCATTACTACGTCCCATGTTGGACACATCTGTGTAATGGGCTGGAAATCCAAACATCCTACAGTACACAGACTTTATTTTTTGTTCCAAGTTGTCAACTTGCTCAAATCTTCTTTCATATACAGAGCCACTTTAATTCTTCTTCCAAGTTAAGTGACAGGAAATGTCAACTTGCTCATTCCAATTACAGGGCCTCGTAAGAGCCCTATGTTGTTATTTTTTGTAACTATGTCACCGAGTCGGGAGTGTGTAGTTTGCGCTACTGCAGCCTTCCTTGCATGTGGCTGACTTTTGTCAGGCTCCCTCTACGGACTCATACTTTACAATTCCTTTTTACCTTATTTAGCATTTGTGTAGAATGAAAAGCTTAACAAAGCCACTTTAATTCTTCTTCAAAGTTGCTAAGCACCATGAAATATCAACTTGCTCATTCAAATTACAGGGCCTCGTAAGAGCCCTGTGTTGTAATTTTTTGTAACTACTTCACCGAGTCGGGAGTGTGTAGTTTGCGCTTCTGCAGCCTTCCTTGCATGTGGCTGACAGACTTTTTTTTCTTCTACCAAGTTGTCGACTTGCTCAAATCGTCTTTCATATTTCACCATGGTAGGCACAGAAAGTAGCATCGAAAGCTGATAGTGGAGACATCTGAACGTTTCGTCGTCTTGAGTGGGACGTGCGATCTTCCCAAGGTTATGTAGAGTATGTATTTTGTATGTATGCCTTCAACGCCGAACGTCGAGCTGACGACGGCGGGGAACTTCTACTCCTCAACGCCGATTAACTACTACGTCCCATGTTGGACACATCTGTGTAATGGGATGGAAATCCAAACATCCTACAGGCCATAGACTTTATTTTTTGTTCCAAGTTGTCAATTTGCTCAAATCTTCTTTCATGCACAGAGCCACTTTAATTCTTCTTCCAAGTTAAGCGACAGGAAATGTCAACTTGCTCATTCCAGTTTTAGGGCCTCGTAAAACCCCTGTGTTGTTATTTTTTGTAACTACGTCACCGAGTTGGGAGTGTGTAGTTTGCGCTTCTTCAGCCTTCCTTGCATGTGGCTGATGTTTCTCAGGCTCCCTCTACGGACTCATACTTTACAATTCCTTTTTACCTTATTTAGCAATCGTGTAGAATGAAAAGCTTAACAAAGCCACTTTAATTATTCTTCAAATTTGCTAAGCAACAATGAAATGTCAACATGCTCATTCAAATTACAGGGCCTCGTAAGAGCCCTATGTTATTATTTTTTTTAACTACGTCACCGAGTCAGGAGTGTGTAGTTTGCGCTTCTGCAGCCTTCCATGCATGTGGCTGACAGACTTTATTTCTTTTACCAAGTTGTCAACTTGCTCAAATCGTCTTTCATATTTCACCATGGTAGGCACAGAAAGTAGCATCGAAAGTTGATAGTGCAGACATCTGAACGTTTCGTCGTCTTGAGGGGGACGTGCGATCGTCCCGAGGTTATGTAGAGTATGTATTTAGTATGTATGCCTTCAACGCCGAACGTTGAGCTGATGACGGCAGGGGACTTCTACTCCTCAACACCGATTGACTTCTACGTCCCATGTTGGACACATCTGTGTAATGGGCTGGAAATCCAAACATCCTACAGGACACAAACTTTATTTTTTGTTCCAAGTTGTCAACTTGCTCAAATCTTCTTTCATATACAGAGCCACTTTAATTCTTCTTCCAACTTAAGCGACAGGAAATGTCAACTTGCTCATCCCAATTACACGGCCTCGTAAGAGCCCTGTGTTGTTATTTTTTGTAACTACGTCACCGAGTCAGGAGTCTATAGTTTGCGCTTCTGCAGCCTTCCTTGCATGTGGCTGACATTTCTCAGGCTCCCTCTACGGACTCATACTTTACAATTCCTTCTTACCTTATTTACCATTCGTGTAGAATGAAAAGCTTAACAAAGCCACTTTAATTCTTCTTCAAAGTTGCTAAACAACATGAAATGTCAACTTGCTCATTCGAATTACAGGGCCTCGTCAGAGCCCTCTGTTGTCATTTTTTGTAACCTTCGTCACCGAGTCGGGAGTGTGTAGTTTGCGCTTCTGCAGCCTTCCTTGCATGTGTCTGACAGACTTTATTTCTTCTACCAAGTTGTCAACTTGCTCAAACCATGGTAGGCACAGAAAGTAGCATCGAAAGTTGATAGTGGAGACATCTGAACGTTTCGTCGTCTTGAGGGGGATGTGCGATCGTCCCGAGGTTATGTAGAGTATGTATTTTGTATATATGCCTTCAACGCCGAACGTCGAGCTGACAATGTCGGGGGACTTCTACTCCTCAACGCCGATTGACTACTACCTCCCATGTTGGACACATCTGTGTTACCGACTGGAAATCCAAACATCCTACAGGACACAGACTTTATTTTTTGTTCCAAGTTGTCAACTTGCTCAAATCTTCATTCGTATTTCCATTTTGACACACACACCTCCATTTAAAAAGATCTAACTTTATTATAAAAGGCAGCACAGTTATCGGGCGTTTTCTTGGTCAAGGCATCCTCCATCTTTTGCAAATGGTAAAGGATACTTTATTTCGTGTTCCAAGTTGTCAACTTGCTTAAATCTTCTTTCATATTCCCATTTTTAAAACTCACACAACTACATTTAAAAAGTTCAAATGTTATTAAAAAAGGCAGCACAGTTATCAAGCGTTGTGTTGGTGATGGCCAAAATATTAATCATTAATATTATTATTTTTAATAAAGTTCTATTTCGACTAGAAGATGGAAGAATCTCCCTTGTGGTCAAGGAGTGACTCCCCAGTTCAAACAGTCACATAATTTTGCCATAATAGAGAAATGTTCACTTTCTGTGTCGCATTTATTGTGCTGCGCCACATGGTTGTTCCTGTCCTGTTTTCTCAAAAATCATGTATGTCTAACGCTGAACTTAACGTAATATGCTCCCTATTATTCATGGTGTGACAGCAGGAGGTGTGAGGAAGATGGGAGGAGGGCAAGAAGTTGATGGGGTGGTAAAAATAATGCTGAGGTACATTAAGGGATGATTACAAAGTCTATAAGGGAACACCATTGAGAACAAGTGGGATGGGTGAGATGCTGTTTGTATGACATTAAGTCAGGCAGATCCCTGCTGCGCCCCTCGCAATATTGTTGTCCTTGACTTGTCCCAACTTGCCCATGCACAAGGCTTGCACTGTATAGTAAGCACGTTTCCCTGTTGCATATACTAACATATATATTTACACATAGGTAGAAGTATATTATACTCTAAATACCTCCATTCTCTTCATTTGTCTCCAAATATACTAACAATAGAGTCGATTCCCATGCACAATGTCATCAAAAGGAGGAGACAGCCTTACCACGTGACTAAATAGACTTCTTCAAAGAAAAATAACTTCCAAACAGCCCAATACAACACGAGATGGCAGGACTATGGAAACCATGTGAATCTACAGCCTTACATGCCAAGAAGAAATGCTTACTGTGTAAGTGACATTTTCCATCTGTAAGATGTAAGATCTGTCAGTAGGAGAGAAACATATTCTCAGTGAAGTGAAATGAGTTATTCAGATACATTGAAACTATTTTCACAACTTGTTTACTGTTCTATCAGTGTTTCTGGTCCTCACGTTTAATATTTTGAGCTACACTGCAACTATTTTTACAACTTCTTTATGTAATATCGACGTTTGTGGTGCTCACAAAATATTTTGTGATATGTGGAAACTATTTTAAAAACTTCTTTACTGTAATACCAGTGTCTGAGGTGCTCACGTTAAACTATGTTTTAATACATTGTAACTATTTTAAAAACTTCTTTACTGTATTTCAGCGTTGAAGGTGCTCACGTAAAATATTTTTTGATACATTGTAACTATTTTAAAAACTTCTGAACTGTAATTTCAGTGTTTGAGGTGCTCACAGAAAAAATGTGTGATACATTAAAAATATTTTTACAACTTCCTTATTGTAATATCGTCGTCTGTGGTGCTTCCTATGAAATGTATTTAATATTTATTTAGAAAATGAAGGCACAAAGTTTGAAGTTGAGTGTAAATTCTTTTGAAAACATTAAATAAATAAATACAATAAACAAATACAGTGTCACTATGCATTGTGTCAAGTGCTTTATTTAAGATATAAAGGAATATGCTCACTTTCATGATCATGACACACAAAGCCAGATAAGAATGAACAGTGCATTTCAAGCGCATTACAGAAAGATGCAAACCATGTAATTTGATAATTGGGTATTAGGAATGGCATACAGAGCTCACATATAAAGTGATTTCCGAACCTTCTTACTTTTTATCTGGAAAAGTTGCTAAGGTCTTTCCAAGGTGATTTGAATATTTAAAAGGGGAAAGTAGGAAGTGAAGAACAGAGGTTAGAGGCCACATCTCAGGATACAAGAATAGATGAAAAGAGTGGTCCAAGGTCTGCATGTACAATGGCCAGTGGAGGCGTTTTGAGGGTGGGTACACTCAAAATGTTGTATAAAGTGCAATATCTGATGGCGGTACCAACACACACAGAGTGGGCAAGGGCTAATGAAATGATGGATTGTATGTGCTTGTACAATGATGAGAATACACTGGAGGAGGACCAGGTCAAGTGCAGAGATTTAATTGATACGGCATAGAAAAGGAGGAGTAACAAGTGGCAGAAGGGTCCATGAGTGGTGGAGGCGGGTTTCTTAATCCGTGTCCTACCTGCTGTGTTGCAAGCTTGAGACAGTGACGACCACCGCCCCTTACTTTGTCTCGCCCATTACGTTGTCAATTAGGGTAAAGGGAGGAAAAGGGAAAGAAGTAAAGTACATGTCTACAGATGTACTGGTATGTTCAGGACACTGGATCAAGCACTGAAGAACCAAGGTCAGATATAAAACAGGATACACAGAAGGCACCACAGATAGGACAGCGGATCATGTACACAAACTGGTAAGTCAGCAAAAGAACAACAAGACTAAGAAAACTGGAACAAACGGACGCTACACTGTGGAACTGATTGGCATGAGAGGTAGAAGAATACTGTAAAAAAAAGCCAGGTTAAAATGCAGAAAAGAGAAAAAAGATAACATATATGATTACAAAGACACTGGGGTAACTCTCTGTTGTCCAACACAGAAAAGATTGTGCAGAAATTATGTTAGAATGTTTAAGGAGCTGCATATGGGGTCCCCAAAACTAAATAAAATAAATAAATAGGCCTGTATAAGCTCTCTTCTGAATTAGGGGGTACACAAAACTACAGGGAGCAGAAATACTATCTGCTCCCCATCAGCGCCAGTCAAACCCTAGTCCACGCACACTGTCAACCTAGAATAGGCCTGTATAAGCTCTCTCTTCCAAATAGGAAAGTAGTTTGCAATGACAGGGTGGGAGCCACAAGGCTCCCACCCTGTCATTGCAAATGGCAGTGTCCCGGGTGTGTGCACCCCGAGACACTACAGGAGCCCTGGGGGTTGGCAGTCTCCACAGTCATCTTGGGCTCCCGGAGGAAGGCCACCCGGCCCCTCCAACACTTTCAAGAACCCCAGGGGTGATGGTCCCCCAGGATGGGGGTCCCCAGAGCCCCCCTCAAATAATGTTTTAAAGCACCGAGGGGTGGTGGTCCCCGGGGCTGGGGGGGCCTAAGAGACCCCCCACACATATACATTTACATTTACTGCGAGGGGGCCATGACCCCCGCACATATATTTTAAAAAAGACCCGGGGTGGCGGTCCCTGGGGCTGGGGGACCCCTCTGGGCCCCCATTATAATAAACTATATTGCCCACAGGACTTGGCCCCCCCGGGGGCTAATTAGCGCTAAAGCGGACTACAGTTTTTTTTTTTCATGCGATACGCGTATCCTACTCGCATGCTGCAATTTTTCTTTTCTTTTTTGGGCCTTGGGGGTCCTTTCAGGAACCCCCTGAGCAGGCTTAGGGGGTCAGAGTGTTTCTACCCTGCCCCCTTTCCATCATTTGCATACTTGTTTTTCAGTTTTCTTGTGCCTCGGTTCTACCGAGACACAAGATGGCTGCCAACACATCCTGGCTTCGAGTGTTGACTGACAGCCAATTAGCAAGCAGCTCGTGCTCGTAAAGTTACGCGTATAATCCTCGGACGGTACTGTCTATAGATATATCTGTGATTTAACTTTTGATTTTCTCAGAAACTACTGCACAGATTTACACCATTTAACAAAAAGCGTAATCTGCGAACCAAACTCTAGCCTTTTGCCAAATTTGGTGTAATTCCGTTCAGCAGTTCATGCTGCAGCCCGTCTTAAAGGTCCCAATGGAAAATTGCACGGGGAAAACACATTTTGGGACCCCTTTTTCTCGGCTTCTGCTTCAAGAATCACCCCCAAACTTCCAGGGAATGACCGGAGCAGAGCAGGCCATCTTCTTGAAGAATTTCACAAAAATTCGTCAACGGCCGCCAAAGTTATTTCAAATAGAATGTTGCGGATTTCCTATGGAAACTAGGTCCTAACTATAACTACCTACTGGCGACCACTAGTAGGTTTTATATATATATATATATATATAAATATAAATATATCCAAAACAAAGTTGCTCTTATAGTGAAGACACCCACGCAATGTTTGTACTCAGACTTTAATGGTAAAGCAGGCAGCAGTTCCAACAGTCATGACCTTCCAGCATATCTCTGCCATATATGCCATACGCGTTTCTGGATAGTCCCCTTGATCACTGGTAATGGCTTTTAGTGGAAAGACAGCTGCGCAGGCTCTAAATCGCACTCGCAATGTTTCTGAAATAGTCCCGCCCACCTGGGCGCAGTGCATCCTGGTTCTTGTAGTAAGAAAAAATATATCCATAGTGGTACAGCTGTCATTGCTCCCTCCATTTTTTAAAATACCATCGGGTTGCTGTTCTGGACATTACTGATGTACCGCTTGGTTCGTGCCACACTAAACCGGCAACTTCGCTCTTTAACTGCACTCCGTATTCCAGAGTGCAAGGACCCGCTCAGGAGCAGTGGAGTGTCTCTGTGGCCAGAGCAAGCCACTTTAAATCCAAAACAAAGTTGCTCGTATAATGAAGACACCCACGCGATGTTTGTTCTCAGCCTTTAATGGTAAAGCAGGCAGCAGTTCCAACAGTCATGACCGTCCAGCATATCTCTGCCATATATGCCATACGCGTTTCTGGATAGTCCCCTTGATCACTGGCAATGGCTTTTGGTGGAAAGACAGCTGCGCAGGCTTTAAATCGCACTCGCGATGTTTCTGAAATAGTCCTGCTCACCTGGGCGCAGTGCATCCTGGTTCTTGTAGTAAGAAAATATATATCCATATATATATATATTTATACACTGAAAAAGCCATAGATTTCAGACATGTTATAGTTAGGACTTAGCATTTAAAAAACCTTAGAAATTCCCTGAATAAACATAGGTTTCAGGGCTGTTATAGTTAGCTGGACATTTCACTCGTACAAAACCATTGAAATTCCTCCGTTATAGTTAGTTCGACTAACTATAACTCACGTGCCCGCAATCCACTGCTGATGATGTCACATATTACATCATTCATGACATGGTCAGTGACATCACTGATGACATCATTGATGACATCTCAAATGACATCATTGATGACATCAAAGGTTTTTTAAATGACATTTTTTAAAAGTATTATTAGTTATATTAATTTTTTTTATACTGATTTTCTACATTTTGTAACTGTTTATTTTTACATATTTTATTTTTTTAATTGCAATATATATATTTAATATAAATGGAAATAAAATATTTTTAAAAAAATTGAAACTTAAATATTGTTTTTTTTATTTTATATTTTTATTTAAACATATTTATATTATTTTCTTTACTGTATTTATTAAAAAAAAATTGGGGACTCACGCACCCAAAGCATACCTTTCTCAATCACTGCGCGGAACCTAGCCACCATTTTAGGAATGTTGAGAAGGATCCGCGTAGGGTGTGCGACGGGTATCTAAAATTATATATATGTATTTAATATACATATTAGAACAAGACATTATCTAAGCTAATCATAAAAATAATATATTTTTACTTTTAATAAAATTATATTACTTTTAAATGCAATTTCGCGAAGTCGCGTTGGGTGCATGCTGCCTGTGTGCAGGGTGCGCTGACCCCATGTGACCTGAAAAAAAAAGATTTGATTGGTTCATAACATTTCCTATTGTAAATATTGAAGGACCCAACCCATTTCAATCATTCTTCTTAGAGCTTCTTTGGAGACACATCTCTCAGCTGAGAAGAACCTTTTTTGGTAATTTCTTTTGTGCTATTTTCCAAATTCAGGACACAATGGCTTCAGGACAGAAGCCATCACAAGATTCTGACCATTCTTCAGAGAAAGAATTTGTTGCTGAGCCTGCACGTCCTCAGAGACCTACATCGGTGGTGTGGAAGTTTTTTACATTCCAAGAAGGCCAAAAAAAGGTCAATGCCACAAAAGTCACCTGTAAAATTTGTGAAAGGGTTCTATTGAGAAGCAGTGCCGATAAGAAGTATTCCTGCGGTACTGCCAGTATGTACAAGCATCTCTTTACCCTGTGTTGTTGTTGATAAGCTTTTATTCGATATGCAAGATATCTTATAAGCGTACACACAATACAGCCAATACAAATCTATAAAAAGACATCATTTAAAAAGGCAAATATTAGGTGCACATTAAAAAGGTAAAAGGACATATAATGCCATAAATAAATTAGCTAAAAATACATTAAACCGCTACTGACAATCTCTTGCATCTTATCAACCAAAACTGTTTTAAAAATTTGGCTATGCCACATACAATAGGGGGGGAAGTGTCCGTCATTAAAATGCGCAGTGCTACTAGATAACTACATGTGCCCATATTCCGGCAGAGGGGTTTAAGCCAGAAGCTCCTGGGCTTTGCATAGTCCGGGCATTCAAATAGGATATGCGTGATGGACTCTATCCTATTAGGGCAACATGCACAATAAGGGGACGTGTGGGCACCTGATTTCCACTTGGATACCAGAGCCCCTAGTGGTAGCGAGCCTACTCTAAATTTAAAATACAATGCTCGGTCATATGGGAGAGTAATTAGGTCCAGATAGGGCTCAAACACTACAACATCTTTTACTGTTAAAAAAGCAGCAGTGGACTTGCAATGATCCGGGTTTATAACTAGCTGTTCCGCAACCCAGTTCCAATACAGACTCTTCAGCACCTCTTTAGGTGGAGCCGATCTTGATAACCAACAGTCCCCCAATCCGATTTTCTCCAAAAGTTTTTTAGTGTCACTCAGCCATCTTATTTTTGCCCAACCGCCCAAGCTCATTATCTCCGCCAACCCATCAGCATATGATTTTAAGTCTTCACCCCTCCAGATACGAGTCCATAGAAGGAGAGGGCGAAGCCGGGCTTGGTCTTTGATGTTTTTACAGCCTGTATCCATCAGTACCGGTACTGTCGGGGTGCTTGAAGGGATGGCAATTATGGATTTTAAGAGCTTACTCTCTACTGTTGCCAAGGCGTCCAGGCAGCAATGCCCCCACAGTTCAGCCCCATACAAGGCTGATGTTACTACCTTAGCCTTGTAGATATCAATTACTGGGGTAAGCGACCTCCTAGGTGATGCCCGGAATTCCCTCAGGAGGGCTCCTCCTGTTCTCTTGTGGTTAAGGACCATCTTAGCAATGTGAGGTGACCAGTTCATGCTATCCGTAATCCGAATTCCGAGGTAGTCAAATTCGGATACTTTCTCCAAGGCAACAGAGTTAAGAATAGGCGGGCGGCCCAGTTTCTTTGGAGGATTTAGGACTAGGAACTTAGTTTTATCCACGTTGATTACTAGACCCTTTGCAGCACAGAAATCCTGGAAACGTGTTAACAGTTTCTGGAGGCCTTGCGGAGTCTTGGAGATCAAGAGCGTGTCATCCGCAAAAAGCAGGGTGGGGATCCGCACTCCTCCGAGACAGGGGGCGTCGGCTGGTTCTTGCTGGAGATGTTCCACCACCCCATTCACATATAGTGAGAAAAGGGTGGGCGCCAAAACGCATCCCTGCCTCACACCCCTAGACACTGGTATTTTTTCTGTTAATTCTCCATTTCTACCCCAGCGGACCTGAGCAAAGGTATGGGCGTGGAGGCTAATGAGGAGAGACAAAATATATGGAGGCAATCCCAACTCATGGAGCACCCTCCATAACTTCTCTCGGGGGACTAGGTCAAAGGCAGTCCTTAGGTCAATAAAGGCCAAGTATAGACTGCCCTTGCCTAGCTCCACCACCTTCCACCCCAGAAGTGCCAACCTGAACACCTGCTCTATTGTCCCCATACCTGCCCGGAAACCTGCCTAGAAGTCTGATAATATTTTATTTTCCTCCACCCACTGCAAAATCCTACCAAGTATGGCTTTACCTGCTATCTTTTGGGTGGAGTCTATCAGGCTTATTGGGCGGTAGTTCCCCGGTGATTCTCTGCATCGTTTTTTATAAATCGGGACCACTACCGCCCCCTTCCAGGAGTCTGGCACTGACCCTCCCATCATGATGTCATTAAGGAGAGCTGCAATGACCCTTCCCCACTCCACTGGATAAGCACGCATAAGATCCCCCGGAAGGCCATCTGGACCAGCTGCCTTGCGGGGGGCTACCCACCCAATTACCTTTTCGATCTCTAAAGAAGTAAAGAGATCATAGGTGTGGGGTTCGAATACTAGTGGGGAGATCACCCTAACATTTAGTTCCCCATCTGCCGGGAGGTATAAAGCCCCGAAGTGTTTTACCCAACTTTGTGGGGGAATATTACAGGGTCTCATAGCTGCCTCGGGCCTATTCCGGGAACCTACAAGGTTCCAAAAGGCCCTTGAGTCCCTACTTTTGCTGGCATGGAGTAGGTCTTCCCAGAATTTCTCTTCCCTCTCTATCCTGGCGGTTTTAAGGGATCTATTGTAGGTCTTCCTTGCTTCCAGTATACCGCTATGGGATTTATGCTTTACTGCCCCAACAAGCCTTGTTTTGTCTACGAGTATACCAACCATCACCCTGCTTGTTACTTTGCTTACTTTGCTTATTTCCTGACTTACTAGGAGGGATGGTAAACACGTTTGTCAAAGCCTCTACTAGAGAGGCAAAGAGTCCACTCACCCTTCCCACCCCTTCCAGGGGAAGCCCCAGGGTTGTCACTGCTTGGTTTAGAAGGGTTGAGATTTCTCCAACCCTTTCCTCAGAGAGGACCAATTTAGCCCATTTTATGCGCCTTCCACAGAGTGAGACAACAGATTCGTCGGGGTGAGCTAATACGGGGTTACTAGGACCCTTTTTTACAGGGCACCACCACTGTGCCATGGTTAAGGAAAGTGAATTATGGTCACTTTCAATCGTCGGGACCACAACCATGTCCCTCACATGGTTCCAGAGACATACATCTAATAAGATGTAGTCTATTCTAGAGGAGTGTCCTGGTCTATTATAAGTGTGAGCCCCCCCCCTATCCGAGATTGTCCGTCCATTTACTGCCCTAAGATTTAGTTCAAGGCTCAGGGAGTATAGCTGTAACGCCACTTCTGACCATTTCCTAATGGGAGGAATCTCTAATACAGGAATCCCTATCCTGGTGTCCTCCTCGTCCTGGTCAAGGGCAACGTCGGAGCCCAAGGGCTCGAACGTGCAGTTCATATCACCCGCGACCAGGGTACAAGACTTGTGTGGGGTTTTATTCAGGAGGGTCTCAAGGAGGGATAGTACAGGCGACTTCCTCCCACCTTTGGTCCCTCTGGCGTAAACATTATAAACATTTAGAACTATTCTTCCCCTTTGGTCTCTTAAAATGATATTTTGAATATCCGGACAACCTGTCTGTAGCTCCTCTGTTCTGCAGTCTAGGGAGGCTGCTACCCATATGAGTAGACCGCCCGAAGGGCGTCCCTTCCCTGTTTTCGAGGTTAGGGCAAGTACAGAGTGGGAGGAAAATCCCACCCTATGTACCGGCTCCAAGCTACAGGTCTCTTGAAAGATGCATAAGGAGTGTTCATCAACCCAGGCATTCCAATCCGGGAGAGCCAACTTTCTTGTGATCCCTGCGACATTCCAGCTGAAAACCTTAAATACTAGGTCCGTCACAGCTGGTGTGTGGTGTGTCACTGGTCGCAAGAACACTACTGCTTGTAGCCCTGACCAAAGGGGCTTGCAAATAACGGTAATCTAGAGGAGTGTCCATGAAGGCTACCGTCCCACTAACACTTACAATTGAGGGAGCGGTAGATCGGGAGGGTGATGCTACCAATTGGTCAATTCTGTTCGCTGCTTCTTTAACTGCAACTACCTCTGTATTTTCCCTGGGGTTCTCCACCTCCAGTCAGCAACACCCTGGCACCCACAGAGGGTTCGGCCCACTACCCCCAAGGCCCCCTGCCCAGCGTGTGTCCCACTTTTTACAAAAATCAGGGATGCTTGGGTTCTCCCAAGGCAAGATGACAATTTGCCTAGGGTAAAAATAGGTTAGGTCCACTACTTTAACCCCTGGTACATCCATGTTTTTTATAGGAGTACAAATGGAGCTCACTACTCTGGGGTCTTGAAAGTTTATTATTATACAGTCCCCCTCCTGGGTTTTTTTTCCCTGCCCTACCCATCCTACTCTACGAACACCTAAAATAATCCCATCCACATTCGTAGGAATTGGCTTATTTGACTTAAGCCAGTGGATGCACTTATTCTTAAGGGATTGGTGGTTCTCCAACTGGCCTTCCTTTAAAGGGGGAACATTCACCAGAACAGCTACAAATGGTTGTCAGTCTGGCGGGAGATTTACAGGAGGGATCCGTCGTATGGAATTTTGAGGGGCCACTGAGGTAGTAGCTGGGGCTATTGATTGGGGGGCAATTTTGGTGACCTTCCCTATCACTGGTCCCTGAGCATTACCTTTTGAGCCAAGTGTTTGGAGAGCTTTTGCTTTACCTCTGCTTGCCTGGGGCTGTACTTGTGGAAGTGGCTTAGACATAGTTTTGGCAGCCTCTATAAGTGTTGGTGTTCCCTTGGATTGGGGCCCTGCTTTAGGTGGGGACGGATTTTTGGGTGCTGGAGCTTGCGCTCTGTTAGTTTCAACCGTATTTGACCTTTTTGGGTGGTTGGGATCTACCTGTAATGGTAAGGAGACTACTGGGGGCGCACTCCCCTTTGGTCCCATGTCCTGGTTATCACTCACTCTTTTTGACTGTTTGAGTGTGGTTTTGAGTGAGTAAAACCCGTCAAGGGTTGATTGCTCAAGTTTGTCTATTCTAGCCCCGAGGCCCTTAACCTGGGTAAGTAAGGGCATCAAGAGACTATTTACCCTCTCAAAAATGGATTCAATAGTCACCGAGTCGGTAATATTGGGGACATTTTCAGTACTATCGCTAGTAGGCGATCCCTTGGGAGTGACCACAGCATCCCCCACTACCTCGACTTTATCTTCTGGAAACAGGGCCTTTGCATGTTTCCCACCTGGGCAGGGCTTTCTTGTTCTTTGATAGAGCGCGGCCTGTCTCACCAACCTACCCTTTTTACGGTAACCTGCCTTTTTGCTTTTAGCCCTCTTAATCTGGCTACTTGCAGCAAATTCAGATACACAAGGCACCCCATCTGGAATTACTATAGCGGGGGTTGGTGGTATTAGCAGTAATGACTGTGTTATGGCATTATTTTGGGGCATAGGTGATACTGGTGGAGTAGATGTACTGGAGCCACCCACTTCTTCGATGCCACTAGGTAGAAGCGCGGCCAAATGCTCCAACCTGTCTATGTTTTGCTCTATATCTAGGAGCTGAGGGGGGTCTATGGAGCAGCCCGGGAAGTCATCAGGGGAGACAAGTTGAGCCCGCTCACAAGCCGGTGTCAGGGCCTGTGCAGCGGCACCCAAGGATGAGCGTCTGGAAGGGAGGTAGACCTCAGATAGGCGGCGCTCTGACATAGCAATCTCCTTATCTATTACCGCCGCCACCCTGGTGATAAAACGGTCCATAGTTCCAATCACGGGGCTCCCACCAACACCTCCCCTTTCAGCCACGTTCCTGAGCAATTTTCCAGAACGGGTTGACATGGTTGTACTCACTGCTGGTGGAAAGGGACGTGGCCCAGCCCAGCCTCTGACAGCCCCTGACTGCCACAGACTGCCCGCCCTTTGCTCGGGCTCCGCTCGGCGTCCCGCTCGCGTCCCGCTGAGCGACGCGCTAGACGTAAAGTAGGCACGTTGCAGGCGGGGGGCGTGTATATTGCTGGGCGCGTCCGCTTGCGCACCTGGGGAAGCAGGGACTCCTGGACTTCCGAGTCCCTGCTAGAGCGCCGACGTGATGATTCCTCACAGCGCCTCCCAGAGCACAGCGCTTGACTCAGCTCTCCCAACTTCCCAAGCCGCAAAGCGGCACCCGCGAAGCGGGTGCGGCGAGAGGCAGCGGCGGCAACACAGCACAACACAGCAGTAAGTCCCGAGGTCGTAGGGACAAGCAGCAACCTTCTCAACTCCCAGGTGGGTCCCAGCAGCAACCTTCTCAACTCCCAGGTGGGTACCCTGTGAATCTGGCACAGGAGGAGTGCAGGACACTTAAAGACAACCCACCACCTGCAGTGCTTAGTAATTCTGGCACTTTCTCATCTCATCACCAGCACGCCCGAACATATGTCCAGAATTTGCTCAACTCAAAATGCACTGCATCAAGTGCAACCAACTTCTCTGATACTTAGAGCAGTCTGGGGACCTAGTCTGTACAGCGCAACAAAACCATCGCTGTTAGATTTTTTTCTTCTGGGAATGGCTGTTAATTCCTGAAGTTGACTGTTTTTTTTCATCCTTTTTTCTTTTGAAAAAACAACAAAAAATTCCCAAAATGTTATTTTCAGAACTAACTTCTCTGGTTAAAGAAATAGCTATATTTGTATGATAGTGTGTGAAAGTTTGGTTGAATGTATGCATAGTGCATAATTGACTGAAAGAATGCATTAGAAGTGAATGGTGAATGTATAGGTGCAGAACTATAAGGAAGTTATGCAGCATGACACTGTTAGCTCTTTGCTGCAGTGTGCTGTTGTACTTCCGAAGCACAGGGATGCAACATATGTACCTAAATATGTTGCAAGTCAATGCTTCCCTCTGCACTGCTACTTAAACTGCAGCCATGCAGGGACACAGGCACCCTTGCACCATGGTGCAAGGATATCTGTGTCATGTGGAGTTTGTTTTTGTGCATGAAGACACACCTTCCTGCACAAAAACAATCAGTGAAGGCATTTTTCTCCTTCAATGTATGCTGTGCAATGTAGCATACATTGAAAGAGAAAAAATGAGGAGAAATGAAAACAATTGCTACACCAACTGGAAGATGGTGCAGCATTCACACCCATCTCCAAATGTATGATTTCTGATACATCTGGAGATGTGTCTTGTTCTATGAGTGTTGTGTGCAAACTCCCAGAGCAACACCTATGGAATGCTCTTGAACGTAAAGTGGTGTGTATGATGAGGTTGTATTTATTTGCAGAAGAAAAGCTGCACAGAGTGCCTTTTCCTCTCTCTTTGTAAATATGAAGGAGCATCTGGCACCATCACTATGTTACAGAAAGTGACATATTGTTGGTACAGGATGCTTCTAAATCTACCCCATAAGTGCTTAGGTATTGGCAGACTGTTACAATAAGAACACTTTACTTGTTGATTGGTTGAAAAATTGCATGAGAGTGACAGGAGGTAAGGACAGAGATATCTCTCCAAAGATGCTTAAAGTAGAACAATTGAAATGCTTGCAGTCCTTCAGTAGGTACAATGGAAAATGTTATGAACCAATCAAATATTTTTTTTTTTCAGGTCACATGGGATCCTTCCACACTTTCTTCTCCAGTGTGCAAAAACAGCCCATTGTGCATTTTAATACTTACCTGGAGAGTAGTCAATTAAAAAAAATGCTAAACATTTTTTTCAGATATTTTTTATTATTTACATTTTTGAAAATGTCATACTTAAGAATTAGGATCTGTGATAGAAAAGAAAAAATTCAGTTATAATATATAATATTATATTTTTTATAACAACATATTTTGAACATTATATAAAATATTGTATTTGCCTTTTTTGCTGTTGTCAGATTATATTGAATTTCACTACAAACAGTGACTGCAATGTTACTCATCACATAACAGCGGGCAAAAAAAACAATCAATAAGATTGTTTAAAAAAACAAATGTATGTAAATAATTATTTATAATATTCTCAACTATTTCTCATTATTCCATAAAAACAACATACTATATAATACAAATCTCATATATATTAAATGCTTTCTTCCAAGAAAATGTTCTTTCTTAAATTTCATACCTGAATTAATAATTAAATGAACAATTCTTTATCATTTTCATATACTTTAAGTGATGTTCTTTAATATTATATGCTGTAAAAATATCCCAAAAAAGTCCTTAATTTAAATATATACCTTTCCTCTAGGTCTAATGGTATTCCTGAAGCCCTTTATACTGAAAGTGTCCAATAGTAATTGAATTAATACTTTTTAACATATTCCTCATTAGCTGAATTATCTTCTTAAAACTTTGGATTTAAAAATATTAGATACAAATTTGGTACATCGCTAGGTATATGTTATTTAAAAACCAATTGATCATCATTACAATATGTCCATCCTTTACTGCATTTTAAATAGACAATGTAATGTCCAGATGTTGTTGAAGGACCATCATGGAAAATAATTGCTACTGCTACAAAAGTTCTTCCTGATATTGATACTTGACTTGCTACAAAATGTTTAATTAAAGTTTCCAATGTTCTTCCATCAGCTGTACAACGTTGTATCATTAAAATCCTATATTGTCCTTATCTTTGTATAAATAATGTTGATAACATTTCTGATCTGCATTGGCTACACTCCATGTTTTGATTTGCTGCTTTAACTAGTTTATTGTAAGACACTGCTTTACAGTCTAATAAAGTCAAACATATAAATCTTTCAGTATCTATGTTAGTGCTACATGTACGGTACAAAAGGGGGTGGTGATGGACGGAGCATCTGAACCGATCAAACACTCACACCCAGTCAAAAGATCTGGGTTTAATCCATCACCGTTCTTTAGCCCACTCTGCCACCCGAGTTCAGACATGGTTATAAGCAAATCAGTCTGACCCTGTGCCTCATGGTAACAGTCCAGCCCGAACTGCCAAGCCATGCCTTCCCTGGACCGGAAACAAGCTTCCGAGGACCAGTTTCTGGCATTACAGCCGTCTTCAGCCCAGCTTGCTTGAATCCAGTGGCAAAGTGAGCAAGGGACTCACGTCTGAGCATACCCTGCCACACTTATGGCGACCAAAAGCGGTACAAAAGGGGGTGGTGATGGACGGAGCATCTGAACCGATCAAACACTAACACCCAGTCAAAAGATCTGGGTTTAATGAATCACCGTTCTTTAGCCCACTCTGCCACCCCAGGTCAGACATGGCTATATGCAAATCAGTCTGACCCTGTGCCTCATGGGAACAGTCCAGTCCGAACTGCCAAGCCATGCCTTCCCTGGACCGGAAACAAGCTTCCTATTCTTGCTACATGTAAACACACAATTTCCACATTGATGTTCCCATTTATAACAAAGGCCAAAAAGATTGTAATTTCTTTTCCTTCATTTTCCAATACGGCAAGCATATACATTAGAAATTCCTGAGCATCTTGTTGGATATTCTGCGTAAAATGTGTAGAACCAGAACATATATCCAAAACATTAGGAATATCAGAAACGCTTTGCATTTTACTTTTATCAGTTCTCAACTTTTCATAAATACAATGTAACAAGGAACAAAATCTCTTCACAATTCTCCATAATTTGCTGTTGCAAACTTTCAAGAAAAAAACAACATTGACCACTACATTAGCATAGCAGTAGATACCTGAACTATTTTCTAACTGATTACCAACAATTTCTTCAATAGTGTACTTTGTCTTTTTGTTTGCAATCTCAACATTATCATTTTCCTTTCCTATAACCTCACTACAGATATTCTCATATCGTCTTTTTCGACCTACTACACACTTTTTAAACACAGGATATTCACCTAAATTGGGAGCATACTCTCTTCTTAACCTATTATACACTTGTACACAGTTTGCATCTGCGGTAATCTTTGTCTCATCAAAATCAATTAAAAACAAACCAGATAAAGTTCCAACTCGGGACAAAGCAACATATACCATATCATCTTTAAATACGGTACTTCCAACGTTCACCAAAGTACTGTCTACACTTAATCCTTGAGATTTATGAATAGTCACTGCATATGCCAGAGAAAATAGAAACTGTTTTCAACGGACATATAAATCTTTAACAAGCAAAAAATTAACAGAACAACAACCAATTTGTTTTACTTCTTCAATTTGATCAAATTTGATTTTTAAAAATTCAATTCCATCTCTATTTTGATAATTAACAAAATCAACAACTTTACTCCTTGCTCCATTTACTAAACCTTTTTCTACATCCAAATTATGCCTTAAAATTACCCTACAGTTTATACATACATATAGATTCTTTTCTAAACGAGCAGTTTTAGTTATCGATTTTTTTAAAGAATCTAATTTTGTTTTCAATTTTTCTCTCAAAATAATAGTGATTCCTTCATGCTCTATTTTATCAATGGCTTCCATTTTTATTATTTCTTCATTTTCCAGCTTTAAAAGTTCTTCATTGAATGTGGAACACTCGCGCAGTGTTGGCATTAAGCAGATTATAGATTTATTTATTTATTTATTTATTTATTCTCCAGATAGCTTGTGATATTCCAATTTGTTTTCATGCTCTACAGGTAGCATAAGTAAACGATGCAATGTGATTCCTTTAATGTTGTGTGCTGCCAACCCGGTTGCAGCAGTTACAATGCAAGACAAATGTGAATCAATTATTTTCTGTAGATAACTGGTCAAAACTTTAATTAAGAAACTTTTCTGGTCCAGCATGACCACTGACATACATTTGGATAGGTTGAAATGATATGCATGTGCATTCTTTCTTTTCATGAAGAAATCCATGATCAATCTGTTGTCTCACTTGGTGATATATTTTTTTCTGTTCAACATTTAGTTGCTGTTCCAAATTTCCTAAGTCCATAATATCTTCTTGAGCTTGATGCATTGCTGTTTCCACTTCATTTATGGAAATTGCCGCTTCATTTTCAAGAAATGGTTGTCCTAGTGGTTCTTGACTCAGTGGAGCAGAACTTTGACTGTCTTGAGAACTGTCTCTAACAATAGTAGCTTCTTGATCAATTTCATTGTTCAACATTTTGAGATCATTTGCAAAAACAGCACATTGTATGATATCTTTACAAGCATTGAAGGAATCTTCATCGCTTTGAAAATCTCCAAGTAATTCCAATTCTGTACGCCACATTTTGAACTGTTGTAAAAGTGCCAAATAGTAAAATTCCCTTTTTTTCATGAGTATCACAACTGTGATTAATCAAATTTCCTTTCCTTTGTTTCACCAAACATCCTTCGGAACCAATCACTGCATATTTTCCATAATTTATGTTTTTTGTAGTATTCCGTTTAAAAGTGTAATAATGCAGCACTTCATAGAGACATGTGTTCTCAAAATGATGACTTCTATTTGGATAATATGTACCCAACATGTTTGTTTTGACAATATCTGTACTTTACTGATCTTTTTCTGCTAAATATCAAATTTCTTGTACAGATTTAAGTACTCGATTTCGTGTTGCAGCAAGACCTATATTCACCCAAATGATTCTTCTAGATTTTGGGTATAAACTTGCAGATGATAACCGATCTGAGCATTCATACGCTCCAATTTCTCGATGGAATAACATCTTCAAACTGAAACTGTATAATTTCGTATTAAGACTATTCACATGAGAAATTTCTTCCCACATTTCTTTTAATTCCGACTTTTCTGATATTGTAATGTAGGATGTCACATACCGGGCAACAGCAATGGAATTATCCACAAAATACTGACTATCCATATTAGCATTCCACATTGAGAGAATAACTGGATTATAATCATTAATGTATTTTGATTCTTCACTTCTTCTCAAATTGTATGTATTTTTGGGAGATTTTCTAGTGATGGTATGTCTCATAGCTGATATAAAACTGGTTTCTCTTCCTTTGGATATTACAGGACGTGGAAATCCAAAACAACATTTGGTATAAAACTTTTCCATAGACTTGTACTTTCGTCAAACAGTATTTTCCACATCGATGACTTTGGAATCGTAAGCCTTGTTGTCTTAAGTGGTTTTCTTCTGTTCTTTTTGGTATAGCACATGTGGCATATTCCTCAATAAAAGACAAAACAGTATCATCTGAATCAGTTCCAAATTTGGGTGCCTCCTTGATCCATATCAACATATGTATATGAGGAGCACCTCTAGCTTAATACTCATTTCTCCAAAAGAAATCCACAATTTCTCCAAGAAGACGATTCTTTTTATTGCAGATAAAAGACATCATAGCTTCAAATCTATGATTGAAATATTGCATACATTAACAGGATTCAAAGAGCACAATTCTCCATGTGTCTTGTATTCAATATTTTTATATTCAAATTTGCCTCTCGAAGAAATTCAAGTAAATCATCCCAAGCGTATTCAGCACAGCTTAGAGTAACCATGTAGGAGTTCCTAAGTTCCTTAGCAAACATTTAAGTTCTCCATGACAACGGTACCAATACTCATTAGTACCACGCTGACATGCCATCAAATTAATCAGCTTAGATTCTAAATGATCATGTCTCTGTTGTACTTTATCCATAAATTCCTTTGCTGAAACATTTTGAGATGTACTCCTGTTTTCAAAATGTGGTTGACTGCATATGAAAGTCCGGACAAATCACTCTCAAATAAGAGATGAAATATATATTGGATACATTGTCAAAATCTCGTATCTTCAGCATACAATCTTGTGATCGTTCATCATATCGTCCACCTTTTCCCATTGAGAACAACTGCGGAAAACGAGTTTCCAAATTTTTTTCCCATACATTCATGGAACTTCCCTTTGCTTTTTTATTTGGAATAATTCAATAGTATTGCCTATCACTTCTTTTGAATGAAGTGGATGTACACTATAACGTTCATAGATTTCTTCACTTTTGGACAGGTCCATTTTTTCAATTTGACCACTTGGCGTTTCAGTATCATCAGCTAAAAGTATTTCTTCTTCTCCCACATATACTTTTTTATAGTACTCATTGTTTTTTATCAGATACAATGTTGCCTTTTGCACTTTTCTAACATCCACTAATTCTTGCCAGATTTTCTTACTCTTAGTAGGAACACCATTGTTAGATCTGGGGGTCTCTAGTTGGCAATGGTTATCACCATTGTCCAAATAGGGACCCTTACTTCTAAGTCAGGATAAGGGAATTACACTCCTTAATAACCCCTGCTCACCCCCTTGGTAGCTTGGCACGAGCAGACAGGCTTATCTCAGAGGCAGTGTGTTAAGCATTTGTGAATATACACAGTAATACAGTGATAACACTACAGATGGACACAACACAGGTTTTATAAAAATAAGTATTCTTTATATAGGCTTAAACACAAGACCTCAAATGACAAAAATCCACAATACTGCACTTAAGGTTACTTAAAAGATGATTAATGTCTCTTAGTTCATGTTGATGGTAGATGCGACAAAGTTCTCAACAAAGTACCTGGATGCGTAAGGTAAAGTAAACAAAAGGACTCGCAGAAGGGGAGCTGCGTCGGTTCCGTGACCCGGGGGAATGGTTGCGTCCTTCCTCAATGCTTGCGCAGAGTAGGGGACTCGTCGTGATCCTTACCGGTGCGGAGGTGATGCGTAGATTCTCTACCTGTTGCGGTGCGCAAGATGGCACCTTGATGCGATGCGATGACAATGCGATGATCCAGTTGCGATGACGATGCGATGACGCCCTGGCAACCTTGCGACGACTCTGTACTTTGGAGCCGCGATAGGCCCTGCGACGCGCTTCTCCGGCGATGCGATGGCGACTCTCTCGATGGTGTCATGCTTCTCCGGTGATGCAACAGCAGACAGCTTCGATGAACACATCCTTCTAGGGAGATGCGACGAAGGCTCGCTTCTCCGGCGTTGTGACGATTTCAGCTGCGGCAGCGATACGCTTCTTCTCGATGCGTCGCGCTTCCAGCTCCCAGCGGCACGCAAGAGACTGGAGTCAGAATTCCCAGCAAGGAAATATAGGAGGGAGCTGGAGGTGAAGTCTTTTGGCCCTGAGACTTCAGCAGGAGACAAGCACAGTTCAAGCCCTTGGAGAATATTCTGTAGTTGAAAGTCCTTACAAAGTTCCTTTTCCTTTCCCTTGGCAATGAAGCAACCACTGCAGGCCAACCCAGCAAACAGCACACTGGCAGAGGGGCAGTCCAAACTCCTACAGCTTCCTTTGTTCTTCTCCTTGGCAGAAAGGTTTCTTGTTCCAGAAGTGATCTAAAGTCTGTGGGACTGGGTCCCAATATTTATATCCCAAAATCCTTTGTTCTCTGAAGGCAGTGAGGCCTCTGCCTAGTTCAAACCAGTTCCTGAGCACTTTGTTGACATGACTCTCCTCTTCCTTTCACTGTGCAGGGCAGAGACATCAGCCACCCCACACGAGGTGGAGCCAGCACAGGGGAGGGAAGATACAGCTCTGGAGCACTCTGTTGACAGGATTCCTCTTCTCCTTTCACTGTGCAGGGCAGAGACATCAGACACGCCACAGGGGGTGGAAACAGCTTTGTAGAGGGAAGGCCCAGCCCTATTCAGGGCCCAGGTGCACTTTCCCCCTCCCATTTGGATGTAAATCTCCCTATTCACCACTGGGCTGTCCCAGACTGTCTCCTGGAATTTCTCCAGCCCTCTCACACACAAACCCAAGGAATACACAACTCAGCAGAGGCGGGCTCAAATGGTTAGGCATGCAAATACCTACTTTCTAAAAGTGGTATTTGCAAACACAGAATATTAAAATAAACTTTACTAAAAGATGTATTTTATTATGCTGAGTTCAGGCATACTAAATTCGAATTTCTACCATGTTCCCTGAGTCAGTTAGGATTATAAGAATGTAATAATCTTCACTGCCCATTCTGGCCTATGAGAACAGGTAGCCTTCAATAGTGAAAAACGGCTGTAATTCACTATTAGAACATGCTACACACATCAGAGCATGTCCTACTTTATACTTACAATGCACCCTGCCCTTGGGCCTACCATAGGGGGGTCTAATATGAAGCAAAGGGAAGGTTTAGAGACTGGCAAGTGGGTGCACTTGGCCAAGTCGACATGGCAGTGCTAGACTGCACACAGGCCTTGCAATGGCAGGCCTGAGACATACTTTACAAGCTGCTTCTGTGGGTGGCACAACCAGTGCTGCAAGCCCACCAGCAGCATTTGATCTACAAGCCCTGGGCACACAGGTTGCACTGTACTAGGGGCTGCCAGTAAATCAAATAACCCAATTGTGGAATAACCAATCAGTACATCAATTTAACATAGGGATCACTTGCATTGTGGCACTGATTAGCAGTGGCACAGTGCCCAAAGCATAAATCCAGCAAAACATATCAAAATAGAGGAGGCAATCCATCAAAAATGGAAGGGAGACTCACGCCAATGATGTCAGGTCTAACAACCATTAACTAGAATAACTAGTGATTCATTTTCTACATTCTCTACTCCAATAGTTTCAATATGTTTCTTTAAATCTAGCGGTAAATATGCAACTCTTACTTTTAATCCTCTCTGTAAATCTTTAAAAGGCAATTTACCTGTTTTAGGGTCCATACGAACAATAGCCTGAAATGGGTGCACACATTGAATCACAATAGACTAATACGTATTTAAATCTATCAGTTCTTGAAGAATAGTTACCAACTCTAGATTATTATGGACAGCTCTTGCGGGCATTTTATTCTCATCTAATTTGTTATAACAATATTTACAAATACGCTGATCAGAACCCAAATCAAAACAATTATCTACCAGCAAATAAGTTGCAAATTCCTTCCACTTAACATTATTTTCTTTTTCACTTTTTAAATACAGATTAACACTCCTAGTCTGATTTTTATAGTGAGTTCGCCGGCAAAAAATACAAGAATAATTTGGCCTTTCACCTGAAATCACCTTAAACTTTGTAATTTGTTCTCCAAAATGTTTTGCAGTATTTTCTTGCACATTCTTTTCAACATTTTCTTCTATTAATATGTCAGTTTCTGCACTTCTTGTTCAGGACCAAAGTAACAAAACTCAATTTCATCACAAACCTTCTTCACATCTGATACTGACCCACGCAAAAGAGCACTGTTCAACTCATTTGAATGTGATCTCTTTTTAAGTACATTTCTTTCCTTATTTACTTTTTAGTTGTTGAAGCATTCTTTGAACTTTCATCAATATGCACATTGTTTGTAGGCTTTGAAAGTTTTTTGATAGATTGTTTGGTCCTCTTACCGGAACACTTATTGTATTTGCCCACATGATGTTGGGCATCCAATACTTACGTGGAATTTTCTTCAAATAATTGTCCTTTATCTGTCCTTTTCTCTTTCTTGATTTTTCAGGCAAGATCATTTTATTTTATGATGATAAACAATAGCTGCCAAAAATAAATATAAATAAATGTATTTTAACAAATTTATAAATGATACTTTTCTATTACTATACAAACACATTGTATATAAAAACCATTTAACCACTTTCTTTTGTAATCACTAATTTAAATTGTAATTGAAAGTGTAAAGATAAGTGTGTAGGTGGTTAGAGGTCTGCATGTGTAATGGACAAGGGTTTGTACCAGTGTTTGTGTTAAGCCCTCGGACATTGTATGAGTACTTAGGCACTGACTGAATGATTAGAGTCCTGCAAGGCGAATGCCTAGGTGAATGTGTAAGTGTGTGGGTGTTGGTGCAGTGTTTGCATTAGTACATGATGCTGGATGGCTGACTGGAGGAGTGCATAGAGAGTGACAAGGTGTTTGCTAGAGTATATAGGTACTGCCTGAGTAATTGAAGATGTGAAACACAAGTGTGTAGGTGGTTAGATGACTACATGCGCAGTAGACAGTAGTTTGTACAAGTGCATGTGTGAAGGCCTAGCTCACTGTATGAGTAGTTGGGTACCAAAACAATGATTAGAGTACTACAAGGAGAGGACCTGGGTGAATGTATAAGTGGTTCAGTTTTGGAGCAGTGAAAGGATTGGTACATGGTGCTGAATGGGTCACTACAGGAGTGCAAGAGCAGTGACAGGATGTTTGCTGGAGTGTATGGATACTGCCTGGGGAAATGGAGGTGTGTAAGATGATTGCATAGGTGATTAAAGGACTGCATACATAGTGGAAAGAGGTTTGTAGCACTCCATGTTGTAAGGCCTGGATTACTGCACGAATACTTGGGTACTAAATGAATGATTGGAGTACTGCAAGGAGAGTGCCTGGGTGAATTTATAAGTGGTTCAGTTTTGGCACAGTGAATGGATTAGTACATAGTGCTGAATGGGTCACTACAGGAGTGCAAGGGGAGTGACAGGGTGTTTGCTGAGAGTGTATGGATACTGCCTGGGGAAATGAAAGTGTAAAAGATAAGTATGTACACGATTAGAGGAGTGCATGCATATTGGACAAAGATTTATAGGAGTCCATGTGCTAAAACCTGGATCACTGCATGAGTACTATGCTGACTGAATGATTAGAGTACTGCAAGGAGAATGCTTGGGTGAATTTATAAGCGGTTGGGTTTTGAAATAGTGAATGGATTCGTACATGGTGCTGAATGGCTCACCACAGGAGTGCAAGGGGAGTGACAAGCTGTTTTCTGGAGTGTATGGATACTGACTGGGGAAATGAAGATGTGAAAAATAAGTATGTGTGTGCTTAGAGGACTGCATGCATATTGGACAGAGATTTGTAGGAGTCCATGTGCTAAGGCCTGGATCACAGCATGAGTACTGACTGAATGATTAGAGTACTGCAAGGAGAATGCTTGGATGAATTTATAAGTGGTTGGGTTTTGGCGCAGTGAATGCATTAGTACATGGTGCTGAATGAGTCACTAGAGAAATGCAATGGGTATAATAGATTTTTAAACAGTTATGTCTCAGCAAAGACATGAAGTAACTTAATGCTTCTCTCACAATGGTTGCCCAAATGCACACAGACTCACGATGTGATTCTAGACAAGCAACACTATACCTTGTACTTTAGCAAAACAGACTCACTAGTCTGGAAGGGGTAGGGTGACTGCACACATCCTACATATTTCACTACTGCACTTTAGTGTGAATGCCTGGCTCATTATGCGAATGAATAAGCAATGACTGGCTTCTAAAACTACTAAAACTTGACATCATGATAGATTTTTATACAGTTATGTGTAACCAAAGACATGAAGTAACCAAATGCTTCTCTCACAATGGTTGCCCAAATGCACACAGACTCACAGTGTGATTCTAGACAAGCAACACTATTCCTTGGACTTTAGAAAAATAGACTCACTAGTCGGGTAAGGTGACTGCACACATTCTACATATTTCACTACTGCACTCTGTGTGAATGCCTGACTCATTTTGCGAATGCATAAGCAATGACTGGCTTCTAATACTACTAAAACTTGACAACAGGAAAGGTTTTTAAGCAGTTATGTATCAACAAACGCATGAAGTAACCAAAGGCTTCTCTCACAATGGTTGCCTAAATGCCCACAGCCTCACAGTGTAATTCTAGACAAGCAACACTATTCCTTGGACTTTAGCAAAATAGACTCACTAGTCGGGTAAGGTGACTACACACATTCTACATATTTAACTACTGCACTCTAGTGTGAATAACTGACTCCTTCTGTGAATGCATAAGCAATGACTAGGTTCTAAGACTACAAACACTTGACAACAGGATAGGTTTTTAAGCAGTTATGTTCTTGCTTCTCTCACAATGGTTGCCCAAATGGACACAGATTCACAGTGTGATTCTAGACAAGCAAGACTATTCCCTTGACTTTAGCAGGAGAAATACAGTAATCTTATTAAAAACAAAGGCACCACATACATACAACCACTCACAAATTAATAACTCACCTTTCAAATTGATTTGTAGATTAAGAAGTATCTCAACCACACACCAGATTTTCATATACAGAATGTCTGTAGTGCACTGCTCTTAGCAAAACCCAAAAAATGGCAAATTTTCCCTCTCAATCTGCACACATATACATGGAAATATCAAATCACATTGCTTCCCACATTAATTCAAAAGCTAACACACATTTCTTTTGGTTACACAATTCAACCCTTTCCAATTGACATAACTTTCAACCCTACCCCCCTTCTGCTCAATGCCTGTTACCATAGTAACAGTTCATGGAACACTCAACTGAACACACAGGTCACAAGTTCAGCACACAATGTTGCAAATTCAAACAGCAAGTGTGCTTGACTTTTCAAAATATCAGCTTATCCTATTTAACGTTCCTTTCAAACAGTTTTCATTAACCAATAAGAAACATGCTTTTGAAACACAGAAACATGCACTCTATTTTTCAGTCTATAATGTTCTCAAACAGCCAATCATTTGTCTTTTTTTTAAAACAGCATCTTATCGACCATATTTGAAAAATCTTAGTTTTCATACTGCCCATTTCACATACAGACACCTTCTAAGTGTATCCAGACCTCCCTTCAAGATGCTTAGAGTGTGGATTGTGGGATACAGCTATACTTTCTGGAGCCAAAGTTATGCAGAAAACAGAGGTATGGACAAAGACCTAGCTTTGCCAAATGTAGACATTAACTGGATTGGACAGAGAGGATTAAAATGGCACCAATTGATGCCATTGGTTAAATCCTGTTTGCATCTCCAACACCCTGACCTCATAATTGTGCACTGTGGTGGCAATTACCTAGGCACTTTGACTGGGGTAGGTCTGGAAATGCTTATGAAGGACACCTTTGGAGAATTGATGCCACTTTTCCCCCAAACTGCCTTTGCCTATTCTAACATATGCCAAAGACAAAAATGGAACTGGTCCAATCAATTTTGTCCACAGATTGAGAAAGCTAGGAAACCTATCAATACAGCTGATCCTGCTTATCGCCGAGATTATAGGATGGGGTCCATTTACCACAACAATCTGCATTTTAATATGGATGGCATCTATAGGAGAGATGGTGTACATTTTACAGATGAAGGTAACAGAGTCTTCCTCATCAAATTTAGATTCTGCATAGGTACTTACTTACAGGTACCAACATCTCTCAATAAACACAAGGGCTCTTTTTAGAGCCACCTAAGATCTAAACACATAAGCTTTATGTATATTTAAAGAATACTACATTTTTTTTTGCTTGGAGTCATGCACACAGCGCTGTTTGGAGTAGCGCACCCATGTGTTCACACAAGGCAGCCTCGCTGGGAGTCACGCACCCAACACGTTCACACCAGGGGGCCGCTCTGGGTGCGCGACTCCAAATTGTACCGTAATTTTTTTTTTAGCACCTACGACTAATTTCTATTTTCCCCGTGGCCTATATACAACATTGGGGACCGTGGGGGAAGCACAAATGCCCCCCCAGTCCTGCCGGCTCCCTGCGTCCTTCAGGAGCCGGCATTGCTTTTCCACATGGGGAGCTCCTAACATGCAGCTCCCAGTGTGGAAATGTAATCTGGTTTGGATTTTGAAAGAGAGAGCAAGGAAACCTGTTCTCTCTTTCAAAATCCAAACGAAGTTTACTATGGCAGGTCGGGAGCCACAAGGCTCCCACCCTGCCATAGCAAACAGCAGTCTCCAGAGGGTGGGCACCCTGGGAAACTGCGGGAGCCAGTCCTGGGGGATAGCGGTCCCCAGGGCCACGACAAGGCTCCAGGAAGAGGGCCGTGCTCCTCCTCCCATCATTTACAAACCCCCGGGGGTGGTGGTCCCCAGGGCTTGGGGGGCCTTAGAGCCCCCACAGCCATTTTCTTCTGAAGCCCTGGGGGGAGGCGGTCCCCAGGGCTGGGGGGCTATGAGCCCCCACATATTTGATAAAAGCCCGGGGGATGGCGGTCCTCGGTGCTGGGGGGGCCCCTCTGGGCCCCCATTACATTAAATAATTTTGCCAATGGGATTTGGCCCCCTGGGGGATTATTATTAAAGAAGCGTGGGAGCCCGCGCTTTATTTTCTTTTTTCACAGCAGGATCTGCGCTCCCTTGTGGAACCCCCTAAGCAGGCCTAGGGGTCAGGGTGGTTCTACCCTGCCCCCTTTTTATGTGTTGCTCACTTGTTGCACTGATTTCTTGTGCCTCGGTTCTACCAAGGCGCAAAATGGCTGCCAACACTTCCTGGTTTGGAGTGTTGACAGCCAGTAAGCATGCAGCTCTTGATCGAGAGGGTGCGCGCAGGGTGCGCAGATCCACCGTGGCTATAGATATATATGTGTTTTTACTTTTGATTTTCTCAGCAACTACTGAACCGATTTACACCATGTAACAAAAAGGCACCATTCTGAACCAAGGGCTACCTCTTTGCCAAATTTGGTGTAATTCCGTTCCGCAGTTCGGTCTGTAGCTGGGGCTAAAATTTCTTATGGAAATGAAAATTGCATGGGAAAACACATTTTGGGACCCCCTTTTTTCTCAGCCCCCACTTGACGAATCACCCCGAAACTATCAAGATAGGAGAGGACCGGAGCGCCCCACAAGATTTGTAAATTTCACAAAGATTTGTAGACCGACGCCAAAGTTATTGGAAATAGAATGTTGCGGATTTCCTAAGAAAATTGGTCCTAACTATAACTACCTACTGGTGGCTTCCAGTAGGTAATATATATACACCCATATATGCACCCAGTGAATCACCCACTCACACATCTATGCACCGAGTCACACACACCCCACCAACATATACACTCAGGCACCCATACAGATACTCAGACAACCAATCAATAGCACATATAGACACTCATGTAGCTATTCACAAACCAATGTAGCCGGTTACACACCAACAGACAGACAGCTACAGACATTCACACAGTTTAGTCACTAACCCATGCATTCAGTAAGATACGTTTAATCGCTCACTTATAAAGTCAGTCACGCACCTACTAAATCATCCAATCAGACACTTATACACCCACTCATTCTTCAATATGCCTTTCCCTATATATATTAAACATATTTAAACTTTACAGAAACACACAGTCACTGAATGATGTCATCATTGATGTCATCAGTGATGTAATTTGAGATGTCATCAGTGATGTAATCAGTGATGTCACTGACCATGTCATGAGTGATGTAATATGTGATGTCATCAGCAGTGCATTGCAGGATCGCGAGTAATAGTTAACGGAACTAACTATATATAACTGAGGAATTTCTATGGTTTTGTATGAGTGAAATGTCCAGCTAAATATAACACTCCTGAACCCTTTGTTTTTTTCAGTGAATTTCTAAGGTTTTTTTAATACTAATTTCTAACTATAACGTGCCTGAAACCTATGGTTTTTGCAGTGAATTTCAAAGGTGTTTTAAGATGCTAATTTCTAACTATAAAGTACCTGAAACCTATGGTTATTTCAGTGAATTTCAAAGGTTTTTCAAATGCTAGTTTCTAATGATGCCTACAGAGGAAGGACATGTGAAGAAAGAAGAAAAAATGCACAGAAAGAAGCAAAAGAAATGCAGAAAGAAGCAACAGAAGTTCACAAAGACTAAGAAAAGTGCAGGAAGAAGCAAGACATGTGCAGAAAGAATCAAAAGAGGAGCAGAAAGAGGCCTTGTTACAAAATCATCCAGTGCCCACAACTTTTTCAGAGGGGGACTGGTGGTAACTGACTCTGACTAACCAGGCTTAGAGCCAGTGGTATGGTAAAAGACACTTAGAATACAGTGAAAACACCTACATACACTAGGGAACTCTATGCGCTGGGGTACCCCTGTGAATAGCATGACCTCCTCTGTAAGGCCCTAGTACATTATAGGGTAGAGGGATTAAAACTCTACGGGGCACGTTTGAACAGTGGTGAAGGGAGGGGGGGCCTGAAGTGACATGTGTGCAAACACGCCCTGTGGCGGTTTTAAGTTGGAGATTAAGTCCCCTTGAATCCTGACAGCCCCTGGGTCCAACTAGCCAACCAGGTACCTCCAGTAAGCGCCACAGAGCTGCATTGCAGAGGTGTAAAAAGGGGCAAGGTCTGGACCACCTCTCTGCAATGCAGGCCTCTGGTACTTACTGGAGGTACTTGGTGGGTGCAGTGCAGTGCACTGGTGTTTGTGTGATGTAGGGGTCATGCTGGGGGTTGTGTTTTAGGGATTAGGGTAGTGCAATGGTATTTGTGTAGAGTAGGGGGTCGTGCTGGGTATAGATTTAGGGTTTAGGGTAGTGCAGTAGTGTTTATGTAGTATAGTGGGTCGTGCTGGGGGTAGATTTAGAATTTAGGGTAGTGCAGTGGTGTTTGTGTAGTGTAGGGGGTCATGCTGGGGTAGTGTTTTAGGGTAGTGCAGTTGTGTTTGGGTAGTGTAGGGAGTCATGCTGGGGTAGATTTAAGGTTTAGGGCAGTGGAATTGTGTTTGGGTAGTGTAGGGGTCGTGCTGGGGTAGTGTTTTAGGGTTTAGTGTTGTTCAGTGGTGAATGGGTAGTGTAGGGGGTCATGCTGGGGGCAGATTTATGGTTTAGGGTAGTGCAGTGGTGTTTGTGTAGTGTAGGGGGTCATGCTGGGGGTAGTGTTTTAGGGTTTAGGGTAGTGCAGTGGTATTTGTGTAGTGTAGAGGGTAGTGTTTTAGGGTTTAGGGTAGCGCAGTGGCGTTTGGGTAGTGTAGGGGTCATGCTGGAGGTACATTTAGTGTTTAGGGTCGTGCAGTGGTGTTTGGGTAGTGTAGGGGGGTCGTGCTGGGGTGGTGTTTTAGGGCTTAGGGTAGTACAGAGGTGTTTGGGTAGTGTGGGGGGTCGTGCTGGGATAGTGTTTTGGTGTTTAGGGTAGTGCAGTGGTGTTTGGGTAGTGTAGGGGGTCATGCTGGGGGTAGTGTTTTAGGGTTTAGGGAAGCGCAGTGGTGTTTGTGTACTGTAGGGGGAGTGTTTTAGGGATTAGGGTAGTGCAGTTGTGTTTGGGTAGTGTAGGGGGTCGTGTTGGGGTAGTGTTTTAGGATCATGCAGTGGTGTTTGTCTAATGTAGGGGTTATGCTGGGGGTAGTGTTTTAGGGTTTAGGGTAGTTCAGCAGTGTTTGTGTAGTGTAGGGGTCATGCTGGGGTAGATTTAGGCTTTAGGGTAGTGCAGTGGTGCAGGGGGTCATGCTGGGGGTAGATTTGGAGTTTAGGGTAGTGCAGTGGAGTTTGTGTAGCGTAGGGGGTTGTGCTGGGGTAGTGTTCTAGGGTTTAGGGTAGTGCAGTGGTGTTTGGGTAGTGTAGGGGGTCTTGCTGGGGGTAGATTTAGGGTTTAGGGTACTGCAGTGGTGTTTGTGTAGTGTTTGTGGGTTCGTCCTGTGGACTAGTGTTTTAGGGTTTAGGGTAGTGCAGTTGTGTTTGTGAAGTGTAGGGGGTCATGCTTGGGGTAGTGTTTTAGGGTTTAGGGTAGTGCAGTGGTGATTGTGTGGAGTAGGGGTAGTGTTTTAGGGTTTAGAGTAGAGCAGTGGTGTTTTTGTAGTGTAGGGGGTCGTGCTGGGGGTAGTGTTTTAGGGTCAAGGGTAGGGCAGTGGTATTTGTGTAGTGTAGGGGGTAGTGTTTTAGAGTTTAGTGTAGCACAGTGGTGTTTGGATAGTGTAGGGGGTCGTGCTGGGGGTAGATTTAGTGTTTAGGGTAGTGCAGTGGTGTTTGGGTAGTGTAGGGGTCGTCCTGGGGTAGTGTATTAGGGTTTCGAGTAGTGCAGATGTGTTTTGGTATTGTAGGGGGTCGTGCTGGGGTAGTTTTTACTGTTTAGGGTAGCACAGTGGTGTTTGGGTAGTATAGTGGGTCTTGCTTGGAGTAGTGTTTGAGGGTTTAGGGAAGCGCAGTGGTGTTTGTGTACGGTAGGGGGTAGTGTTTTAGGGTTTAGGGTAGTGCAGTGGTGTTTGTGTAGTGTAGGGGGCCGTGCTGGGGGTAGTGTTTTAGGGTTTAGGTTAGTGCAGTGGTGTTTGGGTAGTGTAGGGGATAGTGCTCACCAGGAAGTTAACTGGAAGTCTACTGCTGGTATTGAAAGTGGTTGTTTAGTCTGCATGTCAGAATTTCAAAATTAAATAGAAGAGGATTTGAGATCTCTATTAAAACATGCCCTAATTTTTTCTTTCTAGAAAACTAACCATAATTTCCATGACAAAATGAATCCCCTCATTTTGTTCCTTTTTAAAATAAATGTTTTAAGTGTTACCAGTGTATTCCAATCAAGCTGGCTTCAGGTGTGCCATAATTTTGTCATTAGTAAGACTGTTAGTGCTTTAGTTGTTCTTTAGAACACTCTGGGAAGCTGCAGTAGAACACAAAGGCATCAACTGACAGGCTGCTCCTGTTGAAATATAACAGGAAGATATTTGAGATCTCACTTAAATCATTTCCTAATTTTTCTTTCTACAGCACTAACCATAATTTCTATGACAAAAACCCCTTATTTTGTTCCTTTTTAAATTAAATGTTTTAAGTGTTACCACTTTATTCCAATCAAGATGGCTTCAGGTGTTCCATACTTTGTCATAAGTAAGACTGTTAGCTCTCTAGTTGTTCTTTAGAACACTCTGGGACATTCTGTCATTGTGCTATACTTGTGCTACAACTGGGTGATATTTGTGCTACATTTGGGCTCTTTTGTCTCTGGCGGCCATCTTGGGAGACTTATTTGTTATGAAGTTTCCTAATTTCCTCATGTACTACAGTCTCTTCAGTAGGAAATACTTTCAGTGTTTTACACTCTAGTTGCTCATTAGATCACTGTAGTAAAGCTACTGCTCACCAGGGAAGTCTGCTGCTGGTATTGAAAGGACATGTTTCAGTCTGCATGTCAGAATTTCTTTGATGAAATAGAAGAGGATTTGAGAAGTCACTCAAAATGTGCCCTCATTTTTCTTTCTGCAGCACTAATCATACTTTCTATGGCAAAATGAACCCCCTCATTTTGTTCCTTTTTAAATTAAATGTTTTAAGAGTTACCACTTTATTTGAATCAAGATGGCTTCAGGTGTGCTATACTTTTGTCATAAGTAAGGCTGTTAGCACTCTAGTTCTTTAGATCACTCTAGGAAGCTGCAGTAGAACACAAAGGAATCAACTGAGAGTCTCTGCCCTTGTTGGATGGACATGTTTTATTGAGAATGCCAGACTTCAATCTCACATGACTGAGAAAGATAATGTGAATTTACAGAAAATATGCTCTCACTTTAGCTTATAGATCACCTTCTAAACCTCTGTGGGAAAAGCATGAGACAATAGTTTTCTCTCAAACATGATTCATGATATCCCAGCAAAAGGTTTTTTCACATGGTAAAATCACCTTAGAACACACCACAATTCCTAAAATGAGTATGGTACGAACAACAAATGATGTATAACGTAACTAAAGTCTTAAAACCTTCTATTAACTGCAATGCTTTTTAATGAGGTGTTATCATGTATATTGGTCCCAAGATGGCTGCCAACACTTCTTGGATGAAGTGCTGACAGCCAATCAGATCTCACGATGAAATGTGTAGTTAGGCTCCACCCAGATATATGTATTTTTTTCCTTTAATATCTAAAAAACTACTGAACAGATTGACACCATTTAACCAAAAGGCACGAGTGTGAACCAAGGACTACCTCTTTGCCAAATTTGGTGTAATTCCGTTCAGCAGTTCGGGCTCTAGCCGTGATGAACGGTTCCAAAGGGAAATTGCACGGGGAGAACACGTTTTGGGACCCCCTTTTTTCTCAGCCCCCGCTTCACGAATCACCCCGAGATTTTCAGAATAGGAGCGGACCAGAGCTGGCCATTAGTTTTAAAAATTTCGGGTAGATTCGTCAACCGGCGCCAAAGTTATTCCAAATAGAATGTTGCGGATGTCCTATGGAAAATAGGTCCTAACTATAACTACCTACTGGCGACCGTCAGTAGGTCATATATACATATATATATATTGTAAAGTCCAAGATTCCGCAACCTCCGGTCGGCGATGGAGAAACACAAGAACTCCAATTTCAGTGATGTCAATGTTTCTTTATTGCTTGCTTCCTGTGCTCCCACAACCTGTCATGACGCGTTTCGGCCAGCCAAGCTGGCCTTGATCATATATATATATATATATATATATATATATATGTTTATACAAACGCCTGAGATTCTAAGGGGCACACTGCAGGACTCTGCCCTACGGGCTCTTATATTGCAGCAAACGTCTTCACACTGCAAAGTAGTTGTTGCCCAACGCATTTCTGGGGGAACCTCCCCCCTCCTCAGGGGCTGCTTCCATCAGGCACTCGAAAATGCACCATGTAATTTCGTGACCTTTTATTAAGAGACGCCCCAAGGTAGGCGTATGTTTTCATCCAGCGTCATACCTTGCTTTCTGGGACTTGAAGTCACTTTAATGATGCATGTTTCATTCTAAACTTTGTAGTAAAGTCGAGGGTCTGGGAACCATCTTGCATGCGATTAAGACCTTAAGTAGGCTGCCTGTGTGATTCAGTTCGCTGTATGTGAAATAAAAGTCCTGCGCCTACCTTGGGGCGTCTCTTAATAAAAGGTCACGAAATTACATGGTGCATTTTCGAGTGCCTGATGGAAGCAGCCCCTGAGGAGGGGGGGAGGTTCCCCCAGAAACGCGTTGGGCAACAACTAGTTTGCAGTGTGAAGACGTTTGCTGGAATACAAGAGCCCGTAGGGCAGAGCCCTGCAGTGTGCCCCTTAGAAGCTCAGGCGTTTGTATAAACACATTCCACACGGCAGCCTGGCCGTGGAGGGAGCACCTTCACCTGCCATTCTGAACAAACACGAGCAGCAGGATGAGCCCGGGTTTCCGAACGGATTGGAAGCACTATGAGCGCAGGACTTTTATTTCACATACAGCGAACTGAATCACACAGGCAGCCTACTTAAGGTCTTAATCGCATGCAAGATGGTTCCCAGAACCTCGACTTTACTACAAAGTTTAGAATGAAACATGCATCATTAAAGTGACTTCAAGTCCCAGAAAGCAAGGTATGACGCTGGATGAAAACATACGCCTACCTTGGGGCGTCTCTTAATAAAAGGTCACGAAATTACATGGTGCATTTTCGAGTGCCTGATGGAAGCAGCCCCTGAGGAGGGGGGGAGGTTCCCCCAGAAACGCGTTGGGCAACAACTACTTTGCAGTGTGAAGACGTTTGCTGGAATACAAGAGCCCGTAGGGCAGAGCCCTGCAGTGTGCCCCTTAGAAGCTCAGGCGTTTGTATAAATATATATATATATATATATATATATATAGCCTGTGGGGTTTTAGGTTTAAACCTATAATAACTGATAAAACCCCACTGAAAGAAAAATAGCCCTCACCGGTGAAAACATATAAACACTGAAAAAACACCTGCAGAACCACAAACTAAGTGCCATTCAAAGAAAGGAAAAAGAAAGTGAAAGAGTCATTTTGTTCTTACTGAAGGGGTCAATAAAATGTACCTTTGTTATACAAGCTAGCAGTAAGAAAGACTGGCTAACATTATTCTGCTTGAGTTTTGTTCTTTAGGGATGCCACTAAAATATTATTTCTTCTTCCTTTTACTTTTTCCAGTTTTATGGCCTTTGGTCTAAAGATGCAGGGTTTAGTTTCACGTTTTAGGTTTAGTTTAATTATTGTATAAACTGTAGAGAATCAGGACATATCAAACTCACATTTGATATTTTGGCTGCATTATATTCTTTCACTGATCAGTAAAATGGCTAGTTTCATAAAAAACTTTCCTAATATGTGTCATCACATTTGCCCACGGAGAATGGGTAAAAACCCTTAATACATCGGACCATAGTTTCTAGTGGGTCAGTATTGATAGTAGGTGATTTGCCAACACCTCAGGCTTTAAACATTAAATGCAAGGTATAGTGACAAGTATATATATCACCAAGCATCTGGGATAGTGGTGAAAACGTGACACCAGACGTTTGGAAAACATGGAACGCAGTGTCACTTGTTATGCTCAGCAAAAAAGGTTCTTTCCAAGTTCAACAAAGATTGGAGTGATCTTGTTTGTATTTGTAGTGATTCAGCTACGTATATAAAACATTTGTGTGATGACCTATCAAAATTGATACCCGAGCTGAAGTGATTCCCTGTAGGATATCCTTGCCACTTGTTAGATGGTATGCTGAAAGCATCTTTACAATCTTCAGAGTTAATGAGGGATGCTATTGACTTTTTAGTCCATTCTGGTGCACTGTTTTCTTATGCCCAGGAACTAAAAGGCAAATATTTATCATTTCGTGCTTTATGTGGCATCAAAGGAAGAGTCATCCCAACTGTGCCCCTTAGCTGACGGTTCTCAGCCCAAGGGGCTATGAATGCTGAGAGGGCCTTTTCACAGAAGTTTACATGGTAAGGAAAGCGCGAGCGCACATGACCAAAGACTCACTGAAGAAGTATTGTATGGTGTACTATAATAAGATTAATTTGCAAAAATCTCTTTGGACCTCATATACACTATACATACACTGTCTATATACCATGTTCTTTCAGTGCAGAAAGCAAACAATGATAAAAGCAAAACGTTCCATAGACACCGGAAAAACACTTTTTCTGTTGTTTTTAGTGGCGTGAAAATGTGTTACCACTGATAACAACTGTTTTTTAAGATATTGAAAACACTGAAAAAACCCCACCAGAATTTACCAAAAATAGAAACTGAAAACAGGACAGCCTATTACCTACTGGCGGTCGCCAGTAGGTATATATAGTTAGGATTTTTTCCCTATGGGATTTTTGAAAATTCTATGTCTAATAACTTTGGCGTTTGTAGACGGAATCGGCTGAAATTTTCAGGAAAATGGAACATTTTGTTTCTGAGCAGCCCCTGAAAATTTGGGGGGGTTTCGTCAAGGGGGGGCCGAGAAAAAAGGGGGGTCCCAAAACGTGTTTTTAACATTGAGTTTTCCATAGGGCGGTTGGCCTCACTTTTAGCCCGAACGGCTGAATGGATTTGCACGAAACTTGGCAAAATTGTAGGGACTGGTAGCCCGATGTGCCTTTTGTAGGTCTCAATATATGTGCTACAGTGGATTTTGAGAAATTAACGTTCAAAAAAAGATATATATCTAGAGCCGCGCCTGGAGCGCTCCCCGGTACGCGTACCGGGGAGCGCTCCAGGCGCGCCACGCGACTTGCGCACGGCAAGCTGATTGGTTCTCGGGTGTCTGTAAACATTCGAAACAGTCCGCAGCGGCCGCCATCTTGTGTCTCGGTAGGATTGAGACACAAGAGGTGGCAAAAATCAAAGGGGGAAATGAGCAAGAGGGGGCAGGGTACACACCCCCTGACCCCCTAGGTTTCATGTGGGGGCCATAAAAGGCTCCCGCGGGTGAAAAATTTTTTTTTTAAAAAAAATTCGATTTTCGCGGGGGTGAGCGCCCGGTACGTGCACCGGGGAGCGTACGGGGGAGCGTACCATGGAGATTAAAAATGACAGACTTTTAAAAAAATAAAGCTTCTTTTTAAAAATTGGAGGTAGTTCTGAAAAGAACTTTTTTTTTGATTTTGTTGTTTTATATATTTTTTTTTGTTTTTGTTGTTTTATATTTTTTTAGACTTTTTAAAACAATTTTATATTTTTTTTGGATTTTTTTCAAGGGAAAAACAAAAACAAGGATTCCAAAACTGCTCAACAGGAGCAAAAAAATTTGAAAATTTAGGGACTGGAAGAGCAGCGGTGTTGCTGTTTCTTTAGGGCAATCAGTTCAACACTCTGCTCCCCATAGCAGAGCAGTTCGTCACACTCTGTGCACAAAAATGTGATGCCCGCAAACACCGGCTGAATGTTAGGGACCATTCTTCCACGGGGTGGTCCCGAAGGTGTTGCTCCACCAGTGGAGGTGCTGCCGCCATCTGTGGGTACATTCCGTGCCAGCTCTCTGACACTCTCCCTGGCAAAGTTGTTAGGGTGTCTTCTTTTCACATGCCGGATCAAATTAGCATTCCCAAAACTATATTTTTTCAGAGGATTGCCTCTGGATAAACTACTCCCACATATTTTGCATGTTACTTTGGGAGCGTTGACTTTTTTCTGTCCTTCTGGGATTTCGTAAAATTTCCAGATGAAATGGGTTTTTTTCTTTTGCTGAGGAGGGTCCTCATCTAAAAATCCCTCTGAATCACTGCTGGATGACTCTCTTGCAGCCATTGCTGGAGATCAGAAAAGTAGGAGATAGAGTAGACACAACAGCTCTTGCTCTCTCCAAGTACAAAGCAATAGTGAGAGAAATGGGTGGGTTTCACACAATTTGGAAAAAAAAAAGTTCTGAACCAATGAAAAGTGTTATTTTAAAGTCACATGGTTTGACGCGCTTACGCTACGCGCACCGGGGCGCGTCCCGGGCGTGTATCATAAGCGCATCGGGGCGCTTACGTTGTGCGATCGTATGCGCTTCCGGGTGCGCTTACGCGGTGCGTCATAAGACGCATCTCGCGGCTACGCGATACGTGTCTTATGACGCAAGGCGTGGCGGCTACGCGATACGTCACGATATTGTTTTCGTTCTCGGCAATAGCGCTTCCGGGACGCGCATTAGTACGCGCCCCAGGGCGCGCCGCAAGATTGCGCTTACCCGTGCGTTCACCTGTCCGCGCCCCGGGAGCGCACTAAAAATAATATTAAAAAAAATAAAAAAATTATAAAATATAAAATTAGATTTAAAATGTATTATTTTTATAAAGATTTGCTATTAAAAAACCTATGAAATTCACTGAAAAAACCATAGGTTATAGACCATATATAGTTAGGAATTAGCATTTACAAAACCTTGAAAATTCACTGAAAAAACCATAGGTTATAGACCATATATAGTTAGGAATTAGCATTTAAAAAACCTTATTTTACTCACACAAAACCATTGAAATTCCATATATAGTTAGTTGTACTAACTATATATCGCGCACCCGCAATCCACTGCTGATGATGTCACATATTACATCATTCATGACATGGTCAGTGACATCACTGATGACATCACTGATGACATCTCAAATGACATCACTGATGACATCACTGATGACATCTCATTTGACATTACTCATGACATCATTCATGTGATGATGCGATGAACCTCTTCAGACTCTAATATAACCGTAGATACACTCAGTGTAAACAGACACTCACAGACTGTCACTCATCCATGGAGTTACTCACACACCTAATCAGTCTTGCAAAGAATCAATCACACCTCCATTTGCTCAACTATATCGTTAAACACACCTTACTTATTGAAACATATAATAACACATATTTACTCTGTTATACAATCCCTGATACAAGTTCACAATAATCCATACAGCCACTCACACATTCACTGGCTCTTATGCACAGTTATTTATATATGTCAACTACCACATGTACTGTGTTTTACATATGTACTTACTTTGACATGTAGCACTGAGATATCCATTCACTCACCAATACACTCATGCACACAGTAAACCGCCCATACAGCTGTTTCCACATGCACTTTTGAACCCATACATCTAGTGAATCAACTGCTCACACATCTATGCACAGAGTCATACACCTCCCAGCCACCCACACACACACTCAGTCTCCCATACAAATACTTGGCCAACTAATCAATAACCCATATAGTTAGTCATATAGCTAATGATCAACACATGCATCAGATTACAAAACAACAGACACAATGGTGCACAATTTAAAACAGTTTAGTCACTAACCCATGCACTCAGTGAGACACATTTAATCACTCACTTATACAGTCAGTCATGCACCTACTAAATACATCATCCAGACACTTATACATCCACTCATTCTTCAATATATAAGACATATTTTAACTTTACAGAAACATACAGTCACTGGATGTTGTCATCAGTGATGTCATCAGTGATGTCATTTGAGATGTCATCAGTGATGTCATCAGTGATGTCACTGACCATGTCATGAATGATGTAATATGTGACATCATCAGCAGTGGATTGCGGGTGCGCGATATATAGTTAGTACAACTAACTATATATGGAATTTCAATGGTTTTGTGTGAGTAAAATAAGGTTTTTTAAATGCTAATTCCTAACTATATATGGTCTATAACCTATGGTTTTTTCAGTGAATATATATATATATATATATATATATATATATATATATATATACGTAATTACATAATAGTAACATTTATTATTTACAGCTCTGTAAGAGCCGGAAAAGAGCAGAAGATGATCAGAGGTTTGCTCAATGACCCGAACGTATGTCACTGAAACATTTTGTGATGTGGAGGTGATAAGTTTGAATACCAGCATGACAGACTCATTCATTTATTCCTCTGAAATTGGTAAGTTGAGTGCAACGATTTCAGTAATAGCAAAATGTGTTATTTATAGCGCTTAGAAACAGTAGATTGATGTTAAGCATCATATAAAAAATAAACTGTCAGTAAATCTGCGCTTTATTGAATAGAAGATTTTGTTGTTAGTGTTATTGTATTTGATAATATTGTGAGAAATATATATGCAGAAATAGGGAATTTGTGCAACATTACTCACACCTAAAAGTGCATAAAGATATCTATTCATAGAATTATGATGCAATCGTTCAGAATCCTTCGTCAACATAAGTTCCTGAAAAACAAACCGCTTTCTTATTTACCTTAATCATCGCGGCTGTATACTTTCCTCCTTTGTTTATGATAAATCATAGATTCAGTAACTGCAAATGTGATATAAATATAATTTTTCGGAATCATAATGTATAGTTGATAAGCTATTCTTCAATATCCTTACTCGGTACACAAAGCGCTTCTAAAAATCGTGTGCATTTTTTAAATTATCCAATTTAAATTGGTCCTCGGCCTCCCACTTCAGTAGAATGAAAGGCTGAGTCACCCTTACCATGTTTTCAACCTCTGATCTTTAGGTTTGCTGTGATCTCTTGGCTGGTGCTCGCTCTGCCTCACGCTCTCTGTGGCCAATTTAAAACATTAAATTGGGTTGTAGCCCTGCAGAAGCCGAAAACACATTGTAAACCCAGCCTGCATTATGCTCAAGGTTACAAGAGCAGCTTTCAAGCAAGTTGTCACACAGTAGGCCAGCATTTCCATATTTGGAAGTTGACACAGATTTTATGAACAGGGCAGGCCAGGCTTCTGTTTTGACAGGGTAAAGGATAATGCCCTTGTGGGTTTCTCAGATGCTGAGAAGGCATTTCATAAGTGAACTTGACATGACAGAGACGGGCCTGGTAGTAGTGAGCATTATAGCAAAAGATGTTTGGGCTCTGTGGATCTTTTTAATGGATGGACACAGATATTTTTTGATCCTCTAACACAGTCCTTGTGTAACAAAAGATTTTGTCTTTTTATTAAGTAGGCTGGGAGGGAACGGCTGAAAAGATGTGTCCACTTTGCCCTCTAATCCTTTTACTAGCCAAGGAAACAGGGACTGAAAGGTTGTCGCTTTTAAAAATAACTTAGTCCAAAAAGCATGTGCGATAGGAAAATGTAAAATTAAGCAGCAGTTGCAGCCTATAATTCGATCATACAATGTAGCTTGTTTCCTTTCAGTGATATTATCTGAAGCGCACTGACATCAAAAGGCGTCCAAATTAAGATATATAGAATGGAATTTAAATATTTAGCTTAATAGCATTCAACAATTAATTTCAGTGAACATACCCAAAAATAAACGGACATTCTTAAAGGTAAGAAAGGATGACCCAGCTTTCCATACACATGCAGCATGCTATTAAAAGTTGGATATTTAGGTATTCGTGTTTTTTTAATTCAATAAATCAATATTGTTTATTAAAAAAAATGTATTTGTCTGTGTTTGTGTATCACACAAGTGTATATATATATATATATATATATATATATATATATATATATATATATTTTGAGGGGTGAGAGAGTGCACCGTCTTTCATTAAAAAGAATAAGTATTCTTATGAGCCTTATAAAGCACTATTTCAGAAAAAGAGCAATTTGATCCCACGGTCTACTTCGAGTCTTCGAGTTTAAAATAATGATGCGAAAGCATGTCCAGCACCGAGCAGTCGGCACGGCAGACTAAAACCAATGTTAAAATCACATTTCAGGCGTTTTTCTGTAAGGCTGGCAATTTAAGTCAATTATTGAGTTGCAAGTACTGTACCCACTCTTCCATGTCCCAGAGTAATTCATTGTAACATAACATGAAAAAATATTTCTAAACATGCAGCTCCTAGTAGCTTGGTCACATATTCCTCGCTACGTATTAACAATCAATGAATAACTTATGATTGACATTCATTGGAAACATTATTCAGAAGTTTCAAAACAAAGCTACATTGCAGATGAGAGTAGGTCAAGGATTTATAAATCCAGCTTTAAGGTGCTGATACAGAGATAGCTCTCAATGCGAGTTTTGCTGTCGGGAAGGATTTCTTTCCTGCTTTGACAGATATTTTGACAGACAGCTGGAGGTGCAAAATGTCAGATTACATTTTGAATGGCCTCATTGTTCTGGTTGCTCTTTTCTTTGTGAGCTCAAAGTGGAGAGATGAAATATACTTCCATGCTACTTAAGTGGCCTAAGAGCCACCCTTACTCTGCAGATAGCACGAGGCCACTCTAAATGTACAACCATCAAATGCAGCACAAGGAGGAAATACGCCATGGCTTCATGGGAATCTTGCATTGCCTGACTTGGCCAACATGGCGCAACATTTGGCCATGAGGTTTCATATGAAAATAGCGACCAAAAATTATTGATTTCAAAAATATGTTTTGCATCAAAAGTTTCTTAGTCGACATTTTCATTGTAAACTCTTTTTGTTTTGCTTTAAAGTGCGAGTTTGTTTAAAAAAAAAATATGGCGATTTCAATTATTGAATCTTTTTCCAGGTAACCAGTTCAATTTTCTCCTTATATTTTTCATTTTGCTTGACTTGAAATTCGGTAATGGCCTCTCCAACTACCATCTTCTCCTAATTGTTTCTGTTCCCTAGCATTATGGATTTCGTTGGGCACCTCGTTCAATTTCTTGTTCCAGTGAAATGTTATTTCCATTTATCCTGCTGAAAGTTTGCAGTTGTTTTGCCATTTCAATAAAAGTACAAATAAAAAGTCAACATTGCGATTGTTAATAAATACTCCAATATTTTTGTTACACACCGTTTATGATATTTTCCCTCAGCCGAATACGAAAGTGTGAAGTCATGAAATACAGGGGCATATATAAAGTCCTTCTCAGAACAGGAACATCACTATTTACGGCGTTCCAGTGGGGGCAGGATTTTCGCCTTATTTACAAGGTGGGGTTAAGTGACTTATCGTTGCTTAAAGCCGCCTTGTAAATAAGGTACCGTTTCACGCTATACTTGGCGTAAAAGGGGTGGGCAATAAGTGCTGTGGTGGATGTTCCTCTGCAACACCCATTGATTTTGGCCCTGCCCCATATTTACAAGGAAAACTGTCCTTAACATGCCTAAACACGGAGAAATACTTTATTTCTCCTTGTTTTTGCTGTTTCTATGTGTGCTGCATTGTGCAGCACACGTAGAATCAGCAAATCTCAATTTGTTATTGTTTATGTGCAGGAAGGGGCACCTTCCTGCACATAAACAACCCTTTCCCCCAACCCAGGGACCCTTGTACTATAGTGCACGGGTGCCTGCTTTGGCACTAGGCAGCTTAATTTAGCGCCAGTGATCTAGGAAACGCAGTGGTGCACTGTATCTTTGTAAATAAGATGCATCCCTGTATTTTCAGAATGGCAGAGCGTGGCATTAGCAAATTGTGATTAACGCCATGCTCTGTCATTCTTTTGTAGATATGACCTTAGTCTATTCAAGTATTACATCAGCTATGTTAACTAGCTTGAGAAATGGGCACAATCACCGCCTTTGATTTGTCAGGTGTTGCTAGATGTGGTGTATTCTCTTTCAGTTCCTTCTGATAAACCAAGACTGAAGAGAATGTTGTCCTTGAGTCCTTTCGGTAAGGTCATTCACTGTCACCTGTGGCCAAGTGCCTACTTGCTCTTGAAATTGAGTTTTGTCTATGTTGTGGTCAATTCTTAATCTCTCAGCAAAACATATAATGATACATATAAGGAGTTGGTAAATGTATCAATGGCATTGGACATTGGTAAAGTCAATTAATAAATCAGGTTCAATATTTCCAGTTTGGATTTTATGTGAAGCTACTTATTTGTGTGGTTACAAGAAGGTTGTAGTTAGCTGCAACAGCCATCTGGTAGTTGGAGCATCACATGTTCACTGCAGGTCAATGGCTCATTTGAGGCAACTGTTGTGCCAAAGAGCTGCAGGTTTCCACTGTTTCTTGAAAGAATGAAGTTTTGGTTGACGTCTGAGTGACTGACTGAGGCTATTCTGAAGTGTAGCAGCTACACTCACGTTTCCTCCTCTTATAGGATTTCCTACTAAATATCTGTTGGTGATTTCTCTAAGACTAGCTACGCTCAGGCACTAAAATGGGTGCTAGCTTCAGCAGAGATCCAGGACCTTTTTTAAAATGTTCAGTGTGAAGTATATGCAGCAATGTTTGTGGTGCCCTTTGCAGCACAAAAATAATCCTGCCTGCAATGTAGGCACCATGGTGCAAGAATGCTTACGTTGGCGAAAGGCTACAGAAATGGTGCCAGCGCAGGCGGAAAGGACAGGAGTGCCCCATATTGCTTCAATATGGTGCATTCCTACCCTTTCACTTTGGTGTAGGGCAAAGCAGCTTGGTGCCTTGCTGTGCTGCACTATGCCAAAATGTCATAAATGAGGCCCTGGGTCTTTTGCATATTACTGAGATGTTATGCATATTTTATGAAACTTCATTCTTGAGATTGGTATCAAATGTTGTCTGAAGAGGATCAGTCCACACTTAGGGGCCTATTACGATGGAGGATTTTCCGCTTCCTCCGGGCCGGCGGAAGCCACGGCCGGCCCGGAGGATGCGGAAAATCCTCTGCGGACCCACCAAAGACCCACCGCCACATTAGGATGGCTGCTGGGTCCTGGTTTCCGTCCGCAGCTTTTCCGCCGCCGCGGTTGGCTTACAACCGCGGCGGAAAAGCACTAATATGGTGACGGTGTCTCTCAGACACCGTCAGCCAGATTAGGATGGGCTCTGAAACATGCTTTTCCGCAGCGGCTTTTCCGCCGTGGAAAAGCATGTGTAACTTCAATGCGGGGGCCCGTTGCGGGCCCCCTAGGTGAAGGGGGGATGGGGGGTGCACATGGGGGGTACCTATGGTACCCCCCTGCATTTGTATGCAGAAAGCGGCTGGCACCGCGCGGTGCCTGCCACTTTCTACATACAAATGCAATGCGTGCATTTTTAACATTGCTGCGGGTGCAGCTTGAAGCCGCACCCGTCGCAATGTTAAAAATAGAGGATGTGACCGCCAGGGTGGCGGTCACATCCTAATTGCACAGGAGGGAACTCCGCAGCCCATGCGGAGGTTCCCTCCTACTCTATGGTGGCGGACGGACTCAGGTCCGTCCGCCATCATAATGTGCCCCTTAGTGCCAGCTTATGAGCCAGTCTTGTATGCCATAGCAGTAGCGGTAAGTGGTGGGAGTAGCTGCTGTGTGGAGATGTGGGGAGGGCCTGGGTGGGGGGTAGTAATCTATGGTTTAAGGAGGATTACAGGTAAGTAAACATGTAAATAAATAAAACACATTTCATTGTGCGCACTGCATCCCCAAATGCGATGCAGTGCACGCAACAAAATTTGTTTTATTATTTATATGTTTACTTACCTGTAATCCTCCATAATCCATAGATTACAACCCCCACCCTGCCCCTCCATACCCCCACATCACCGCCTGGAACATGGAAGAGCAAAGGGCGGTTTGAGCATCTATTTGTCTAATAAGTTGAACCGTGTAAAAGTAATAGAGCCTATTACAGACATTTATTTCCAACTCCTAATACTTGTCCTGGCTCATGATACTCCGATTGCTCTTGTTAACCTATATAATAATATTCCTCCTGGTGATGGACCTACTGTTTTAGGTAAATTGACTAATTCACTGTTTTTACAGGAAAACATTTATAGAAATGAATTGATGATACTCCTGTTTGGGGATTTTAATTGCATTTTGTGTAGTATGATGAAGGACAATAGGTGTGGAATGACACAGGAAGATGGCTTGGGCCATTTACATTTTAATCATTCCTTTCAAGGGGAACAATTTAATAGTTTGCTAGCTAAATTTGACCTGGGATTTGCAAATGAAGTTTGTACCTTACCATCTTCCCTATGTTCAACATTTAATGGAAGGGGTTGTGCTACAACTATCGATTATGCTATTGTTTCTAATAAATATGGTGGTAGAATGTATTCCTTTAACGTCTCCGATATTGCATTAAGTGACCACTTCCCGCTCTGTGTGGCTATCCTGCTGCCAACTATGTCCACTCTGATAAATAATAAAGAAAGGCACAGCGTGGACGTGAATATAGCTATTGGTAGCATTAATGGATACACGCTAAAATGGGCTATGGTGGCCCTGGTGGAAATAATTAAATCAGTGGTTGGTAAATGCTTACAAGAAATAATGATTTGTTTAAGGGAGGATTCTTCCCCTGAAATGCTCCTTGCTACCTTCTCGACCATTTCAAATGAAATTAGGACCTCCCTTGTGAGACAATTTAAAAATCATAAGCGGGAGGGAGGTTGGTTTGATTCTAAGTGTACTAGGGCTTATGCTCTTCTAAAGAAGGAATTGCATAAGAAACCTAGGTGTGCCGGGGAGGTTGGCAGACTTAGGAAGGAATATAAAATAGCAATAAAAGATAGAAAGAACATGCTGAGAGCTGAAGCCTGGGAAGCTTTGCATCTTGCTTCTTCTAGGAATGACAGTGCGGGCTTCTGGAAACTCATCAGAACTACTTTTCTCAGGGAAGAGGTTGGCCCAAAGTTGGAAATAGCAATTCCTGACTCCAGCTGGATTAGGCACTTTTCTAGAGTGTACGAGGGAGAGGGGCGAGTGGGTTCTTCGATATCCTCCCTTCAATACCCCACCTCAAGAAACTTGTGTTTTACCTTGGAGGAAGTTGAAAAAGCCCTGTGTGTAAGACAGGGTGGAAAGCCCTACCCCCACATCACCGCCTGGCAGCTACTACCAACACCGACCACTACTGTGCCATAGCCTAGTGTAAAGGATTATACTCCGAGTATCTCATCGCTCTCATTCCAGTGCCCATTTTTGAAAGGCATTTGTGAAGGGTTTACATCTGACAAAATAAGGTACTGTTATCATTTGGCCATATACAGCTCTTCCCTGACAGTGGATAGTGTTAGCACTGACCCTTCCTGACCATTATTGCATCCCCAGTGGTCGATTAATATGAGAAAAAAAATCATTTAAAGTATCCTAGGTCAAAATAATACCAGGAAAACAAATACAACTCCATAATTTTCGAACATGGCAGCCTACCTCTTTTCAGAAGAATAACTATTGAGACGCAAACGCTCCGGAATATATACAAACATTATATTTTTAATATCGTTTTAAATATTAACGCAGGCATAATGCAACACGACAAACAAATAATGAAACAACAGCTTGTCAATAATTGGAATCTACACAGACAAACACCTTCCAGCAGGACATGGCAACCCACTAGCCCTATCAACTGTACGGTAGGTCATACATTTCTAGCCTAGCTGTATGGCCTTTCTTTTGCCCATTAGTACACTACTTTGGTTCGGTTTGCTACGCATGATCCTGGCCTCGATACCTGAATACGAACCATGCGTTATACAGTCTCTATCCCCCCTCACCTCATATGAAAACACTTCGACTACAGCAACTTCGATCACAGAAGTTTTGACTTTCACCCAGAATATTAGCGTTTAACTTCTGTAGAAGTGACACGTAGCAGGAAGAAAATAAAAAGTAGCACACAACCAGATCCACTGTGAAAAGCTTACTTTGCTCTACCAAAATCTGAACATTAAATATCTCTTCAAAATTTCAAATACCTACACTTTTCTTCACCCTTTCAAACAACACTTTTCCGTCATGTCAGTGTTAGGAGTAAGCTTCATCCTTTCTGAAACACTTCAACCTCAACCATACTCTTCTTACTCAAGGTCGAACCACAATGAAAAGATTTGTTTGATATTATTCTATATAATCCCTAAGGGGTAACAGTTCCTATAAGACAGATGACAACCTATTCTGATAGCGCATGAGGAGAAGGAAGAAAAAGAGAGAGATGGAGGTGTAGTCTCTATGTACGCATTTGGAACTAGATGAAGGTGGGGGAATTACTCCTTTTGGAAGTAGTGCCCTCACACACTCTTGTGAGTGTCATACTTCATTAGTGTGAACAAGCTTGTACTACAGAGAGGAGATTGTTAACCAATTTGAGGAGAAGATGTTATAAACACGGTCACCTTTATAGAATATAGTGGGACAAGTGTACGACCATTCCAAATTGCGAGTCGCAATCTGTGCTCAATTGACACTGATTGCGATTCCCAATGGGGTCGCAAAATGCAAGGCTCATGAATATTAATGAGCCACTCGCAATTTGCGATCCCATGGGGAATGGTTGGCCCTCCCAGGGATGGTGGCGTTCTGGGCTCAGCAGACCTCCATGTCTGGGACTGCTTGTCAATAAAGCAGTGTTTTTTTTTTAAATGCAGCCCATTTTCCTTAAAGGAAAAGGGTGCATTTAAAAAAATAACAGAAACGTTTTAGTTTCATTTTTTAAGGGCAGGTAGTGGTCCCTTGGATCATTGCGTTCACTTAAAAAACATTTCAGAGCCAGTCACAAAGGGAAAGGGGTCCTCTGGGGACCCCCTCCCATTTACCACTGCATTACTACCCTCTTGCAGAGGGTAGTCATTTGCGAGTGCTTCCCGATTGCAATTCACAAAATATTGGTACATGGCTTGTGACTCATTATTAGGAAGGGAACGCCCGTTCATAATAGCGACTCACAAAACACTCTTTTGCGAGTCGCAAATTATTTTTGACTCGCAAAAGTTGTTTCTACATGGCCCTATCAAAATTAGCATGCGCAAAAGGGTCACAAACCCGTTTGTGCATGCTAATTTTCATCTTACATCTGGCCCGTAATGTCTGCATATTGTGCATCTGAGTGTACATCAATGAAAGATTGTTAAGAGAACACAAATATTGAACAAACTGGTTGTAGTTGTGAGGAAATCTCACTTTTTGCATGATCAACCCCAAGCGTTTGGACTGATGCTGCTGCTTTTTCGACTCTGAAAGTTCTCTGAGTTCTGCCAAACAGCCTTCGGTGCCAGTACTCTGCCCCTTAAATGGTAAATGTCTAATTGGTTTACCCACAATTATCACAAGTTAGGTAATTATAAGTCCTTAGTATATGGTACTTGTGGTACCAAGGGCCTGTAAGTTTTGTATCCCTTGTGGACTGCAGCACTATTTTTGCCACCACAAGGGTAACAAAGCAGAGCATGCCTCGCAGCCCCTCACCCCAGGCTGGCAGAGTAGTAATTAAACTGCTAACTCGACTTTACCATTCAAACCAATGGCAAAGGCCAAAGCTCCCTTTTAATATTTGTAAGTCACGCCTAAGGCAGGCCTACTGAGCCGTAACGCAAGGTGCTTTATATTAGAAATAAAGGACAATAATTAAGGAGAAAACTGGTTTATTTACATGTCCTAGCAGTAAAATCCCAGCATTTTTGTTTTTACAGAGGAAATGCTAGTAGCCCTACTGGTGAGTATGGACTCACATCTCAGTGGTGCTAACTTCTGAATGGTACTACTTAATATGATACTTCATGGTATCAAAAGTATCATTGTATTAAACCCAACCTATTGCTCAATTCAAATTTAATGTAACTATTACACCAATGTCAACTGTAGAAAGTTGCCACCTTGTCCACCAAAAGTTTCTAGTAGCTTTTTACAGTTGCAAACAGCTGCTGTCCTTGAGCCGGTCTTCAGGAGAGGTAAGGACTACATTCAGAAAGCGTAAAAAAGGATCTGCCAAGGGAAGAGGTGTTACCTCCTCCTGGCAGAATGGCCAGAGTGGGTGTGACCAGCAAAACACACAAGATGATGGACGGAATGTTGCACGATGGCAAAACATTGTTATTGTTATTGTTAGTGAGGTTTTGTATCGCGCCTAATCACCTGCAGGTCTCTAAGCGCCCGGAAAGATGGTAACAGACAATAACTTAGCAAGGTGGAAGCTGAGGTCATAGCTGGATTATACAGAGCTCATGCTTTTGCTGAACAGAAATGTTTTTAGGCTCTTCCTGAATCGTAATAGATTCCCTTCCCGGCGCAGCCCCTCCGGCAGCCTGTTCCATAGCTGGGGAACTAGCACTGAAAAGGCTCTCCCTCCCTTGGTCACCAACCTATAGCGAGGACAGACCAGTAATTGGGAGTCTGAAGATCGGAGTGTTCTCAAAGGGCAATAGAGTTGCAGACGATCTTTGATGTAGGCTGGGGCTTTGCCATAGATTGCCCTATGGGCCGTGCATAAGTTCTTAAATTCCACTCTATCTTTAATGGGGAGCCAGTGCAAACTTTGTAGTAGGGGAGTGGCTTTAGATCTCCTCGGTAGCCTGAAGATCAACCGGGCAGCGTCATTCATTATGACCTGAAGTCTACTGGTCAGAGTTTTAGGTAAGCCAAGGTAAAGGGCGTTACCGTAATCAATTCTGGAGATGATGGTGGCCGCTACTATCGATCGCATCATGGATTGTGAGAGGACAGGAATTAACTTCCGTAGTTGCCGAATGATGTTTGTGCAATTTCCCACCACCGCAGAGATCTGAGGGGCCATTGACAGATCATCATCCAGCTTGATCCCCAGGCTCCTTACAAACGAGCTTGGTCTTGGAGCAGGGCCTAACTCTGTGGGCCAATAGAGATCACACCAAGGTGAGGCAGTGGATGGAATCACTAGTACCTCGGTCTTGTCAGGGTTAATCTTTAACAGGTTATCCGTCATCCATTGCACTGTAAACCGCAAGATGTTCTGGGCTTGGAGTTGTGCGGCCATAGTGTCATCGACACTTATCAGCAATTGCGTGTCGTCCGCGTAGTTAAAGACTTTACAGCCCATGGTGGCCAAAAAAGAGATCAATGGTTGCAGGTAGAGATTAAATAGAAGCGGGGACAGGGCGGACCCCTGTGGCACCCCGCACTCTAAAATCCCTATCTCAGATGTTTCGTCCCCCAGTTGTATCTTTTGGGTCCTTCCTGTAAGGAATGATTGCAACCACTGAAAGGCCAGGCCCTTAATGCCAAAGTCCTTCAGTCTTTCCAAAAGCAAGGCATGGCTGACAGTATCGAATGCCGCTGATAAGTCCAGCAAAATCAGGGCGCTCGGTTTCTTACAGTCAGCCATGCCTCTTAGTTCATCCAACACCGAGAGCATTACCAACTCGGTGCTGTGATGAGCTCGGAAACCTGCCTGTCGCTCATGGAGTAGATGATGAGTTTCCAAATAGAGGGACAGGGACTTTAATACATGCTGCTCAAGAACTTTTGAGAGAAAAGGCAACTGGGAGATAGGTCTGTAGTTCTTTAACACCGCAGGATCTGACCCAGACTTTTTCAGTAGAGGTCTTACACGCGCCTCCTTGAGCTCAACCGGTAGGTACCCCGTATCTAATGATCTATTGAGGAGGGAGATGATACATTCCTTCAACAAGGGGCGGGCAACACGGAAGATCTCAGGTGGGCATGGATCGGCTGGGGAGCCAGATTTAATTTTTTCACCCTCAGTCACAGATCTGGGTTTAATCCATCGTTATTTTGCTCACCAAGCCACCCCAGTTCAGACATGGCCATATGCAAATCAGTCTTGACCCTCTGCCTCATGGGAACAGTCCAGACCGAACTCCGAAGCCATGTCTTCCCTGGACCGCAATCAAGCACACTAGGACCGGTTTCTGGCTATCAGCCGCCTTCAGCAAGGATGGCTTGACTCCAGTGGCGTAGTGAGCATGGGACCCACGTCTGGGCATACCCTTCCCACATAGGGTGAACAGCAAAACACACAAGATGATTGACGGAATGCTGCACAATGGCAAAACATTCACCCCCAGTCACAGATCTGGGTTTAATCCATCGTTATTTTGCTTACCAAGCCACCCCAGTTCAGACATGGCCATATGCAAATCAGTCTTGACCCTGTGCCTCATGGGAACAGTCCAGACCGAACTACAAAGCCATGTCTTCCCTGGACCGGAATTAAGCATCCTAGAACCGGTTTCTGGCTATCAGCCGTCTTCAGCCAGGATAGCTTGACTCCAGTGGCGTAGTGAGCACGGGACCCACGTCTGGGCATACCCTTCCCACATAGGGTGAACAGCAAAACACACAAGATGATTGACGGAATGTTGCACAATGGCAAAACATTCACCCCCAGTCACAGATCTGGGTTTAATCCATCGTTATTTTGCTCACCAAGCCACCCCAGTTCAGACATGGCCATATGCAAATCAGTCTTGAGCCTGTGCCTCATGGGAACAGTCGAGACCGAACTGCCAAGCCATGTCTTCCCTCTACCGGAATCAAGCATCCTAGGACCGGTTTCTGGCTATCAGCCGTCTTCAGCCAGGATAGCCTGACTCCAGTGGCGTAGTGAGCACGGGACCCACGTCTGGGCATACCCTTCCCACATAGGGTGAAGAGCAAAATACACAAGATGATGGAGGGAATGTTGCACATTGGCAAAACATTCACCCTCAGTCACAGATCTGGGTTTAATCCATCGGTATTTTGCTCACCAAGCCACCCCAGTTCAGACATGGCCGTATGCAAATCAGTCTTGACCCTGTGCCTCATGGGAACAGTCCAGACTAAACTGCCAAGCCATGTCTTCCCTGTACCGGAACCAAGCATCCTAGGATCGGTTTCTGGCTATCAGCCATCTTCAGCCAGGATAGCTTGACTCCAGTGGCGTAGTGAGCACGGGACCCACGTCTGGGCATACCCTTCCCACATAGGGTGAACAGCAAAACACACAAGATGATGGACGGAATGTTGCACAATGGCAAAACATTCACCCCAGTCACAGATCTGGGTTTAATCCATCGTTATTTTGGTCACCAAGCCACCCCAGTCCAGACACGGCCATATGCAAATCAGTCTTGACCCTGTGCCTCATGGGAACAGTCCAGACCGAACTGCCAAGCCATGTCTTCCCTGGACCGGAATCAAGCATCCTAGGACCGGTTTCCGGCTATCAGCCGTATTCAGCCAGGATAGCTTGACTCCAGTGGCATAGTGAGCACGGGACCCACGCCTGGGCATACCCTTCCCACATAGGGTGAACAGCAAAACACACAAGATGATGGACGGAATGTTGCACAATGGCAAAACATTCACCCCCAGTCACAGATCTGGGTTTAATCCATCGTTATTTTGCTCACCAAGCCACCCCAGTTCAGACATGGCCATATGCAAATCAGTCTTGACCCTGTGCCTCATGGGAACAGTCCAGACCGAACTGCCAAGCCATGTCTTCCCTGGACCGGAATCAAGCATCCTAGGACCGGTTTCTGACTATCAGCCATCTTCAGTCAGGATAGCTTGACTCCAGTGGCGTAGTGAGCACGGGACCCACTTCTGGGCATACCCTTCCCACATAGGGTGAACAGCAAAACACACAAGATGATTGACGGAATGCTGCACAATGGCAAAACATTCACCCCCAGTCACAGATCTGGGTTTAATCCATCGTTATTTTGCTTACCAAGCCACCCCAGTTCAGACATGGCCATATGCAAATCAGTCTTGACCCTGTGCCTCATGGGAACAGTCCAGACCGAACTACAAAGCCATGTCTTCCCTGGACCGGAATTAAGCATCCTAGAACCGGTTTCTGGCTATCAGCCGTCTTCAGCCAGGATAGCTTGACTCCAGTGGCGTAGTGAGCACGGGACCCACGTCTGGGCATACCCTTCCCACATAGGGTGAACAGCAAAACACACAAGATGATTGACGGAATGTTGCACAATGGCAAAACATTCACCCCCAGTCACAGATCTGGGTTTAATCCATCGTTATTTTGCTCACCAAGCCACCCCAGTTCAGACATGGCCATATGCAAATCAGTCTTGAGCCTGTGCCTCATGGGAACAGTCGAGACCGAACTGCCAAGCCATGTCTTCCCTCTACCGGAATCAAGCATCCTAGGACCGGTTTCTGGCTATCAGCCGTCTTCAGCCAGGATAGCCTGACTCCAGTGGCGTAGTGAGCACGGGACCCACGTCTGGGCATACCCTTCCCACATAGGGTGAAGAGCAAAATACACAAGATGATGGAGGGAATGTTGCACATTGGCAAAACATTCACCCTCAGTCACAGATCTGGGTTTAATCCATCGGTATTTTGCTCACCAAGCCACCCCAGTTCAGACATGGCCGTATGCAAATCAGTCTTGACCCTGTGCCTCATGGGAACAGTCCAGACTAAACTGCCAAGCCATGTCTTCCCTGTACCGGAACCAAGCATCCTAGGATCGGTTTCTGGCTATCAGCCATCTTCAGCCAGGATAGCTTGACTCCAGTGGCGTAGTGAGCACGGGACCCACGTCTGGGCATACCCTTCCCACATAGGGTGAACAGCAAAACACACAAGATGATGGACGGAATGTTGCACAATGGCAAAACATTCACCCCAGTCACAGATCTGGGTTTAATCCATCGTTATTTTGGTCACCAAGCCACCCCAGTCCAGACACGGCCATATGCAAATCAGTCTTGACCCTGTGCCTCATGGGAACAGTCCAGACCGAACTGCCAAGCCATGTCTTCCCTGGACCGGAATCAAGCATCCTAGGACCGGTTTCCGGCTATCAGCCGTATTCAGCCAGGATAGCTTGACTCCAGTGGCATAGTGAGCACGGGACCCACGCCTGGGCATACCCTTCCCACATAGGGTGAACAGCAAAACACACAAGATGATGGACGGAATGTTGCACAATGGCAAAACATTCACCCCCAGTCACAGATCTGGGTTTAATCCATCGTTATTTTGCTCACCAAGCCACCCCAGTTCAGACATGGCCATATGCAAATCAGTCTTGACCCTGTGCCTCATGGGAACAGTCCAGACCGAACTGCCAAGCCATGTCTTCCCTGGACCGGAATCAAGCATCCTAGGACCGGTTTCTGACTATCAGCCATCTTCAGTCAGGATAGCTTGACTCCAGTGGCGTAGTGAGCACGGGACCCACTTCTGGGCATACCCTTCCCACATAGGGTGAACAGCAAAACACACAAGATGATGGACGGAATGTTGCACAATGGCAAAACATTCACCCTCAGTCACAGATATGGGTTTAATCCATCGTTATTTTGCTCACCAAGCCACCCCAGTTCAGACATGGCCATATGCAAATCAGTCTTGACCCTGTGCTTTATGAGAACAGTTCAGACCGAACTGCCAAAACATGTCTTCCCTGGACCGGAATCAAGCATCCTAGGACCGGTTTCTGTCTATCAGCCGTCTTCAGCCAGGATAGCTTGACTCCAGTAGCATAGTGAGCACGGGACCCACGTCTGGGCATACCCTTCCCACATAGGGTGAACAGCAAAACAAGCCAGATGATGGAGGGAATGTTGCACAATGGCAAAACATTCACCCCAGTCACAGATCCGGGTTTAATCCATCGTTATTTTGCTCACCAAGCCACCCCAGTCCAGACATGGCCATATGCAAATCAGTCTTGAGCCTGTGCCTCATGGGAACAGTCGAGACCGAACTGCCAAGCCATGTCTTCCCTCTACCGGAATCAAGCATCCTAGGACCGGTTTCTGGCTATCAGCCGTCTTCAGCCAGGATAGCCTGACTCCAGTGGCGTAGTGAGCACGGGACCCACGTCTGGGCATACCCTTCCCACATAGAGTGAACAGCAAAACACACAAGATGATGGACGGAATGTTGTACAATGGCAAAACATTCACCCCCAGGCACAGATCTTGGTTTAATCCATTGTTATTTTGCTCACCAAGCCACCCCAGTTCAGACATGGCCATATGCAAATCAGTCTTGACCCTGTGCCTCATGGGAACAGTCCAGACCGAACTGCCAAGCCATGTCTTCCCTGGACTGGAATCAAGCATCCTAGGACCGGTTTCTGGCTATCAGCGTCTTCAGCTAGGATAGCTTGACTCCAGTGGCATAGTGAGCACGGGACCCACGTCTGGGCATACCCTTCCCACATAGGGTGAACAGCAAAATACACAAGATGATGGACGGAATGTTGCACATTGGCAAAACATTCACCCCCAGTCACAGATCTGGGTTTAATCCATCGTTATTTTGCTCACCAAGCCACCCCAGTTCAGACATGGCCGTATGCAAATCAGTCTTGACCCTGTGCCTCATGGGAACAGTCCAGACTAAACTGCCAAGCCATGTCTTCCCTGGACCGGAACCAAGCATCCTAGGATCGGTTTCTGGCTATCAGCCATCCTCAGCCAGGATAGCTTGACTCCAGTGGCGTAGTGAGCACGGGACCCACGTCTGGGCATACCCTTCCCACATAGGGTGAACAGCAAAACACACAAGATGATGGACGGAATGTTGCACAATGGCAAAACATTCACCCCAGTCACAGATCTGGGTTTAATCCATCGTTATTTTGGTCACCAAGCCACCCCAGTCCAGAAACGGCCATATGCAAATCAGTCTTGACCCTGTGCCTCATGAGAACAGTCCAGACCGAACTGCCAAGCCATGTCTTCCCTGGACCGGAATCAAGCATCCTAGGACCGGTTCAGGCTATCAGCCGTATTCAGCCAGGATAGCTTGACTCCAGTGGCATAGTGAGCACGGGACCCACATCTGGGCATACCCTTCCCACATAGGGTGAACAGCAAAACACACAAGATGATGGACGGAATGTTGCACAATGGCAAAACATTCACCCCCAGTCACAGATCTGGGTTTAATCCATCGTTATTTTGCTCACCAAGCCACCCCAGTTCAGACATGGCCATATGCAAATCAGTCTTGACCCTGTGCCTCATGGGAACAGTCCAGACCAAACTGCCAAGCCATGTCTTCCCTGGACCGGAACCAAGCATCCTAGGATGGGTTTCTGGCTATCAGCCATCTTCAGCCAGGATAGCTTTACTCCAGTGGCGTAGTGATTACGCGACCCACGTCTGGGCAAACTCTTCCCACATAGGGTGAACAGCAAAACACGCAAGATGATGGACAGAATGTTGCACAATGGCAAAACATTCACCCCAGTCACAGATCTGGGTTTAATCCATCGTTATTTTGCTCACCAATTCACCCCAGTCCAGACATGGCCATATGCAAATCAGTCTTGACCCTGTGCCTCATGGGAACAGTCGAGATCGAACTGCCAAGCCATGTCTTCCCTCTACCGGAATCAAGCATCCTAGGACCGGTTTCTGGCTATCAGCCGTCTTCAGCCAGGATAGCTTGACTACAGTGGCGTAGTGAGCATGGGACCCACGTCTGGGCATAGCCTTCCCACATAGGGTGAACAGCAAAACACACAAGATGATGGACGGAATGTTGCACAATGGCACAACATTCACCCCCAGTCACAGATCTGGGTTTAATCCATCGTTATTTTGCTCACCAAGCCACCCCAGTTCAGACATGGCCATATGCAAATCAGTCGACCCTGTGCCTCATGGGAGCAGTCCAGACTGAACTGCCAAGCCATGTCTTCCCTGGACTGGAATCAAGCATCGTAGGACCCGTTTCTGGCTATCAGCGTCTTCACCCAGGATAGCTTGACTCCAGTGGCGTAGTGAGCACGGGACCCACGTCTGGGCATACCCTTCCCACTTAATTTGAACATCAAAACACACAAGATGATGGATGGAATGTTGCATAATGGTAAAACATTCACCCCCAGTCACAGATCTGGGTCTAATCCATCGTTATTTTGCTCACCAAGCCACCCCAGTTCAGACATGGCCATATGCAAATCAGTCTTGACCCTGTGCTTCATGAGAACAGTCCAGACCAAACTGCCAAGCCATGTCTTCCCTGGACCGGAATCAAGCATCCTAGGACCGGTTTCTGGCTAACATCAGTCTTCAGCCAGGATAGCTTGACTCCAGTGCCATAGTGAGCACGGGGCCCACGTCTGGGCATACCCTTCCCACATAGGGTGAACAGCAAAATACACAAGATGATGGACGGAATGTTGCACAATGGCAAAACATTCACCCCCAGTCACAGATCTGGGTTTAATCCATTGTTATTTTGCTCACCAAGCCACCCCAGTCCAGACATGGCCATATGCAAATCAGTCTTGACCCTGTGCCTCATGGGAACAGTCCAGACCGAACTGCCAAGCCATGTCTTCCCTGGACTGGAATCAAGCATTCTAGGACCGGTTTCTGGCTATCAGCGTTTTCAGCCAGGATAGCTTGACTTCAGTGGCGTAGTCAGCACGGGACCCACGTCTGGGCATACCCTTCCCACATAGGGTGAACAGCAAAACACACAAGATGATGGACGGAATGTTGCACAATGGCAAAACATTCATCCCCCAGTCACAGATCTGGGTTTAATCCATCGTTATTTTGCTCACCAAGCCACCCCAGTTCAGACATGGCCATATGCAAATCAGTCTTGACCCTGTGCCTCATGGGAACAGTCCAGACTGAACTGCCAAGCCATGTCTTCCCTGGACCGGAATAAAGCATCCTAGGACCGGTTTCTGGCTATCAGCCGTCTTCAGCCAGGATAGCTTGACTCCAGTGGCGTAGTGAGCACAGGACACACGTCTGGGCATACCCTTCCCACTCAATGTGAACAGCAAAACACACAAGATGATGGACGGAATGTTGCACAATGGCAAAACATTCACCCCAGTCACAGATCTGGGTTTAATCCATCTTTATTTTGCTCACCAAGCCACCCCATTCCAGACATGGCCATATGCAAATCAGTCTTGACCCTGTGCCTCATGGGAACAGTCCAGACCGAACTGCCAAGCCATGTTTTCCCTGGACCGGAATCAAGCATCCTAGGACCGGTTTCTGGCTATCTGCCGTCTTCAGCCAGGATAGCTTGACTCCAGTGGCGTAGTGAGCACGAGACCCACGTCCGGGCATACCCTTCCCACATAGGGTGGACAGCAAAACACTCAAGATGATGGACGGAATGTTGCACAATGGCAAAACATTCACCACCAGTCACAGATCTGGGTTTAATCCATCGTTATTTTGCTCACCAAGCCACCCCAGTTCAGACATGGCCATATGCAAATCAGTCTTGACCCTGTGCCTCATGGAAACAGCCCAGACCGAACTGCTAAGCCATGTCTTCCCTGGACTGGAATCAAGCATCCTAGGACCGCTTTCTGGCTATCAGCCGTCTTTAGCCAGGATAGCTTGACTCCAGTGGCGTAGTCAGCACAGGACCCACGTCTGGGCATACCCTTCCCACATAGGATGAACAGCAAAACACACAAGATGATGGACGGAATGTGGCACAATGGCAAAACATTTACCCCCAGTCACAGATCTGTGTTTAATCCAACGTTATTTTGCTCAGCAAGCCACCCCAGTTCAGACATGGCCATATGCAAATCAGTCTTGACCCTGTGCCTCATGGGAACAGTCCAGACCAAACTGCCAAGCCATGTCTTCCCTGGACCGGAATCAAGCATCCTAGGACCGGTTTCTGGCTAACATCAGTCTTCAGCCAGGATAGCTTGACTCCAGTGGCATAGTGAGCACAGGACCCACGTCTGGGCATACCCTTCCCACATAGGGTGAACAGCAAAATACACAAGATGATGGACGGAATGTTGCACATTGGCAAAACATTCACCCCCAGTCACAGATCTGGGTTTAATCCATCGGTATTTTGCTCACCAAGCCACCCCAGTTCAGACATGGCCGTATGCAAATCAGTCTTGACCCTGTGCCTCATGGGAACAGTCCAGACTAAACTGCCAAGCCATGTCTTCCCTGGACCGGAACCAAGCATCCTAGGATCGGTTTCTGGCTATCAGCCATCTTCAGCCAGGATAGCTTGACTCCAGTGGCGTAGTGAGCACGGGACCCACGTCTGGGCATACCCTTCCCACATAGGGTGAACAGCAAAACACACAAGATGATGGACGGAATGTTGCACAATGGCAAAACATTCACCCCCAGTCACAGATCTGGGTTTAATCCATCGTTATTTTGCTCACCAAGCCACCCCAGTTCAGACATGGCCATATGCAAATCAGTCTTGACCCTGTGCCTCATGGGAACAGTCCAGACCGAACTGCCAAGCCATGTCTTCCCTGGACCGGAATCAAGCATCCTAGGACCGGTTTCTGGCTATCAGCCATCTTCAGTCAGGATAGCTTGACTCCAGTGGCGTAGTGAGCACGGGACCCACGTCTGGGCATACCCTTCCCACATAGGGTGAACAGCAAAACACACAAGATGATGGACGGAATGTTGCACAATGGCAAAACATTCACCCTCAGTCACAGATATGGGTTTAATCCATCGTTATTTTGCTCACCAAGCCACCCCAGTTCAGACATGGCCATATGCAAATCAGTCTTGAGCCTGTGCCTCATGGGAACAGTCGAGACCGAACTGCCAAGCCATGTCTTCCCTCTACCGGAATCAAGCATCCTAGGACCGGTTTCTGGCTATCAGCTGTCTTCAGCCAGGATAGCCTGACTCCAGTGGCGTAGTGAGCACGGGACCCACGTCTGGGCATACCCTTCCCACATAGAGTGAACAGCAAAACACACAAGATGATGGACGGAATGTTGTACAATGGCAAAACATTCACCCCCAGGCACAGATCTGGGTTTAATCCATTGTTATTTTGCTCACCAAGCCACCCCAGTTCAGACATGGCCATATGCAAATCAGTCTTGACCCTGTGCCTCATGGGAACAGTCCAGACCGAACTGCCAAGCCATGTCTTCCCTGGACCGGAACCAAGCATCCTAGGATCGGTTTCTGGCTATCAGCCATCTTCAGCCAGGATAGCTTGACTCCAGTGGCGTAGTGAGCACGGGACCCACGTCTGGGCATACCCTTCCCACATAGGGTGAACAGCAAAACACACAAGATGATGGACGGAATGTTGCACAATGGCAAAACATTCACCCCAGTCACAGATCTGGGTTTAATCCATCGTTATTTTGGTCACCAAGCCACCCCAGTCCAGAAACGACCATATGCAAATCAGTCTTGGCTAGCTAGCTGAGGTTGTGAAGCTCTGTGGTATGACCATGGTGTCGTACGCAGATGATACCCAGCTAGCGGTCACGATCAGCGGGGACTCCGGGGTGGATGCCCCAAGATTCAGAGAGGGACTTCGGGCGGTGGCTGGTTGGATGACGTCTAACTGTCTCCAACTAAATGCCAAAAAAACGGAGGTGATGGTCTTTGGTAGGCGGACGGAACTATGGGGAGACACTTGGTGGCCTCCTGAGCTTGGTCGCACCCCCACTCCGGTTGTGGAGATCAAGAATCTGGGGGTTTGGCTGGACCCCTCCCTCAACTTTGTTGGCCACACCAAAAGGACGGCGGCGTGCTGCTTCGGCATCCTGCGCAATTTGAGACCTGCTCTTAAGTACTTCGATGCCGCAACCCGTCAACTGGTGGTACAAGCAACGGTTCTGGCTCGGCTGGACTATGCCAGCTCCCTTTTTATAGGGCTAAACCAGGCCGAGCTGACCCATCTGCAAAGAGTGCAGAACGCAGCGGCCAGAGCAATCGTAGGTCTTCCTAGGTTTTGCTCGGCCACTCCAAATCTGCGAGCCTTGCACTGGTTACCCGTTAGGCAGCGGATCCACTTTAAAGTGCTGTGCATGTCTTTTAAGATTCTGAAGGGACTGTCACCCCCTTTATTGCGTCAACTTTTGTGCCCCTACATCCCGGGCCGCACTCTGCGCTCTCTGGATCAAGAATTAGCAGTAGCCCCTCGTTTCAAACTCAGTCGGGTGGGGGGTCGCTCCTTTAGGGTGCGGGCAGCCGCACTTTGGAACGCTCTCCCCTTGAAAATCCGGACTCTTGGCGACTTGCTCTCCTTCCGCAAGGCCGTTAAAACCTTTCTGTTTTCTCAGCTATGTTAAATTTAACCTCCTTTTTTAATACTTTCTGCCCCTGGTTGTGTTGTGTTCGCCACCTTGTCGGTGCGCCGGGACGCTCCTTTGCTGGAGCAGCTGTGCGCAATACAAATAGCACTAACATAACATAACATCTTGACCCTGTGCCTCATGGGAACAGTCCAGACCGAACTGCCAAGCCATGTCTTCCCTGGACCGGAATAAAGCATCCTTGGACCGGTTTCTGGCTATCAGCCGTCTTCAGCCAGGATAGCTTGACTCCAGTGGCGTAGTGAGCACAGGACCCACGTCTGGGCATACCCTTCCCACTCAATGTGAACAGCAAAACACACAAGATGATGGACGGAATGTTGCACAATGGCAAAACATTCACCCCAGTCACAGATCTGGGTTTAATCCATCTTTATTTTGCTCACCAAGCCACCCCATTCCAGACATGGCCATATGCAAATCAGTCTTGACCCTGTGCCTCATGGGAACAGTCCAGACCGAACTGCCAAGCCATGTCTTCCCTGGACCGGAATCAAGCATCCTAGGACCGGTTTCTGGCTATCTGCCGTCTTCAGCCAGGATAGCTTGACTCCAGTGGCGTAGTGAGCACGAGACCCACGTCCGGGCATACCCTTCCCACATAGGGTGGACAGCAAAACACACAAGATGATGGACGGAATGTTGCACAATGGCAAAACATTCACCCCCAGTCACAGATCTGGGTTTAATCCATCGTTATTTTGCTCACCAAGCCACCCCAGTTCAGACATGGCCATATGCAAATCAGTCTTGACCCTGTGCCTCATGGGAACAGCCCAGACCGAACTGCTAAGCCATGTCTTCCCTGGACTGGAATCAAGCATCCTAGGACCGGTTTCTGGCTATCAGCCGTCTTTAGCCAGGATAGCTTGACTCCAGTGGCGTAGTCAGCACAGGACCCACGTCTGGGCATACCCTTCCCACATAGGATGAACAGCAAAACACACAAGATGATGGACGGAATGTGGCACAATGGCAAAACATTTACCCCCAGTCACAGATCTGTGTTTAATCCATCGTTATTTTGCTCACCAAGCCACCCCAGTTCAGACATGGCCATATGCAAATCAGTCGACCCTGTGCCTCATGGGAGCAGTCCAGACTGAACTGCCAAGCCATGTCTTCCCTGGACCGGAACCAAGCATCCTAGGATCGGTTTCTGGCTATCAGCCATCTTCAGCCAGGATAGCTTGACTCCAGTGGCGTAGTGAGCACGGGACCCACGTCTGGGCATACCCTTCCCACATAGGGTGAACAGCAAAACACACAAGATGATGGACGGAATGTTGCACAATGGCAAAACATTCACCCCCAGTCACAGATCTGGGTTTAATCCATCGTTATTTTGCTCACCAAGCCACCCCAGTTCAGACATGGCCATATGCAAATCAGTCTTGACCCTGTGCCTCATGGGAACAGTCCAGACCGAACTGCCAAGCCATGTCTTCCCTGGACCGGAATCAAGCATCCTAGGACCGGTTTCTGGCTATCAGCCATCTTCAGTCAGGATAGCTTGACTCCAGTGGCGTAGTGAGCACGGGACCCACGTCTGGGCATACCCTTCCCACATAGGGTGAACAGCAAAACACACAAGATGATGGACGGAATGTTGCACAATGGCAAAACATTCACCCTCAGTCACAGATATGGGTTTAATCCATCGTTATTTTGCTCACCAAGCCACCCCAGTTCAGACATGGCCATATGCAAATCAGTCTTGAGCCTGTGCCTCATGGGAACAGTCGAGACCGAACTGCCAAGCCATGTCTTCCCTCTACCGGAATCAAGCATCCTAGGACCGGTTTCTGGCTATCAGCTGTCTTCAGCCAGGATAGCCTGACTCCAGTGGCGTAGTGAGCACGGGACCCACGTCTGGGCATACCCTTCCCACATAGAGTGAACAGCAAAACACACAAGATGATGGACGGAATGTTGTACAATGGCAAAACATTCACCCCCAGGCACAGATCTGGGTTTAATCCATTGTTATTTTGCTCACCAAGCCACCCCAGTTCAGACATGGCCATATGCAAATCAGTCTTGACCCTGTGCCTCATGGGAACAGTCCAGACCGAACTGCCAAGCCATGTCTTCCCTGGACCGGAACCAAGCATCCTAGGATCGGTTTCTGGCTATCAGCCATCTTCAGCCAGGATAGCTTGACTCCAGTGGCGTAGTGAGCACGGGACCCACGTCTGGGCATACCCTTCCCACATAGGGTGAACAGCAAAACACACAAGATGATGGACGGAATGTTGCACAATGGCAAAACATTCACCCCAGTCACAGATCTGGGTTTAATCCATCGTTATTTTGGTCACCAAGCCACCCCAGTCCAGAAACGACCATATGCAAATCAGTCTTGGCTAGCTAGCTGAGGTTGTGAAGCTCTGTGGTATGACCATGGTGTCGTACGCAGATGATACCCAGCTAGCGGTCACGATCAGCGGGGACTCCGGGGTGGATGCCCCAAGATTCAGAGAGGGACTTCGGGCGGTGGCTGGTTGGATGACGTCTAACTGTCTCCAACTAAATGCCAAAAAAACGGAGGTGATGGTCTTTGGTAGGCGGACGGAACTATGGGGAGACACTTGGTGGCCTCCTGAGCTTGGTCGCACCCCCACTCCGGTTGTGGAGATCAAGAATCTGGGGGTTTGGCTGGACCCCTCCCTCAACTTTGTTGGCCACACCAAAAGGACGGCGGCGTGCTGCTTCGGCATCCTGCGCAATTTGAGACCTGCTCTTAAGTACTTCGATGCCGCAACCCGTCAACTGGTGGTACAAGCAACGGTTCTGGCTCGGCTGGACTATGCCAGCTCCCTTTTTATAGGGCTAAACCAGGCCGAGCTGACCCATCTGCAAAGAGTGCAGAACGCAGCGGCCAGAGCAATCGTAGGTCTTCCTAGGTTTTGCTCGGCCACTCCAAATCTGCGAGCCTTGCACTGGTTACCCGTTAGGCAGCGGATCCACTTTAAAGTGCTGTGCATGTCTTTTAAGATTCTGAAGGGACTGTCACCCCCTTTATTGCGTCAACTTTTGTGCCCCTACATCCCGGGCCGCACTCTGCGCTCTCTGGATCAAGAATTAGCAGTAGCCCCTTGTTTCAAACTCAGTCGGGTGGGGGGTCGCTCCTTTAGGGTGCGGGCAGCCGCACTTTGGAACGCTCTCCCCTTGAAAATCTGGACTCTTGGCGACTTGCTCTCCTTCCGCAAGGCCGTTAAAACCTTTCTGTTTTCTCAGCTATGTTAAATTTAACCTCCTTTTTTAATACTTTCTGCCCCTGGTTGTGTTGTGTTCGCCACCTTGTCGGTGCGCCGGGACGCTCCTTTGCTGGAGCAGCTGTGCGCAATACAAATAGCACTAACATAACATAACATCTTGACCCTGTGCCTCATGGGAACAGTCCAGACCGAACTGCCAAGCCATGTCTTCCCTGGACCGGAATAAAGCATCCTTGGACCGGTTTCTGGCTATCAGCCGTCTTCAGCCAGGATAGCTTGACTCCAGTGGCGTAGTGAGCACAGGACCCACGTCTGGGCATACCCTTCCCACTCAATGTGAACAGCAAAACACACAAGATGATGGACGGAATGTTGCACAATGGCAAAACATTCACCCCAGTCACAGATCTGGGTTTAATCCATCTTTATTTTGCTCACCAAGCCACCCCATTCCAGACATGGCCATATGCAAATCAGTCTTGACCCTGTGCCTCATGGGAACAGTCCAGACCGAACTGCCAAGCCATGTCTTCCCTGGACCGGAATCAAGCATCCTAGGACCGGTTTCTGGCTATCTGCCGTCTTCAGCCAGGATAGCTTGACTCCAGTGGCGTAGTGAGCACGAGACCCACGTCCGGGCATACCCTTCCCACATAGGGTGGACAGCAAAACACACAAGATGATGGACGGAATGTTGCACAATGGCAAAACATTCACCCCCAGTCACAGATCTGGGTTTAATCCATCGTTATTTTGCTCACCAAGCCACCCCAGTTCAGACATGGCCATATGCAAATCAGTCTTGACCCTGTGCCTCATGGGAACAGCCCAGACCGAACTGCTAAGCCATGTCTTCCCTGGACTGGAATCAAGCATCCTAGGACCGGTTTCTGGCTATCAGCCGTCTTTAGCCAGGATAGCTTGACTCCAGTGGCGTAGTCAGCACAGGACCCACGTCTGGGCATACCCTTCCCACATAGGATGAACAGCAAAACACACAAGATGATGGACGGAATGTGGCACAATGGCAAAACATTTACCCCCAGTCACAGATCTGTGTTTAATCCATCGTTATTTTGCTCACCAAGCCACCCCAGTTCAGACATGGCCATATGCAAATCAGTCGACCCTGTGCCTCATGGGAGCAGTCCAGACTGAACTGCCAAGCCATGTCTTCCCTGGACTGGAATCAAGCATCGTAGGACCCGTTTCTGGCTATCAGCGTCTTCACCCAGGATAGCTTGACTCCAGTGGCGTAGTGAGCACGGGACCCACGTCTGGGCATACCCTTCCCACTTAATGTAAACATCAAAACACAGAAGATGATGGATGGAATGTTGCATAATGGTAAAACATTCACCCCCAGTCACAGATCTGGGTCTAATCCATCGTTATTTTGCTCACCAAGCCACTCCAGTTCAGACATGGCCATATGCAAATCAGTCTTGACCCTGTGCTTCATGAGAACAGTCCAGACCAAACTGCCAAGCCATGTCTACCCTGGACCGGAATCAAGCATCCTAGGACCGGTTTCTGGCTAACATCATTCTTCAGCCAGGATAGCTTGACTCCAGTGCCATAGTGAGCACGGGACCCACGTCTGGGCATACCCTTCCCACATAGGGTGAACAGCAAAATACACAAGATGATGGACGGAATGTTGCACAATGGCAAAACATTCACCCCCAGTCACAGATCTGGGTTTAATCCATTGTTATTTTGCTCACCAAGCCACCCCAGTCCAGACATGGCCATATGCAAATCAGTCTTGACCCTGTGCCTCATGAAAACAGTCGAGACCGAACTGCCAAGCCATGTCTTCCCTCTACCGGAATCAAGCATCCTAGGACCGGTTTCTGGCTATCAACCGTCTTCAGCCAGGATAGCTTGACTCCAGTGGCGTAGTGAGCACGGGACCCACGTCTGGGCATACCCTTCCCACATAGGGTGAACAGCAAAACACACAAGATGATGGACGGAATGTTGCACAATGGCAAAACATTCACCCCCAGTCACAGATCTGGGTTTAATCCATCGTTATTTTGCTCACCAAGCCACCCCAGTTCAGACATGGCCATATGCAAATCAGTCTTGACCCTGTGCCTCATGGGAACAGTCCAGACCGAACTGCCAAGCCATGTCTTCCCTGGACTGGAATCAAGCATTCTAGGACCGGTTTCTGGCTATCAGCGTTTTCAGCAGGATAGCTTGACTTCAGTGGCGTAGTCAGCACGGGACCCACATCTGGGCATACCCTTCCCACATAGGGTGAACAGCAAAACACACAAGATGATGGATGGAATGTTGCACAATGGCAAAACATTCATCCCCCAGTCACAGATCTGGGTTTAATCCATCGTTATTTTGCTCACCAAGCCACCCCAGTTCAGACATGGCCATATGCAAATCAGTCTTGACCCTGTGCCTCATGGGAACAGTCCAGACCGAACTGCCAAGCCATGTCTTCCCTGGACCGGAATAAAGCATCCTAGGACCGGTTTCTGGCTATCAGCCGTCTTCAGCCAGGATAGCTTGACTCCAGTGGCGTAGTGAGCACAGGACCCACGTCTGGGCATACCCTTCCCACTCAATGTGAACAGCAAAACACACAAGATGATGGACGGTATGTTGCACAATGGCAAAACATTCACCCCAGTCACAGATCTGAGTTTAATCCATCTTTATTTTGCTCACCAAGCCACCCCATTCCAGACATGGCCATATGCAAATCAGTCTTGACCCTGTGCCTCATGGGAACAGTCCAGACCGAACTGCCAAGCCATGTCTTCCCTGGACCGGAATCAAGCATCCTAGGACCGGTTTCTGGCTATCTGCCGTCTTCAGCCAGGATAGCGTGACTCCAGTGGCGTAGTGAGCACGAGACCCACGTCCGGGCATACCCTTCCCACATAGGGTGGACAGCAAAACACACAAGATGATGGACGGAATGTTGCACAATGGCAAAACATTCACCCCCAGTCACAGATCTGGGTTTAATCCATCGTTATTTTGCTCACCAAGCCACCCCAGTTCAGACATGGCCATATGCAAATCAGTCTTGACCCTGTGCCTCATGGGAACAGCCCAGACCGAACTGCTAAGCCATGTCTTCCCTGGACTGGAATCAAGCATCCTAGGACCGGTTTCTGGCTATCAGCCGTCTTTAGCCAGGATAGGTTGACTCCAGTGGCGTAGTCAGCACAGGACCCACGTCTGGGCATACCCTTCCCACATAGGATGAACAGCAAAACACACAAGATGATGGATGGAATGTGGCACAATGGCAAAACATTTACCCCCAGTCACAGATCTGTGTTTAATCTATCGTTATTTTGCTCACCAAGCCACCCCAGTTCAGACATGGCCATATGCAAATCAGTCTTGACCCTGTGCCTCATGGGAACAGTCCAGACCAAACTGCCAAGCCATGTCTTCCCTGGACCGGAATCAAGCATCCTAGGACCGGTTTCTGGCTAACATCAGTCTTCAGCCAGGATAGCTTGACTCCAGTGGCATAGTGAGCACGGGACCCAGGTCTGGGCATACCCTTCCCACATAGGGTGAACAGCAAAATACACAAGATGATGGACGGAATGTTGCACAATGGCAAAACATTCACCCCCAGTCAAAGATCTGGGTTTAATCCATTGTTATTTTGCTCACCAAGCCACCCCAGTCCAGACATGGCCATATGCAAATCAGTCTTGACCCTGTGCCTCATGAAAACAGTCGAGACCGAACTGCCAAGCCATGTCTTCCCTCTACCGGAATCAAGCATCCTAGGACCGGTTTCTGGCTATCAACCGTCTTCAGCCAGGATAGCTTGACTCCAGTGGCGTAGTGAGCACGGGACCCACGTCTGGGCATACCCTTCCCACATAGGGTGAACAGCAAAACACACAAGATGATGGACGGAATGTTGCACAATGGCAAAACATTCACCCCCAGTCACAGATCTGGGTTTAATCCATCGTTATTTTGCTCACCAAGCCACCCCAGTTCAGACATGGCCATATGCAAATCAGTCTTGACCCTGTGCCTCATGGGAACAGTCCAGACCGAACTGCCAAGCCATGTCTTCCCTGGACTGGAATCAAGCATTCTAGGACCGGTTTCTGGCTATCAGCGTTTTCAGCCAGGATAGGTTGACTTCAGTGGTGTAGTCAGCACGGGACCCACGTCTGGGCATACCCTTCCCACATAAGGTGAACAGCAAAACACACAAGATGATGGACCTAATGTTGCACAATGGCAAAACATTCATCCCCCAGTCACAGATCTGGGTTTAATCCATCGTTATTTTGCTCACCAAGCCACCCCAGTTCAGACATGGCCATATGCAAATCATTCTTGACCCTGTGCCTCATGGGAACAGTCCAGACCGAACTGCCAAGCCTTGTCTTCCCTGGACCGGAATAAAGCATCCTAGGACCGGTTTCTGGCTATCAGCCGTCTTCAGCCAGGATAGCTTGACTCCAGTGGCGTAGTGAGCACAGGACCCACGTCTGGGCATACCCTTCCCACTCAATGTGAACAGCAAAACGCACAAGATGATGGACGGAATGTTGCACAATGGCAAAACATTCACCCCAGTCACAGATCTGGGTTTAATCCATCTTTATTTTGCTCACCAAGCCACCCCATTCCAGACATGGCCATATGCAAATCAGTCTTGACCCTGTGCCTCATGGGAACAGTCCAGACCGAACTGCCAAGCCATGTCTTCCCTGGACCGGAATCAAGCATCCTAGGACCGGTTTCTGGCTATCTGCCGTCTTCAGCCAGGATAGCTTGACTCCAGTGGCATAGTGAGCACGAGACCCACGTCCGGGCATACCCTTCCCACATAGGGTGGACAGCAAAACACACATGATGATGGACGGAATGTTGCACAATGGCAAAACATTCACCCCCAGTCACAGATCTGGGTTTAATCCATCGTTATTTTACTCACCAAGCCACCCCAGTTCAGACATGGCCATATGCAAATCAGTCTTGACCCTGTGCCTCATGGGAACAGTCCAGACCGAACTGCCAAGCCATGTCTTCCCTGGACTGGAATCAAGCGTCCTAGGACCGGTTTCTGGCTATCAGCCGTCTTTAGCCAGGATAGCTTGACTCCAGTGGCGTAGTCAGAACAGGACCCACGTCTGGGCATCCCCTTCCCACATAGGATGAACAGCAAAACACACAAGATGATGGACGGAATGTGGCACAATGGCAAAACATTTACCCCCAGTCACAGATCTGTGTTTAATCCATCGTTATTTTGCTCACCAAGCCACCCCAGTTCAGATATGGCTATATGCAAATCAGTCTTGACCCTGTGCCTCATGGGAACAGTCCAGACCGAACTGCCAAGCCATGTCTTCCCTGGACCGGAATCAAGCATCCTAGGACTGGTTTCTGGCTATCAGCCATCTTCAGCCAGGATAGCTTGACTCCAGTGGCGTAGTGAGCACGGGACCCACGTCTGGGCATACCCTTCCCACATAGGGTGAACAGCAAAACACACAAGATGATGGACGGAATGTTGCACAATAGCAAAACATTCACCCAGATCTGGGTTTAATCCATCGTTATTTTGCTCACCAAGCCACCCGGTCCAAATTAGTCTTGACCCTGTGCCTCATGGGAACAGTCGAGACCGAACTGCCAAGCCATGTCTTCCCTCTACCGGAATAAAGCTGACCCTGTGCCTCATGGTAACAGTCCAGACCGAACTGCCATGCCATGTCTTCCCTGGACTGGAATCAAGCATCCTAGGACCGGTTTCTGGCTATCAGCCGTCTTCAGCCAGGATAGCTTGACTCCAGTGGCGTAGTCAGCACGGGACCCACGTCTGGGCATACCCTTCCCACATAGGGTGAACAGCAAAACACACAAGATGATGGACGGAATGTTGCACAATGGCAAAACATTCATCCCCCAGTCACAGATCTGGGTTTAATCCATCGTTATTTTGCTCACCAAGCCACCCCAGTTCAGACATGGCCATATGCAAATCAGTCTTGACCCCGTGCCTCATGGGAACAGTCCAGACCGAACTGCCAAGCCATGTCTTCCCTCGACCGGAATAAAGCATCCTAGGACCGGTTTCTGGCTATCAGCCGTCTTCAGCCAGGATAGCTTGACTCCAGTGGCGTAGTGAGCACAGGACCCACGTCTAGGCATACCCTTCCCATTCAATGTGAACAGCAAAACACACAAGATGATGGACGGAATGTTGCACAATGGCAAAACATTCACCCCAGTCACAGATCTGGGTTTAATCCATCTTTATTTTGCTCACCAAGCCACCCCATTCCAGACATGGCCATATGCAAATCAGTCTTGACCCTGTGCCTCATGGGAACAGTCCAGACCGAACTGCCAAGCCATGTCTTCCCTCGACCGGAATAAAGCATCCTAGGACCGGTTTCTGGCTATCAGCCGTCTTCAGCCAGGATAGCTTGACTCCAGTGGCGTAGTGAGCACGAGACCCACGTCCGGGCATACCCTTCCCACATAGGGTGGACAGCAAAACACACAAGATGATGGACGGAATGTTGCACAATGGCAAAACATTCACCCCCAGTCACAGATCTGGGTTTAATCCATCGTTATTTTGCTCACCAAGCCACCCCAGTTCAGACATGGCCATATGCAAATCAGTCTTGACCCTGTGCCTCATGGGAACAGTCCAGACCGAACTGCCAAGCCATGTCTTCCCTGGACCGGAATCAAGCATCCTAGGACTGGTTTCTGGCTATCAGCCATCTTCAGCCAGGATAGCTTAACTCCAGTGGCGTAGTGAGCACGGGACCCACGTCTGGGCATACCCTTCCCACATAGGGTGAACAGCAAAACACACAAGATGATGGACGGAATGTTGCACAATAGCAAAACATTCACCCAGATCTGGGTTTAATCCATCGTTATTTTGCTCACCAAGCCACCCGGTCCAAATTAGTCTTGACCCTGTGCCTCATGGGAACAGTCGAGACCGAACTGCTAAGCCATGTCTTCCCTCTACCGGAATCAAGCTGACCCTGTGCCTCATGGTAACAGTCCAGACCGAACTGCCAAGCCATGTCTTCCCTGGACTGGAATCAAGCATCCTAGGACCGGTGTCTGGCTATCAGCCGTCTTCAGCCAGGATAGCTTGACTCCTGTGGCGTAGTGAGCACGGGACCCACGTCTGGGCATACCCACCCCACATAGGGTGAACAGCAAAACACAAAAGATGATGGAGGAATGTTGCACAATGGCAAAACATTCATCCCCCAGTCACAGATCTGGGTTTAATCCATCGTTATTTTGCTCACCAAGCCACCCCAGTTGAGACATGGCCATATGCAAATCAGTCTTGACCCTGTGCCTCATGGGAACAGTCCAGACCGAACTGCCATGCCATGTCTTCCCTGGACTGGAATCAAGCATCCTAGGACCGGTTTCTGGCTATCAGCCGTCTACAGCCAGGATAGCTTGACTCCAGTGGCGTAGTCAGCACGGGACCCACGTCTGGGCATACCCTTCCCACATAGGGTGAACATCAAAACACACAAGATGATGGACGGAATTTTGCACAATGGCAAAACATTCATCCCCCAGTCACAGATCTGGGTTTAATCCATCGTTATTTTGCTCACCAAGCCACCCCAGTTCAGACATGGCCATATGCAAATCAGTCTTGACCCTGTGCCTCATGGGAACAGTCCAGACCGAACTGCCAAGCCATGTCTTCCCTGGACCGGAATCAAGCATCCTAGGACCGGTTTCTGGCTATCAGCCGTCTTCAGCCAGGATAGCTTGACTCCAGTGGCGTAGTGAGCACGAGACCCACGTCTGGGCATACCCTTCCCACATAGGGTGAACAGCAAAACACACAAGATGATGGACGGAATATTGCAAAATGGCAAAACATTCACTCCCAGTCACAGATCTGGGATTAATCCATCGTTATTTTGCTCACCGAGCCACACCAGTTCAGATGTGGCTATATGCAAATCAGTCTTGACCCTGTGCCTCATGGGAACAGTCCAGACCGAACTGCCAAGCCATGTCTTCCCTGGACCGGAATCAAGCATCCTAGGACTGGTTTCTGGCTATCAGCCATCTTCAGCCAGGATAGCTTGACTCCAGTGGCGTAGTGAGCACGGGACCCACGTCTGGGCATACCCTTCCCACATAAGGTGAACAGCAAAACACACAAGATGATGGACGGAATGTTGCACAATGGCAAAACATTCACCCCCAGTCACAGATCTGGGTTTAATCCATCGTTATTTTGCTCACTAAGCCACCCCAGTTCACACATGGCCATATGAAAATCAGTCTTGACCCTGTGCCTCATGGGAACAGTCCAGACCGAACAGCCAAGCCATGTCTTCCCTGGACCGGAATCAAGCATCCTAATACCGGTTTCTGGCTATCAGCCGTCATCAGCCAGGATAGCTTGAATCCAGTGGCATAGTGAGCACGGGACCCGGGTCTGGGCATACCCTTCCCACATAGGGTGAACAGCAAAACACACAAGACGATGGACGGAATGTTGCACAATGGCAAAACATTCACCCCCAGTCACAGATCTGGGTTTAATCCATCGTTATTTTGCTCACCAAGCCACCCCAGTTCAGACTTGTCCATATGTAAATCAGTCTTGACCCTGTGCCTCATGGGAACAGTCCAGACCGAACTGCCAAGCCATGTCTTCCCTGGACCAGAATCAAGCATCCTAGGACCGGTTTCTGGCTGTCAGCCGTCTTCAGCCAGGATAGCTTGACTCCAGTGGCGTAGTGAGCACGGGACCCACGTCTGGGCATACCCTTCCCACATAGGGTGGACAGCAAAACACACAAGATGATGGACGGAATGTTGCACAATGGCAAAACATTCACCCTCAGTCACAGACCTGGGGTTAATCCATCGTTATTTTGGTCACCAAGCCACCCCAGTTCAGACATGGCCATATGCAAATCAGTTTTGACCCAGTGCCTCATGAGAACAGTCCAGACCGAACTGCCAAGCCATGTCTTCCCTGGACCGGAATCAAGCATCCTAGGACCGGTTTTTGGCTATCAGCCGTCTTCAGCCAGGAGAGCTTGACTCCAGTGGCGTAGTGAGCACGGGACCCACGTCTGGGCATAACCTTCCCACATAGGGTGAACAGCAAAACACACACGATGATGGACGGAATGTTGCACAATGGCAAAACATTCACCCCAGTCACAGATCTGGGTTTAATCCATCGTTATTTTGCTCACCAAGCCACCCCAGTCCAGACATGGCCATATGCAAATCAGTCTTGACCCTGTGCCTCATGGGAACAGTCCAGACCGAACTGCCAAGCCATGTCTTCCCTGGACCGGAATCAAGCATCCTAGGACCGGTTTCTGGCTATGAGCTGTCTTCAGCCAGGATAGCTTGACTCCAGTGGCATAGTGAGCACGGGACCCACGTCTGGGCATACCCTTCTCTCATAGGGTGAACAGCAAAACACACAAGATGATGGACGGAATGTTGCACAATGGCAAAACATTCACCCCCAGTCACGAATCTGGGTTTAATCCATCATTATTTTGCTCACCAAGCCACCCCAGTTCAGACATGGCCATATGCAAATCAGTCTTGGCCCTGTGCCTCATGGGAACAGTCCAGACTGAACTGTCAAGCCATGTCTTCCCTGGACCGGAATCAAGCATCCTAGGACCGGTTTCTGGCTGTCAGCCATCTTCAGCCAGGATAGCTTGACTCCAGTGGCGTAGTGAGCATGGGACCCACGTCTGTGCATACCCTTCCCACATAGGGTGAACAGCAAAACACACAAGATGATGGACAGAATGTTTGCACAATGGCAAAACATTCACCCTCAGTCACAGATCTGAGTTTAATCCATTGTTATTTTGGTCACCAAGCCAGCCCAGTTCAGACATGGCCATATGCAAATCAGTCTTGACCCTGTGCCTCATGAGAACAGTCCAGACCGAATTGCCAAGCCATGTCTTCCCTGGACCGGAATCAAGCATCCTAGGACCGCTTTCTGGCTATCAGCCGTCTTCAGCCAGGATAGCTAGACTCCAGTGGCGTAGTGAGCATGGGACCCACGTCTGGGCATACCCTTCCCACATAGGGTGAACAGCAAAACACACAAGATGAAGGACGGAATGTTGCACAATGGCAAAACATTCACCCCCAGTCACAGATCTGGGTTTAATCCATCGTTATTTTGCTCACCAAGCCACCCCAGTTCAGACATGGCCATATGCAAATCAGTCTTGACCCTGTGCCTCATGGGAACAGTTCAGACCGAACTGCCAAGCCATGTCTTTCCTGGACCGGAATCAAGCATCCTAGGACGTTGGTTGAACACATAGGGCCTGATTATGAAACTCATGGTGGGTTGGCAGTGGCCGACCAGCCAACGCTGCACTAGCAGTCTCACCCACTTATTACAACTTAGGTGGTCGGACTACCATTGGTCACCGTCATTCATATTACAAGTTTCCTGACCGCCAGTGGTCTCATAGAGGTTCTTACTCCATGAAACTGCTTGCGGTTAGGAAACAAAGTCGGCCCTACAGTGCCTCCCTTACCCCAATCATGTTGGTGCATGCAGGGGGGCACATGTTGTGCCCCCTGTGTAAATGCACCCCCAGTTCCAGCACGGCATGGACTTCACAGTCCATGCCGTGCTGGATTGCGGTGTGGTGGTCCCATGGTGGTGCAGCATTAAGGTTCACATTCGAGCCTTTATACTGCACTGCCGCTGAACCACCATCAGTAATCGAGCGGGCGGGTGGCTGCACCGTTTGGCAGTGTGGGAGTGGGACAGTGCCATGGCGGCTCGCTCCCACACCACAAAACTTGTAATTGGGACCATGGTAGTCATGCTAATCATTGTACTGAAGATTTCAACTGCATTCTAGATGGGATTGTATACAGTTCTAGGTGTGCAAATAGAATACCATGGCATAATATTATTTTTTCTACAAAAGGGAACCATATTCGTGCCCTTTTCCCCACACATTGGAAATGAGAATTCCCTTGTAGGGATCCGAGTTAATAGCCAAAATATAGCAAAGTCTAGTTGTTTGGGGAAAATGTGCTGTGAGAAAGCATATATATTGTATTCTTATAATATGAAAATGTTTTCTGTGCTTGGAGCACTCTGTTTTCAGCTTTTGGGAACAGAGAGCATTGCAACAAAAGCACAGCTTTGCATATTTATAACGTACAATCAATTTCCCTACATTTTTGTTGGTGCTACTTACTTGCAGTTTGTAGAGGATACAGGTATCAATCAATCAATCAATCAATCAATCATTTGTAAAGCGCACTACATACCCGTGAGGGTCTCAAAGTGCTGAAGGGGGGGTGCTCCTACTGTTCGAACAACCAGGTCTTGAGGAGGCGTCTGTAGGTCAGTAGGTTTTGGGTCTGCCATAGGCGGATGTGGAGGGTGTTCCATGTCTTGACGGCGAGGTGGGAGAATGATCTGGCGCCAGTGGTCACTCTTCGGATGTGGGGGGCAGTGGGGAGGGTGCGGTCTGTGGAGCGGAGCTGGTAGGTGGGGGTTTAGAAACTGAGTCGGCTGTTGAGGTACACTGGTCCGGTGTTGTGGAGTGACTTGTGTGCATGGGTGAGGAGCTTGAAGGTTATCCTCTTGTTGACAGGGAGCCAGTGCAGGTCTCTCAGGTAGGGTGTGATGTGGTTGCGGCAAGGGATGTTGAGGATCAGGTGTGCAGAGGCGTTCTGGATGTGTTGGAGCCGTTTCAGGAGTTTGGCTGAGGCTCCTGCATAGAGGGCGTTTCCATAGTCCAGTCCGCTGATGGCGAGGGCCTGGGTGACCATCCTTCTTGTTTCAGTGAGGATCCACTTGTAGATCCTACGGAGCATGCGGAGGGTGTTGAAGCAGGAGGAAGAGACGGCGTTGATCTTCTTCGTCATGGCGAGGGTGGAGTCGAGGATGACCCCTAGGTTGCGTGCGTGGTCGGTGGGTGTTTGGGCTGTTCCTAGTGCAGTCGCCCACCAGGAGTCGTCCCAGGCCAAAGGGGTGGAGCCGAGGAGGAGGACCTCCGTTTTGGTATGCAACTAATCCATACACTTCTGAAAGGTACACAAAATTCAGGGTTCAGCAAGTGGTCATTTGTGTAGATCACACATGGTTTTCCCAATGAAACTCAATAATAATACTACCCGCATAGCCTATCTATCTTTACATATACCTTTACATATAAAATTAATCCAATGTGAAGAGACCAATAAAGTTCATTGATGTTTTTATTTAATTTCAACATGATTTATTTTTTCATAGTTTCTTATTTTCATCTACAACATTCTTATATGAGCTGTTTTGCAAATGCAATCTAAAAAACATAAATACATTTCACAAACAATACTACATTGTTTGCGAAAATTATGCAGTGCTGTACAGTACACCATTAGATCACCCCACACTCTCCCTCTCACTCGTACATCATACCCATAGATTTCATATAGACAATAGTTTTCAGATCCCAAAACAAAAAATCATTGTACAAACTACGAAGGAGGCTGTTTTTCTTTATCCTTTAATTGATTGTTTCTTGAACTGGGTATGTCCAGAATTCAGTCAACGCCCATCTGGGTGAAATACAAATTCTTTGGCAACCTTCTTTAGGAGCTAAAACTAGTTTTCTTACTTAGCTCAAAACAGAGAGTGTGGTAATCTATATTTTGATGAAAGACATATTAATAAAGGGTCAATATCACGTTATCCTAAATGAGTGTAGCTTCAAAAAATGTTTTAAACACAAGTGTTCTTAACCTGACCTCACCATATCCTCAAAAGAATCAGAAGGTATAGAAGAATTAAAAAAGATACATTGTGCAGAAAGATAGAGCCTCACAGTGTGCCAAGATGAGAGCTGTTGCCACCTCACATACCTCAGTACTCATTAATTGATTTTAGTGCCAAAAAGGGAAGGATAGGGACCACCACAGGGAACAATAGTTTGTGCAATGATTTTTGGCATGTTGCACAGAAAATAACGATGGACTGGGATGCACCACGAGTATTTACATATGACTGAGATTAATTTAAACATTCCATCCATCACAGTTAAGAATATTTTGGTGTATCACCCTAAATGGAATGGGTATGCCCAGGTGTGGGTCCCGTGCACACTGTGTCACTGGATTCAAGCTGTACCTGGCTGATGAGCCCATAACTAGAGTGAAATCAGTCCTCGGTTGCTTATATCTAATTTCAGGTAGGAGCTGGCCTGGCAGTTACAACTGGAGCAGGGTCAAGACTGAGTTGCCTATAGCTGGGTCCAAACTGAGGGGACATGGTGTGCAAAATAATGGCGGATTGTGATGCGGTCCAAGTCATTACCAGTGGCTTAGATTAATTCATGCATTCCATCCATAAATTTTTGTTATACTTTAGTGAGGTGTCCTAAAAACTAAAGCAGTGGTCAGTCGATCACTGCTCTAGTCTTAATTGGCTTCCCTGAGTCATATTGGAGAAGAAATGGCAGTCTGCAAATGTAAGCAAGCCATAGGCACTTGTTCTAGTGGCTCAAAGAAACTTATAGGGCCTGTCCAGGATTCAAGAGTTGCAATGGAATTCTGCAAACCAATGCTACTTCAGGAGTGAGGAAATGTTCTTCCCACAAAAAGTCACTGTTGCCACTCGGCCCCACCAGACCACTTGTTTGTCCCCCAGTGAACTTTTTAAACATGGGTGTCTGCATGTGAGCAACCTTAGTTGCAAATATATCATTGTGTGCAATCCTAAATTCAGAAACTGAATGACGGAATTCACAAATCGTCCTATTTTCAATCTATACGTGTGCAGTCCTGGGTGGTGAACCGATCCCTTATCTTAGCAAGCTTCAGATTCTTATGTGAAGTCCATGCTCTCTGCAGGAAAGAGAGCAGAACTTGTATTCGCTGATAGGCACCAGGCTATCGAACTCTCCTCATCCTTCTCCAGGAAATGATTCAAAGCACCTTAAAACCTGAATGCCTTTCCAAAGGTAACCACCCTGCTCCATTACTGATCAGCGCTTCTCGCAGTTCTGCAAAAATACTCAGTTCAATGTATTTGGTCGTACACCAAGAATTACCAGCATTTAAAATATATTAGCTAGCATTTTCCTCTCTATCACTTGGAATGCTCTGTATATTCTTTTAAACGGATCATTGCCAGGTTTAACTGGTTAGGTTAACAATATTTACGTTCATCAATACACATCACTCAGAGTCAATAAATCAGCAAATACACCTCTCTACATAAAAAAAGTATCTATTTTAAAATTACACATTCTTTTGCTGTTAACTCATACGTGAATTGATTTCCTGAAGGGAAGTGGTACATAATATTTCAAAGTAATCAGATTTAGACGACTTTTTTGCCCAACTAATCAGGGTACTTCTTTGAAAACAGATGGTGTCTGTTGGCACTCCTAAGCCTATTATGCAACCACTAGTAAGGGCTCAGGCTCACTTTTGTCAGAGGGAAAATCACTTGAATAGAGAAAGCGAAAAACATTTTCTTTTAAGAAATTGAGGTGGCATATCCAGATTGTGAAGCCAGCATGCGAGCGCCACAAACAATGACAGGCTTGCTCTTAAACATGCATATTCCTTTCCTTCCTCGCCAAAGTGCTGTGCTCGAGGACACTTGTATCCTGAAATAAAAGGTATGTGCGCTTTCATGACACAGACACACTCAAGTAAAGAATGCAAACTTGCACTCTGCCACATGAGATTGCTGAAACATGGATTTCAATAGCGAGGGTTTTTAGGATGATTTACGTTACGAAAGAAGATTGGTTTTCTGCTACTTACCTTTTTAAAAAGTAGTATTCTAGTCTCATGTGGATAACTAAAGTGTGACTAGCTGTGGTGTTCTCCGTGGATCATTTTACGGAGGATATCTAAGCCGTTGCCCTATTCTGTTTGTTTTTTCAATTTTGTTAATCTTTATCTGAACATACAAATTGCGTCGCTTCTCAAATTTTACCCTTACATTATAGCGTCTGCAGTGTTAAGAATTAATTAAATATTTATAATACATGATAAATACGTTGATTTCCGGTTGGCTTGTTTCGAAGTTCCGGTAAAGGTTTAGTGAAATTGAATATGTTTTGGTCATAAAATAGGGGAAATGCTTTCCAATTCCAATAATTTGAGAATTTGCTCACTTTGCTTTGTTACAAAAAGGATTTAAACACACACGTTCACACACAAACGCACACGCACACCATTTGACCAATTGTTTCATTTTCTATAGTAGAACATTTCTATTTCAAATTGACCTCTGTTCAGCTTCTGTAGAGGGATGCGTATTTATGGATGGAAGGAATTTAGATAATTAGCAGTTGGAGAAGAAGGAAAAAAAACAAAGCTTCCATATTTTCCATTTGGTCAGAGGCCAGCCAGTTTGCTGAATCTCATGGTGCCGGTTCTGTTTACTGCAGCATTCTCAGACCCACAGATCTACTCCCTCGAACCTGTTTTCATTCTGTCAGTCTCATGTGCTTCTATTTAATATTATGCACCCAACAGCCACATCTTCCTTTTTTAATGAGTGCATAAGTTTCCAATATGTCCAGTATGTTAAACATTTGTAAGTGTATGAGAAGGGTTTGACTGATTCTGCCTGATGGTTTAACAGGTTAACTTGGCCCTACTGCAAAAGCACAATTCTCAGCTGCTGATTGTTCCGTGGTCCAGCCTCACTCTGTCCACTTTAACTCCCAGCCTCACTCTGTCCATTTTAACTTGCTTTTTATCTTTCCCTCACGCCTTTGTGCCTCTTCTTAGCCACATCCTGCCCAACCCAATACCCCAGGTTCTCCTCCCACTCTCACACCTTCTTAATGATAACCACAGTGCGTATGAACTACTGGAGTGCCACAGGCGCACCATAGACAAGCCCATCTGTGCCTGACCATTGCGAGCTTATGAATAGCACCAGAATCATTGGTTCTATACAACACCAGTATAGCCTCTACCTAGCCTCATCCCTGCTTTGTTCACCCTAAGTTGGCAGGGCATACCCAGACGTGGGTCCCTTGCTCACTTTGCCACTGGATTTAAGCTAGGCTGGCTGATGAGGCATGTTACCCCAAAACTGGTGCTAGGATGCTTGTTTCTGGACCAGGGAAGATCTGGCTTGGCAGTTCAGACTGTTCCCATGTGGCACAGGGTCATGACTGATTTGCATATAGCTGGGTCTGAACTGGGGTGGCGTAGTAAGCTAAAGAACGATGATGGATTCAACCTAGATCTGTGTCTGGGGTGAATGTCTGAAAAGTTTGATTGCTCCGTCCATCATCTTCTTGTGTTTGCTTTATTCGCCCTAATTTGGCAGGGTATGGTCAGACGTGGGTGCCTTGCTCACTTTGCCACTGGATTCAAGCGAGCCTGGCTGATGAGGGGTGTTACACCAAAACCAGTCCCAGGATGCTTGCTTCCGGTCCAGGAAAGACCTGGCTTGACAGTTCGGGCTGGACTGTTCCCCTGAAACACAGGTTCATGACTGATTTGCATATAGCTTGGTCTGTATTGGGGTGGTAAAGTGAGCTAAAGAACGATGATGGATTCAACCCAGATCTGTGACTGGGGGTTAGTGTCTGAAGAGATTCAGTTCTCCGTCCATCATCTCCTTGTGTTTGCCTCTTCCCTACATGCCCTGAATTCAGGACACATATCCCCAGAGTGCTGCCAGACCATTCCAACCAACACCACAGTTGACTTCTCCTGCACCAGCTGACACTTCTCCTGCAATGTTAACAGCACTGTCTACCTCTCTCACAGATAAGCATGGCCTGCCCCTACTGAACAGCCTCTCTCTCTCTCTCGCTCGCTTTCTCTCTCTCTCGCTCGCTTTCTCTCTCTCTCTCTCTCTCTCTAAACAATCCATAGAAATCTGGGATCTCCTTCATGTCCTCGTCATATACCTACTCTTTCTCACTGATACCTGACTCAAACCAACATGAGCTCATAACATCATGACTGCCATCCTTAAGGATACAATATCACCAGACAGGACAGGCCTAGCAAACCCAGAGGAGGAACAACAATTATGTACAAGGAACATAATACTGAAGCTGACGCCAGAATCAACCTGAAATACATGGTGTTCAAACTCAGCATCTCCAAAAGTATCAACCTGGGTGGAGCCCTGCTCTCTGACCACCAGTAGTAAGAGCAGAGTTTGGAAACTCCTACCATTGCAGAAATCATTGCCCACTCATATTAAACTCCTGCTGCTTCATCCTGCCTTGTGACCTAAATTCCCACCTAGAAGACCTCACCAACCTGAACACCACCAACCTTCTGGACACCCTGAATACATTCATACTCTCACAATAGGTGTAAGACCCAACCACATCATCAGCCTTCTGCTAGAGCCCATCTTTACCAACTTCAACAACATCTTGGTGGACAAACCCACCCCTCCCACTTGACCCACAATTTACTAATCTGCTTTGACCTTCACTTAAACTACCATCAAAGAACCACCCCATCCCCCAAGATCATACCCCAACAACTGGAAAACCAACTACAAAGAAATCTGGCCCAAAGATCCTTAAAACCACCACTCACCACAAAGAGAAGTACTCGCCTGCTCTATTGACAATTTCATGCTCTTGCTTACTGCGTTATATATATATATGTATATATATATATTCACTGAAAAACCATAGGTTTCACACCAGTTATAGCTGGACATTTTATTCATACAAAACCATTGAAATTCCCATGTTATAGTTAGTTGGACTCACTATAACTCGCGTGCCCGCAATCCACTGCTGATGATGTCACATATTACATCATTCATGACATGGTCAGTGACATCACTGATTACATCACTGATGACATCTCAAATGACATCACTGATGACATCACTGATGACATCCCAAATGACATCACTGATGACATCATCCAGTAAATGTGTGTTCCTGTAAATTAAAAATTAAAAATGTGTTTAACATATTGTAGAATGAGTGTATGTTTGAGTGTTTGGATAATGGATTTAGTAGGTGCGTGACTGACTGTATGAGTGGGAGATTAAATATGTCTTACTGAATGCATGGGTTAGTGACTAAAGTGTTAGAATGTGTGCATCATTATGTCTGTTGTTGTGTAACCTGCAGCATGTATTGATTAGTAGCTATATGACTGGCTATATGGGTTAATGATTGATAACCCAAGTATTTGTATGTGAGGGTGAGTGTGAGTGGAGGTGGCTGGGAGGTGTGTGACTCTGTGGATAGATGTGTGAGCAGTTGATTCACTTGTTGTATGGGTTCAAGAGTGCATGAGGAAACAGCTGTATAGGCGGTTTACTGTGTGCATGGGTGTGTTGGTGACTGAATGGATATATCAGTGCTACATGTCCAGGTAGGAACATATGTAAAACACAGTGCATGTGAGAGTTGTCATATATAAATGACTATATATATGAGCCTGTGATTGCATAAGTGACTGTATCTATCAATATGTACTTGTATCAGTGATTGTAAAAGACAGTAAGTATGTGTTAGTCTATGTTTAAATAAGCAAGGTTTTGTGTGCATAACTGTATAGTTGTGGAAATGGGAGTGCGATTGATTCTTTACATGACTGACTAGGTGTGTGAGTAACTCCATGGATGAGTGGCAGTGTGTGAGTCTCTGTATAGGTGTGTGACTGCATATGTTGGTCTTGTATTGATGAGTGACTGTATGTATGAAAGATTGTATGGGTGAATGATTGGATGTGTGTGTAGACCTAGAAATCAGTGAGTGCGTATGTGGTAAGTGGTTTTACTGTGTCAATGGTTTCAGGAATGGTAGTTTGTATTTAACACTAGGTGTATCATAGGTTAGATTAGAGTGTGAGGAGGTGTATTGTATTATCACATGGATGATGTCATCAGTGATGTCATCAGTGATGTCATTTGAGATGTCATCAGTGATGTCATTTGAGATGTCATCAGTGATGTCATCAGTGATGTCACTGACCATGTCAAGAATGATGTAATATGTGACATCATCAGCAGTGGATTGCGGGCGCGCGAGTTATAGTGAGTCCAACTAACTATAACGTATGGTTTTTTCAATGAATTTCAAAGGTTTTTTAAATCCTAATTCCTAACTATAACAAGTGTTAAACCTATGGTTTTTTCAGTGAATTTCAAAGGTTTTTTAAAAGCTAATTCCTAACTATAACGATTGTGAAACCTATGGTTTTTTCAGTGAATTTCAAAGGTTTTTTAAAAACGAATTCCTTTATATATCGAGTTTGCAGCCTACGATTTTTAAACTGTATTTTTTATTAACTGTTTTTTATAACTATTAACTATTATTTTTTTGAAAAAAAAAAAAATGCAATTTTTTTTTTTTTTTTAATCATTTTGTCCTGGGGCGCTCAGGGTGGGCGCACCAGTAAGCTCTCCTGAGAGCGCAGCGAGAGCGCTATTTCTGCGTTCGTAAAAAAAATATGTATGAAAACTAAATAATAATGCAAGACATTCAGTACCATACTTATAAAAGTACTATTTTTGATTTTCCGAATGAAAATGATTTTGCATTTCCGTAAAGCTACCAAAACATCATTCAGGCGCGCTGCATAAGTGCCCCCGGAAGCGCCTACGTTCGCGCCGCGTAAGCGACCCCGGAAGCGCTCCGGTGCGCGTAGCGTAAGCGCGTCAAGTCATGTAACCTTAAAATAACTCTTTTCATTGGTTGTTAACAGTTTTTTTTACAACTAATGAAATCCCCACCCTTTTCCTTCACTTCTTCTTTCACTTTGGAGACAGCAAGACCTGTTTTTTACTGTCCTACCATTTTGTGGAAAGAATGGCTGCCAGAGCACCCAGCAGCAGGGAGGAGTCAGATGGTTTCATTGATGAAGAGCCTCCTCAGCCCAAGGTCAAGGAACATTTTATTTGGAAGTTTTTTTCAATACCTGAAGGATTATAAAAGGTGAATGCTCGCAAAGTTGAATGCAAAATCTGCAAAACTGTGCTTTCCCGAGGAGACCCCAGAAGGAAGTACAGTTTTGGAAATTCAACTATGATTCGCCACGTTCAACGCAGGCATCCTCAGAACTATGCCCGGGAGAGTGTCCGAGACCTGGCACGTAATCCCCCAAGGGATGGTGCCTCTACATCAACAGGAGGAGCCACAACATCAGAGAGAGGACGTGCAGCGGAATTAGAGATGATTCCAAACATCCAACCTGTTTTTAATGACATTACTATAAAATGCAGGCAATGCGATGAATTGCTTTGCTATGGTGAGCAGAGCATCAAGCTCATTACACGCAGGAGGCAAGAACACCGCTGCCCTCCCCAGCCCTAATTTTTCCCCTTTTTTTGCTCCTGTTGAGCAATTTTGCATTCCCTATTTTTGTTTTTGTTGAGAAAAAAACGAAAAAAGAAGAAAAAAAACAGTTCTTTTTAGAACTACCTCCAATTCTCAAAAAAGAGCCTTATTCTTAACAAATTCAAAAGGAGTAACTGAAGTGGAGTGGAGTGAGAGAGGAAAGGAAAATGAGTGAGAAAGCAAAGAAAGGGACGAGAGGCGAAGGGAAGTAAAGTAGGGGGACTGAAAGAAGGTGAGTGTGTGAGGTGAGTCAGGAGAAGGAGAGTGAACAAGGGAAATGAGAATAAGTGAAGAAAATGTAGTAAAGGAACGGGGGTGTGGAAGGGTAAGAAAAGAGCAGTGAAGTTGAAGAAAGAGTGGAGATACAGACTGGATAAAGGCAAGTGAGTTTGAGACAAGGAGAGTAAGGAAGTGAGGAGACAGAAGAAGTGAAGGAAAAAGTGAGAATAGAGGACTGAGTGAGGGAGGAAAGAAACATAAGTGAGGGAGTGTGGCTGTGTTATAGGGAGTGAGCGTGATAGAAGAGGAGTGACAGACTAAGGGGTCGGAGAGAATGAGGCTAACAGAGAGAGAATGAGGGAAGGGGAGTGTAGAAGTAAGAGGAGAGAGGGAAGGAGTTAGTGAACTGGAGTAAGGAGAGTAAGTGAAGGGAAAAGAGTAAATGAATGAAGTAAGTGAAGAGAGAGGAAGGAAACTAAAGGAGAAAGTCTGAAAGAAGGTGAGTGTGGGAGTGTGGCTGAGTTGTAGGGAGTGAGCGTGACAGAAGAGGAGTGACAGACTAAGGAGACGGAGACAATAAGGTTAACAGAGAGAGAATGAGGGAAGGAAAGTGTAGAACTAACGGGACAGAGGGAGTAAGAGAAGGAGTTAGTGAAGTGGAGTAAGGAGAGTAAGGAAAGGGAAAAGAGTAAAAGAGCGAAGAGAGAGGAAGGAAAGTAAAGGAGAAGGTCTGTAAGAAGGTAAATATGGGAGTATTGCTGTGTTATAGAGAGTGAGCGTGATAGAAGAGGAGTGAGAGACTAAAGTGACGGAGAGAATGAGGGTAACAGAGAGAGAATGAGGGAAGGGGACTGTAGAAGTAAGAGGACAGAGGGAGTAAGAGAAGGAGTTAGTGAAGTGGAGTAGCGAGAGTAAGGGAAGGGAAAAGAGTAAAGGAATGAAGTCAGCGAAGAGAGAGGAAGGAAAGTAAAGGATAAGGTCTGAAAGAAGGTGAGTGTGGGAGTATGGCTGAGTTATTGGGAGTGAGTGTGACAAAAGAGGAGTGAGAGACTAAGGGGACGGAGAGAATGAGGCTAACAGAGGGAGAATGAAGGAAGGGGAGTGTAGAACTAAGAGGACAGATGGAGTAAGAGAAGGAGTTAGTGTAGTGGAGTAAGGAAAGTAAGGGAAGGGAAAAGAGTGATGGAGCGAAAGAAGGGAAGGGACAGGAAGGAAAGTAAAGGAGAAGGTCTGAAAGAAGGTGAGTATGGGAGTATTGCTATGTTATAGGGAGTGAGCGTGATAGAAGAGGAGTGACAGACTAAGGGGACAGAGAGAATGAGGCTAACAGAGAGAAAATGAGGAGAAGGGGAGTGTAGAAGTAAGAGCACAGAGGGAGTAAGAGAAGGAGTTAGTGAAATGGAGTTAGGAGAGTAAGGGAAGGGAAAAGAGTGAAGGAGCGAAGGAAGGGAAGAGAGTAGAAGGAAAGTAATGGTTAAGGTCTGAAAGAAGGTGAGTGTGGGAGTATGGCTGAGTTATAGGGAGTGAGTGTGACAGTAGAGGAGTGAGAGACTAAGGGGACGGAGAGAATGAGGCTAACAGAGAGAGATTGAGGGAAGGGGAGTGTAGAACAAAGAGGACAGAGGAAGAAAGAGAAGGAGTTAATGAAGTGGAGTAAGAAGAGTAAGGGAAGGGAAAAGAGTGAAGGAGCGAAGGAAGGGTAGAGACAGGAAGGAAAGTAAAGGAGAAGGTCTGAAAGAAGGTGAGTGTGGGAGTATTGCTGTGTTATAGGGAGTGAGCGTGATAGAAGAGGAGTGACAGACTAAGGGGACGGAGAGAATGAGGCTAACAGAGAGAAAATGAGGAGAAGGGGAGTGCAGAAGTAAGAGCACAGAGGGAGTAAGAGAAGGAGTTAGTGAAATGGATTTAGGAGAGTAAGGGAAGGGAAAAGAGTGAAGGAGCGAAGGAAGGGAAGAGAGTAGAAGGAAAGTAAAGGTTAAGGTCTGAAAGAAGGTGAGTGTGGGAGTATGGCTGAGTTATAGGGAGTGAGCGTGACAGAAGAGGAGTGAGAGACTAAAGTGACGGAGAGAATGAGGGTAACAGAGAGAGAATGAGGGAAGGGGACTGTAGAAGTAAGAGGACAGAGGGAGTAAGAGAAGGAGTTAGTGAAGTGGAGTAGCGAGAGTAAGGGAAGGGAAAAGAGTAAAGGAATGAAGTAAGCGAAGAGAGAGGAAGGAAAGTTAAGGATAAGGTCTGAAAGAAGGTGAGTTTGGGAGTATGGCTGAGTTATTGGGAGTGAGTGTGACAAAAGAGGAGTGAGAGACTAAGGGGACGGAGAGAATGAGGCTAACAGAGAGAGAATGAAGGAAGGGGAGTGTAGAACTAAGAGGACAGATGGAGTAAGAGAAGGAGTTAGTGTAGTGGAGTAAGGAAAGTAAGGGAAGGGAAAAGAGTGATGGAGCGAAAGAAGGGAAGGGACAGGAAGGAAAGTAAAGGAGAAGGTCTGAAAGAAGGTGAGTATGGGAGTATTGCTATGTTATAGGGAGTGAGCGTGATAGAAGAGGAGTGACAGACTAAGGGGACGGAGAGAATGAGGCTAACTGAGAGAAAATGAGGAGAAGAGGAGTGTAGAAGTAAGAGCACAGAGGGAGTAAGAGAAGGAGTTAGTGAAATGGATTTAGGAGACTAAGGGAAGGGAAAAGAGTGAAGGAGCGAAGGAAGGGAAGAGAGTAGAAGGAAAGTAAAGGTTAAGGTCTGAAAGAAGGTGAGTGTGGGAGTATGGCTGAGTTATAGGGAGTGAGCGTGACAGAAGAGGAGTGAGAGACTAAGGGGACGGAGAGAATGAGGCTAACAGAGAGAGATTGAGGGAAGGGGAGTGTAGAACAAAGAGGACAGAGGAAGAAAGAGAAGGAGTTAATGAAGTGGAGTAAGAAGAGTAAGGGAAGGGAAAAGAGTGAAGGAGCGAAGCAAGGGAAGTGACAGGAAGGAAAGTAAAGGAGAAGGTCTGAAAGAAGGTGAGTGTGGGAGTATTGCTGTGTTATAGGGAGTGAGCGTGATAGAAGAGGAGTGACAGACTAAGGGGATATAGAGAGAATGAGGCTAACAGAGAGAAAATGCGGAGAAGGGGAGTGTAGATGTAAGAGCACAGAGGGAGTAAGAGAAGGAGTTAGTGAAATGGAGTTAGGAGAGTAAGGGAAGGGAAAAGAGTGAAGGAGCGAAGGAAGGGAAGAGAGTGGAAGGAAAGTTAAGGTTAAGGTCTGAAAGAAGATGAGTGTGGGAGTATGGCTGAGTTATAGGGAGTGAGCGTGACAGAAGAGGAGTGAGAGACTAAGGGGACTGAGAGAATGAGGCTAACAGAGAGAGATTGAGGGAAGGGGAGTGTAGAACAAAGAGGACAGAGGAAGAAAGAGAAGGAGTTAATGAAGTGGAGTAAGAATAGTAAGGGAAAGGAAAAGAGTGAAGGAGCGAAGGAAGGGAAGAGACAGGAAGGAAAGTAAAGGAGAAGGTCTGAAAGAAGGTGAGTGTGAGAGAGGAGTGAGGAAAAGGGGAGTAAATGTGGGGATTCAGAATAAGTGAGGCAAGCGCAATAAGGGAACAAAGGTGTGGGAGCATGAGAGAAGAGTAGTGAGGTTAAGGAAAAGAGTGTTGAGAAAGTAAATTTTGTACATCAAACTTACCTTATAAGTAATGTCAATTTAATTACATATTTTCAGTAAATTTAATATCTGTGAAAGAGAAAAAAAAGTAAGTTATAATATTTATAATATTTATTTCACAATACAAGAGACAAAGTAGGAGATTAAAAGTCATAAAAGGTTAGTAAGTGATGAAGTAGGAGTGAAGGACTCAGAGAGGAAAACAAAGGAATGGTGAAGGTCAGAGAGAGTTAAAAAGAAATAGAGGGAGAGAAATTTACTAAAAGGAGAATGTCATGAATACATTCAGTGACAGAGAAGAAGAGCAGGAGAGAGAAATGAAGTGAAAGTGAGTAAGATACCAAAGGAATGTGCATTAGGAAAACTAAAGGAAGAAAGGGGAGTAAAGAGAGGGGAGTGAGTGACAGAGAAGCAAGAGTGAATAAGAGTGGATTAATGACAATGAGGCATGGAAGGTGAGTGAGGGTGAATGTAGGGTCGTAAGACAGTGAGGAGACAATGGAAGTCAAGGTAACAGAGAGGGAGTGAGGGAAGACAAGTGAGAATATGAGAGAACAGAGGGAGTGAGAGAAAGAGTGAGTAAAGGGCAGTATGGTGAGTAAGGGAATGAGAATGACTGAGGGAGCAAAGGAAGGAAAGAAAGGGAAGAGAAATAAAGCAAAGGGACTGGGAAAAGGTGAGTGCGTGAGGAGCGAAAGAGGAAAAGGAGTTAAGGATGATGAATGAGGATAACTGACGGACCCGGAGTAAGGGAACAAGGGTGAGGGAGGGTGAGTGAAGGGCAGTGAGGTTGAGGAAAAAGGGAAGATAGAGAGAGGATAAAAGCAAGTGAACTTGAGACAAAGGAAGTGAAGGAGTGAGAACATAGAGGTAGTGTAGGAAAGAGTGGCAGAAAGGAACTGAGTAAGAGAGCAAACAAAGGTAAGTAAGGGAGTGTGGGTGAGTTTTAGAGAGTAAGCATGACATAAGAGGAGTGAGAGAGTGAGAGGATCGAGAGACTGAAGATAAGAGACAGGGAGTGAGGGAAAGGGAGTGAGGATGTGACAGGACAGAGGAAGTGAGAGAAGGAGTGAGTGAAGTGTAATTAGGTGGGTGAGAGAAGGGGAATTATTGAGGGAACAAAGAAAGGAAACAAGTTGAAGGGGAGTGAAGTAGAGTGACTGACAGCTGGAAAGTAGTGGATGGAAGAGAATGAAAGGGCCGTGAAGGAGTGGTTAATGAGAATAAGTAAGGAAAGTAGAGTAAGGGAAGGGAGGTGAGGTGAGGAGTGAAAAAAGGCCAGTGAGGGTGAGTTAAGAGGAGTGATAGAGGGTGGAAATAGGAGAGTGAGCATAAGAGAAGGGGAAAATAATATATATTAAATAATACAAAATACAAAATAACTTGTACAAGATGTTATATGGTTTATTTTTGCTGTTCTCAGAATATATTGATTTTCACTTAAAACAGGGACTTCAATAGTACTCATCATATAACAGCGGGCAAAAAAAAACACAATCAAAATGATTGTGTTTAAAAAACCCGTACAATCTTTTCTTAAATATTGTAAAATTTTGAAAAAACATATCTAAACTCACTTTTAATCCATCCACTTTTCCACGAGGCCAAATAGTATACGGAAAGTCCTTTTGTTTGGAAATTAGTGCAGAGTATTCTTAATTTCTCATTTACCCGACTTTCTGAAAGAAAAGCTCCAAGATCTTTTACATTATGAAACAAGAGTTTTTTTTCCACCTCTAGCTTACTTTTTATAAATATTTTGTATAATACTCACAGTACACACTATATGATATACATATACTATCTATATGAGAACTACATGTTTTTTATTATCTTCATCACTCTCATTCAGAAAGTAATTTTGAACAGCAAACTAAGTTATATTAACTGCTTCAATCTTCATAGGCCAATTACCCTTCCCTAAAACTTCGGTTGTAAGAACACTAGGTAAGAATTTTGTAAGTCAGAAGGCAAATGTTGTTTGAAAGTCAATTGAGTATCATTACAGTGATTCCATCCTTTATGACACTTTAAATAAGCTGTGTAATGTCCTGATGTTGTTGAAGGACCATCATGGTAAATAATTGCTGCAGTTGTAAAGGTTCTTCCTGAAATTGATAATTGAGAAGCCACAACATTTTTTATTAAAGTTGTCAATTTAGTTCCATCAGGTCTACATCGTTGGAACATTAAAATTACATACTGTCCATATCTTTGTATGAATAATGTTGATAGCATTGCAGATTTACATTGAGTACAGACCATGTTTTGATTTGCTTCTCTAACTAGATTATTAAATGACACTGATTTGCAGTCTGGTAAAATCAAATATATAAATCTTTCAGTGTCTATTGTAGTACTACATGAAAAGTAGCAATTGTCGCAGTCATGCTGCCATTAATAAGAAAGGCCAAAAACATTTTCTACATCTACACCTTCATCTTGTAAAACAACCAGCATATACATTAGAAATTCCTGACAATCTTGCTGAATATTCTGTGAAAATTGTTTTAGACCAGAACATATGTCTAAAACATTTCGAATTTCAGAAACACTTTGTATTTTTGTTCTATCTTTTATTTTTTTTTATTTTATTTTTTTATTAGGAATATTAATACATTTACAATGAATAAGAAACAACTAACAAACAAAAAGAAAAAAAAAAAAAGAATAGAACAATACAGATAAAATCCGGACATAAAACCAGGCTCAACACCAGTACACAATCAGAGGGGTGCTACGACAGTGCTAAAAAATTCTAGCAGCACAATCCAACAGGACCAAATACGTCTTAATTACAATTCATAAAAATTTGATCTTAAAAATATAGTTATGGTGGTGATGGGATAGTTTCAGCGATACTCCTACAACTTTGCCCTCCTCCACTCTGTGATAGGTGCCCAGAGCCTTCTTCCAAAATCCCGTGTTTTTAGTCCCTTTTGTTCATATAGGCAGGACTCAATATTATGGATTCCCAGCAGCCTAGATAGCAACATTTGGAATGAGGGGGCCACCGTATCCTTCCAACCTGCCGAAATTAAAAGCCTGAGTACAGCCACAGAAATAAAAATCAGTGCTTCTTCCTCTTTTCCCAATTTTAAATTAGAATCCGTACCCAAAATCATTAGGGTAGGGGATAGGTCGATCTTAAGACCTAGCAGCCCCTCCCAAAACTTTTCAATCTCATTTTTAACAGGCGTTAAAAGGTTGCAATTGAAAAACATATGTAATAAGTCTGCTTGGCCATCCCCACACCTTGGACAAGTATCGTCGGTCCTAACCCCCCAGGCAAATAATTTCGCTGGGGTATAATACAGGTTAAATACCGTCTTGTAATGTTGGGCCTTTAAGTTCGTGGCTCTAAAAATCTTTTTATTCAAAAGAAGGGCCTGATCAACATCTACGTCAGGGTTGCCCAATTTTCTGGCCCAGGCCACCTCTGTCTTATCCACATCATCTTGGATCTCTGAGATAAAGATGTTATACAGGATCCTAATTTTTTTACACCCTCTAGTCATGGCCTCCAATAAGGGACAGATACCGGGGGATGTCAATTTGGGTCTCTGAGCCTTCAATGAGCCTATCAGTTGGGTATACACAAACCAATGGTTGTCGGGGATTCCATACCTATTTTGTAAAACATCAAAGCTTACTACGCCCTCTCCGTCAATTACTTGCCGCAGTGATTTGATGCCCAACCCACCCCATACTTTGAAAGTACTATCTGCTTCTAACGCAGAGAGGAGGCTGGAGTTATAGATGTGTAGGTATGGATTGATTTTAGGGATGTTGCAAAACTTTCTACAGCCCATCCAAACTCGCCAGACACCATCAATAATCTTGAACCTTGCCTTCTTATAGAATCTACGATCGATCTCACAGAGCATTAGCCCCAGCGCCTTCCTTCCTAATAATAGCTCAAATATGGAGGGAGGATGCTCAATTTCTAAGGTTACATCATTACGGAATGTCTCTGGCTGGAAAAGCACAGTCATTTGGGTCAGGAGGCAGGTCCAATGATACAGCTTTAAATTGGGGAGGGCCAAACCCCCCCTGTCTTTTGGTAGGTACAACAGATTAGTGGACCGTCTAACTTTCCCAAATTGCCAAATGAATTTAATAAAAATTGACTCTAGATTCGCGATCATTTTCTCTTCAAAAAATAGAGGTATAGCTCGAAATAAATATAATACTTTAGGGAACAGAGTCATTTTGACAGCGTTCACCCTCCCAATCAATGATAAATGTAGACTGTCCCACCTTCTCAGATCGGATTTAATTGATTTAATAAGTGGTGTAAAATTATCTTCCACAATTTTATCGACGTTGGCATTGATTGTTACACCTAAATAAACTGCTGCGTCCACAAATCTAGTATCAGCTTTCACCACATTCCTTGTGCAAATAATCTGGGTCTTAGCTTCGTTTAATAAGTAACCTGACCTAGCACCAAATTTTTTCGTTAGATCGGACAGAATCCCCATTGCCTGCTGGGGATCAGAAGAGAATACCGCAATATCATCCGCGTAATCTAAAACTTTATTTTCATATCCGTTAAAAAACCACTGGTCTTAACCTGGGACACCCTAGTATAGCCTGGATTAGTGGATCGATGAAAAGGGAGAAGAGGATCGGGGAGCACGGGCATCCCTGACGGGTCCCTCTCTTTATAGAGAACAGATTCGATTTCTCTCCCATAATCGTCACACTGGCAACCGGATCTTGGTACATTGCCTTAAGTGCTCTTATAGTTTTCTGTCCAAACCCTCTTCCTGCTAAGATATCCCAGAGATAGCCCCAGACCACTCGGTCAAAAGCTTTTTCCACATCGAGCAGGATCATGGCCATCTCCCCCCCCGTGGCGGCATGGGCATCAAATAGAGCAATAGCTCTGCTAGTATGATCCGTTGTGCCACGTCCGGGAATGAACCCATGCTGCCACGGAGAGACGAGACCGCCTATGATCCTGCCCAACCTCAAAGCCCAGATCTTGGAATATAGCTTTGTGTCGGAATTGATAAGCGAAATAGGTCTGTATGATCCCGGATTCTCAGTGGGTTTACCCTTTTTATGGAATATAATAATGTTCGTCTCTTTCCAAGAATCCGGGGTCTGACCTGTACTGGCTATCCCATTGAAAAGATCTACCAGGAGAACAATAGTTTCCGATTCTATACATTTATAGACCTCCAAGGGAATGCCGTCGGGTCCTGCAGCCTTCCCTGATGCCAGGTCGTGTAGGGCTGTCTTAACCTCCAGTTGAGTAATATCCTTATCTAGTTCTTCTCGGGATAAGATATCAAGGTGCGGTCCTGAATCTTCCAAACTATCTTGCTGTTCTCCAACCCTACTCTCCTCATCATATAGTTTCTTATAGAATTCTTTAAAAACGTTGAGAATCTCCTTAGTTTCAGTATATTCTTCACCCCTTTCCACTATCTTTGAGATTACATTCTTAGACCTCTCTTGTCTTAATCGGAGAGTGAGAGCTCTACTGGCATGTTCACCTGTTTCATATCGATTAGTTCTAGTGGCCTGATATTCCCCTATCGCCTTTTGAGTGATCAATTTCTGTAGCTCTGCCTTAATAGTAGAGAGGGCATTATAGCTATTATTTCCATCACCACCTGATGCTATAACCCTGACATGCTCTTCTTCGATATTAGATAGTCTTTCCAACAGTTTAGTTTCCTCCAACCTATCTTCCTTTTTTATTTTTGCTGAGAAACTGATGGTCTCGCCTCTCAAAGTCGCTTTGAAAGATTCCCATACTATATTACGGGAGGCGCTATATCTATTAGCATCAAAAAAAGCTTCCGACCAGTTCTTTAAATGGGTTACAAATCTTAGGTCTGCCAATAATCTCCTTTCAAAGGTCCAATGGGATTTAGTTCTTTGACCACCAACCCGTATTTTTGTTCTATCACTGTTACATTTGTCAAACACAGAATTTAATAAACAACAAAATGTTTGATCACGATTTTCAGCAATCTGTTCTTGTACAGTTTGGAGAAAAAAAACAACGTTAACCACTACATTAGCATAGCAGTTGACACCAGAACTGTTTTCAAACTGAAATCCAACAACATCTTTACCTGAATCCTTTTCCTTTCTGTTTACAATTACTGGTTCATCTACTTTTTTTCTTTTTGGTACAACTTCACTACAATTTTTATCATTTCTTCTTTTTCGGCCTACCAAATGCTTTTCAAATAGAGGATATTGAGGTAAATTTGGAACATACTCTCTTCTTAACCTATTATATTCTTTTACACAATTTAGATCTGCATTTATCTTTGTCTCATCAAAATCAATCAAGTACAATCCAGATAAGGTTCTGACTCGAGATAAAGCAACATATGCCATACCCTCCTTGAACACAGAACTTCCAATATTCACTAAAGCACTATCAACACTTAAACCTTGAGATTTATGAATAGTCACTGCATATGCCAAAGAAACAGGAAACGGTTTTCAGCGGACATATAAATCTTTCTCAAGAAAAAATCGAGCAGAACAACGATTTGTTGTACTTCTTCAATACCATCAAATTTAATTTTTATAAATTAATTTCCATCTCTATTTCCGTAATTCACAAAATCAACAACATGACCCATTACTCCATTTACTAAACCTCTTTCCACATGTAAATTACGTCGTAAAATTATACGACAATTTAAAGATGCATACAGAGTCTTTTCCATACCAGCAGTTTTAGATATTGTCTTCTCTAAAGAATCCAATTTTGATTTCAACTTTTCTGACAAAATAATAGTTGCTCCTTCATGTTCAATTTTATCAATTGCTTCCAGTTTCACAATCTCTTGATTTTCCAATTTTAACATTTTGTTATTGAAGATTGAACATTCTTGCAGAGTTGGCATCAAGCATATGACAGATTTGTTTTCAGGAATTTTCTTAAAAATATTCTCTGGGAGAATATTTTTATTTGGAAACAAATTTGAAATTAATCGTCCATGTAAAGCTTCTTTGCAATGCTCAGTTAGTTTTCCAATTCTTACATCTTGTAGAATATTTTTATAATTTTCATCCTTTGCCTGTCGCATATTTTGAAGCAGTTCTGCATATTTGAATTTTAACCTTATGTTAACATTTCCAATGCTTCCTAAGCACTTCCTGGTATCTTCATGCGTAAGCATTTTAAACGCTGGCTGTCCATTCACTGGAGTTATTTGCAGTGGATCTCCAAAAACAATGATGTGTTTGCCTCCAAATAACACATCATAGTCTGTTTTAAGAATTTCTTGCATTCTTAAATGCACAAAAGCAAGCATTACATTTGATACCATGCTTACTTCATCAATGATAAGAAGTTTCATTTTCTTTAGGACTCTTGAAACTTCACAACAAGCTTCTCCAGATAGCTTGTGGTATTGTAATTTGTTATCATGCTCCACTGGCAGCATCAATAAGCGATGTAAAAATCCCTTTAATGTTGTGTGCTGCCAACCCAACACAAGAGAGCGATGACTCCGTTGTTTTCTGCAAATATGTTGCAATCGCTTTAATCAGGAAACTTTTCCCAGTTCGTGCTTCTCCACTCACAAATAGTCGGATAGGTACAAATGATGTCAGTCAAAACAAACTTTATTTGGTTTGTTACAACCATAAAAGTACAATTTACCTCTTATCCTACTAAAAAAGGAAAAAGTAGAAACAACAACAGATACATAGCACGGCGGTATCAATTAACATATTACTTCTTGATATACAAATAATTTGTCTATTATTTATAAAATCGGAGTATTATAACAATTAAGTTAATAAAATCACTTAATTCATACCTATACAACACCTCCTTAATCATGCAGCACTTAATGCTTTAAACACTAATTGTTTCACCCTTATTTAATGTCGAGGACTTATATTATTAGATCTTACTCTGTGCAGTAGAGGAACACCTTAACTTTATTCATATATTTCCCCAGGGCACAGGTTATATCTAAGTTCCCCATTTCCATCAGCAGATTAGCGGCCTGCTTCCTGTTCGTAATATTATAATTTTTAAAAATCGGACATAAAAACTCCTTTCGTATATCTAAAAACCACATACAATCTAGTAAAATATGTATAATATTGCAGGTAGTGCCTAAAGTGCAAGTGCAATTCCCATTACATCCTATCATTTGATTAAGAGCTCCATTATTAGCGCAACATGGGCTTATTCCAATTCTCATTTTTAGGACTTCCCGCCTTAAGGTATGACTTGGTAGCCGGTCCACATAGGGAAAATGTTGGTCAAGCTCCTAGGCCGATGTCATGTCGGCTACCAAGCTTTTTTGTGCGAGGTACTCCCGGTCATAAGTACGGGACATATCAGTTCCTTGAAGCCTTAGTTCTTTCTTACCTATTATTATGTGATCTTGTTGCGGGCAAACCTTCAGTTTGAGCACCCTATATGCATTCCTTATTGATGCTCTAGTCTCTTTTGCCCAGGGTAGCTCGCTCGTGGCAATTTCCTCTTTGGCCCACTGGGAGATTTTGAGGAGCTCCTCTGCTCCCAATCGCTGCCAGAATCGTACAAGGGCCATACAGGCGGTTATTGCCCACAAGGTAATTCCCAGCTCAAGTCTTGCCGCCTGTACCATAGAAGATTTAGGCAGTGAGAATAGGCTTTTTCATATAATTCCCTCCTCTCTATCCCAGGAGGTCTTACCGCTTAAGTAAATGACTTCAGCTCCATACAAGAATTGGGGGGGGACCATTGCTTGATAGGCTTTTAGGACCGGTCTATCCGACATTTCTCCATAGGTATTATTGAATCTTTTTAAGCCTTTCACGGACGCCAATGCCCTCATTTTTAATGCTTGTAAATGAGTATACCATTTCAGGGTACCAGAAAACCACATTCCCAAATATCTATAATCAGCTACCCTCTCAAGCAATACTGTGCCCAGGTACCAAGAGAACTTTGTTTTCCTCCTACCAAAGCAAACAATTTTTGTTTTCTCCATGTTTACTACAATTTTTTTGCTAGTACAGTATTCTTTGAATCAATTTAATTTTCTTTGGAGCCCTATCTCCGTCTGATCCATGAACTAGTTTGGTTTGCCCTGTTCCCATCATGCACTGGGACAGGAACAGACTAATTTGCATATAGCCAAGTTCTGAGCTGGGATGGTGCAGTGAGCTAAAAAACGGTGATGGATCAAGCCCTGATCTTTGGACTGGGTAAGAGTGGTCTGCTTAATTCAGGCACTCTGTTCATCACCACCCCCTTTTCTGAATCATTTTGTCCACCATAAGCGTGGAAGGGTATACTCAGATGTGAGTCCCTTGCTCATTGCACCATCAGGATTCAAGCAAGCCGGGCCGACGACGCCTGAAATGGCAGAAACCGGTCCCCGGAAGCTTGTTTCCTTCCCAGTACAAGAATTGGCTTGGTAGTTTGGTTTGACCTGTTCCCATCATGCACTGGGACAGGAACAGACTAATTTGCATATAGCCAAGTTCTGAGCTGGGATGGTGCAGTGAGCTAAAAAACGGTGATGGATCAAGCCCTGATCTTTGGACTGGGTAAGAGTGGTCTGCTTAATTCAGGCACTCTGTTCATCACCACCCCCTTTTCTGAATCATTTTGTCCACCATAAGCGTGGAAGGGAATACTCAGATGTGAGTCCCTTGCTCATTGCACCATCAGGATTCAAGCAAGCCGGGCCGACGATGCCTGAAATGTCAGAAACCGGTCCCCGGAAGCTTGTTTCCTTCCTAGTACAAGAATTGGCTTGGTAGTTTGGTTTGCCCTGTTCCCATCATGCACTGGGACAGGAACAGACTAATTTGCATATAGCCAAGTTCTGAGCTGGGATGGTGCAGTGAGCAAAAAAACGGTGATGGATCAAGCCCTGATCTTTGGACTGGGTAAGAGTGGTCTGCTTAATTCAGGCACTCTGTTCATCACCACCCCCTTTTCTGAATCATTTTGTCCACCATAAGCGTGGAAGGGTATACTCAGATGTGAGTCCCTTGCTCATTGCACCATCAGGATTCAAGCAAGCCGGGCCGACGATGCCTGAAATGGCAGAAACTGGTCCCCGGAAGCTTGTTTCCTTCCCAGTACAAGAATTGGCTTGGTAGTTTGGTTTGCCCTGTTCCCATCATGCACTGGGACAGGAACAGACTAATTTGCATATAGCCAAGTTCTGAGCTGGGATGGTGCAGTGAGCTAAAAAACGGTGATGGATCAAGCCCTGATCTTTGGACTGGGTAAGAGTGGTCTGCTTAATTCAGACACTCTGTTCATCACCACCCCCTTTTCTGAATCATTTTGTCCACCATAAGCGTGGAAGGGTATACTCAGATGTGAGTCCCTTGCTCATTGCACCATCAGGATTCAAGCAAGCCGGGCCGACGACGCATGAAATGGCAGAAACCGGTCCCCGGAAGCTTGTTTCCTTCCCAGTACAAGAATTGGCTTGGTAGTTTGGTTTGCCCTGTTCCCATCATGCACTGGGACAGTGTGGTAAATAAATAAATAATACCTCTATTTTTGGATGAATAAATGAATAACAGATAGCTCAATAAATAAGAGTCAAGATTCGAGGTAGTAGGAGTTTTGCAGGTTTAATACAGCATAAGGACAGGAACAGGACAACCTGCATAGGAATAGGATGGCAGGGCCCAGCAGCTGCTGGGGCTGGATCTGGGATGAGCGCGCCAACATTTAATAACAATACACGATCATATATACTAAAACAGTTGCATTACAATACATACGATAGGCGGAGCAGTGGGTGTGGTCAGTAGCGGTCGCGAAAGATAAGGGTGAAAGTGGGTGTAACAGAGGCGTATACATAGACATGTGATGCAAACGTAACAGAATATGTCATGAATGGGGCGGAAACCATGGAGGGGGCTACCTGAGGAGCCGGGACCTCTAACCTGATGGTGCGCGCAAACTGGCAATGACGTATCACTAGGAGAAGCTGGGGGCTTCGAACTCTGTGCTAGGAGCAGAGACTGAAGTCTGGAGAGTCAGGGCGACATGTACCTAAGCAGTATCTAGTATCTGATGTTTAGGGAACATGTTGATATGGACTAAGAGTCAGGAGGGGAGAGGCTAACGGACTCTAAGACTGGAGCATGCATTATTCTACATGTAGTGCGTGATGAAGAATATTAAATGACCATTAAAATGCAGTATTTCTCTAGCGTGGAGACGTAAAGGCTAGACAATGACGGAAACTATTGATGCGATTCAGTAGCTTAGGAATGCAGAGAAGGAGTACTGAACTGATAACTGGAATCATAACATACTCTTGGCAGACTCAGAGGCAGAGCCAGGCTGAACCGGGCACTGCGAGGCAGGAAGTAAGTGAAGGGTCGAGGATACAGGTGGGGGCTGTATCGCTCCTCAGCGAGGCTTCAGGAGACAGGAGACAGGAGCTGAATCTGGTGTCCAGGCCCTTCTGAGGCCTAGAAACGGGGACTTTACAATGGAATAACGTGCACACTGAGAAACGTGGCAACGTAACTTTACATAGGCCTGATATTCGTAGTATTCACGAGAACTGGAAACTGACATACTAGAGATGGACACAACTGTAATTGCGTCATTAATCGAACATAGGGAATGCATATGCATATTAATCATGCACAAATAACATATGATGGATGACGCATAGGGACACAGAACATGGCAAAATTTACTTTTCCACATTCCCTCCTTGTCACTACGTTTCCATCAGGAAACATCAATATTCATGATACCATCTATCATTTCATACAGTATCATTTGCTCGTCTCGAATTTTCTGGGAACGGGTTTTAGAACGGGGCTTGGGACTAGGAATACAAGAGGTAGCACAAATGCCGCAAATCGCAGGGCCACATTGTATACAGAGGCAGCAGCTGAATATGATCGCTACTGCAATACCTAGAAATGACAATACTTTCCATCCCCAGGCGGAAACTATGTTCCAGAACCAACCGGACCACGTCCAGGTGCCTGGATCTTGGTGTAACAGATGGGCAATTTTATGGAGTCTGGTTATAGCTGAATAAACAGACGGCGCGTTATTTGGAATGAAAATGCAGCAACTAGATCCGATGACTCTACAGGCCCCGCCCCTATCGGCCAATATGACGTCAAGGACGAGACGATTCTGTAAAACGACAAATCTCATAGCAGATTGCTCTTCAGTTAAGTTACCTAGAGCAGAGGCAGTCTCATTGACTACTACTTCAAGGGTCCTGGTTAACCTACGGATTAGCTTACTATTCTGGATAGGTCCTATAAAGAAGAAGAAACCTCTATTGAAATCTGTATACTGTTCTAGAGCAGTTTCAGTATAATCGACAATGGGGGACTCCCTTCTATGTCTAATGTGTACTAGATGTGTGTTTCTATGATAATCAGGTGGGGCTAGGAAAACAGGTGGCAGTAGGAAGGCAATGTAACAGGTTCCCTCCCAATCGAGGGGCAGACGAACATATGCGGTCTGACCACAAATAAAATAAGAATGACGTGAAGCTTTGAAAATAGATTTCCCACTGTCACTATACTTGACAATAGTAGTACAATCGCTATGTCCTACGTGTGTAGAACCATTATTCCGGACACATAATTCGCCTTTGACTGGTAGTACCGAAATTGCAGGTAAGTCTGGAGTAGTATCAGACTGAACATTCAGGACCATGAAATTCGAAGAATAATTACCTAAATTATACACTTCATTTTCTAGATCTAACCCTGTTCTGTGGGGAAGACCTTGCTTGTCTGGAAAACATGTACTGTTAAGAAAAGACATATCTGTTGAGGATGACGTTAACGTGGACCATGCTCCACACGAACCATTATGTGAAAATGGATAAGGAAAGAGTGGCAGAACTCCCTTCGGTGTCTGGAAAGGGGGGAGTCGACCACACACCCAACAATTTGTGGCATTGCTGGTCTGGTGTGAATAATGTAACATGCGGATGAAAGAATTATTTCGCATAGCGAGGCGGTAAGAGAGTTCATGAGGAGGCAGATCACTAAACGTGTGTTCTACTGTAGCATTAGCAGACTTATTTACATGAGAAACTGAAAAATACAGATAAAATGCATAACTGGTGCAGGAAATCATAATGCTGAGAAATAATATGAAACATAGAAAAACGATACATCGGATTGAGTTTTGACTAACTCTCTCACTATGGGGGTCTATTTTATACATGTCAGAAACAGTCTAACCGTTTCACCTAGGGGAGGACTTAGACAATCAAACTGGCTGACTTATTTTACTAGACCGGAGTTTCAACTTATACTCCTGTTGCGGTGTTTTCTCTAACGGGGAGGGTGCAGTATCATTGTTCTTTGCGGGACAGTCTTTGAGAATAGTACTTTGGCAGTCCTTTGAATCCTGGGAAATGTTCTTTGAGACGGGTTTCAGTCCATAAAAGTTCTTTACGTGCGAAAGGTGCACCCAGCCTTTGCGTCCCTCCAACTTCACGGCTGTACGGGTGGCGAGGAGGACCTGTCGGGGCTCCTTCCAGCGAGGCTCTAGCGGACTTGAGCGGTCAAAATTGCGAACCAGGACCATGGATCCTGGAACGATTTCATGTGGTGCCACCTCGGTATTGTCTGGAAATGCGGCGGCAACCTGTGAACGACAAGAGTTGAGGGCAGACATCAAGGAAGCTAGGTAATCTGTCAGCATATTACTTGAAACATCGGTAATACTTCGGGGTCTGGGTGTACCCCACATGTTAGGGGGGCGGCCGAATACGACCTCATACGGGGACAGGCCTGATCTGGAATGTGCGACCATGCGCATATAGAACAAAGCGACTGGCAGAGCTACTAGCCAGTCCACACCTTTCTCTTTACATACTTTGGCGATGCGAATTTTCAGGGTCTGGTTATGTCTCTCTACGAGACCTGCTGCTTCAGGATGGCGTACACAATGGAACTTCCACTGGTACCCTAACAAAAGGGAAACATGCTTCATTAACTCTGAGGAGAATGGCTGGCCGTTATCAGAATATACGACCCTAGGGAGTCCATAACGGGGGAAGAACTCACGAACCAACTGCTTGGCAGTGGTCACGGCTGTGTAATCTGGGACTGGATATGCTTCTGTCCACCTGGACAAAGCGCATACGACTACAAGGACATACTTGAAACCTCGACATCGCTCCATCTGAATATAATCCATCTGGAGGACTTCAAAAGGGTGGTCAGGAGGTTGGAATCCACCTTGTTCCACCGGGACACTTTTACCTGGATTAAACTGACAACATATCATACAGGTACGGACTTTCTGCTTGGCTGCAGCTCGTAAATGCTTGTTGAACCAAATGTTCTGGATACTGTCTAACATAGCTTTTTCTCCTAAATGTGCTGGACTATGTGCGGTATTGATAATGACTTGAACCATAGAGTCGGGGAGAAACCAAGTGGCTTTTCCTTTCGTTAACCATCCTTGATCTGTCTGGACCCCTCCTTGTTCGGACCATTTCTTGATTTCTTCGGGAGTAGCATGTAACTGGATATCTATGACATCTTGAGTAGGGTCCTTAACTGTCATACATGTAGTCGGATCTAGGGTGTGTGTCATGTTAACTGGAATGTCTGGGGTCTGAGCTGTAAGCTTGGCTGTGCGATCTGCTAGATCATTACCTTGGGAAATAGTGTCAGTAACCTTCGTATGTGCTTTGCATTTCATGATAGCAATGGATGTCGGTAAATGTATTGCATCTAACAGAGCTTGAATAAGGAGACCATGCCGAATCTTGGTTCCATGAGAAGTCATGAAACCTCTCTCCTGCCAGAGCACTCCAAAGTCGTGTACGACTCCAAATGCGTAGCGTGAATCTGTGTAAACATTAACTTTCCGGTTCTTAGCGTGTATGCAGGCTTGTGTCAGAGCAACTAGCTCTGCTGCTTGAGCAGACAGGGTGTCAATACGGTGTGTCTTAATAACTTCAGTGTCAGTAGTCACTGCATACGCGGCTACTAGTTCTCCTGTACTAGTTCTCATGCATGAACCATCCACATAAAGTGTCAGGTCTGGATCTGGTAGTGGAATATCTGTCAGATCTTGCCTTGGCTTTGTCATGATGTTAACTATTTCCACACAGTCGTGTGTGGCAGAATTCGAAGTAATTGACGGTAACAATGTAGCAGGATTTAAAACGTTGCAGCGTCTGATTTCTATGTGTGGCTGGAACAGTGTCAATTCATAACCTGTTAAACGTGCAATTGTCAAGTGTTGAGTTTGTGTTCGGTTTAAAAGAACTTCCACGGAGTGTGGAACCTGTACTGTCAGGAAGTGTCCTAATACTATGGAATCACTTTGTCTGATAGCTAGTGCTGTGGCTGCAACTGACTTGAGGCACGCAGGCAGAGCCTGGGCTACAGGATCTAATGTGCTCGAAAAATAAGCACAGGGCTTGTATTGTCCTGCTTGATCTTGTGTGAGAACAGATAATGCTGTACCTTCGCGTTCTGTGACGAAAAGTGTAAAAGGCTTACTGTAGTTTGGTGTAGCTAGAACTGGAGCTTGACATAGGGCTTTCTTTAACTCATTGAAACTGAGTGTATGTTCAGATGTCCAAGGGAGGACAGTCGATACGGCTGCCTCCTGTGTCGTTAACTGTATCAGTGGCTTGGCTAGAAATGCATACTGAGGAATCCATTGTCGGCAATAAGAAGTGAGGCCGATAAAAGCACGTACCTCCTTCTGGGTCTTGGGCTGAGGAAGACTCGCTATTAACTGGATACGGTCAGGTGTCAACTGCCTACCCCTCTTGGACAGTAAGTGTCCTAAGTAGACCACTTGCTGGACACAGAATTGAAGCTTCGAAGGGGACACCTTGTGCCCCATCTCGGCTAGGAAATACAGAACCGTCAGTGACGCTCGCAGTCACGTTCAGAACGGGCTGTGATCAGTAGATCATCGACATACTGGAGCAGGGCAGTGTCAGTTGGCATGTGAATGTTGTCTAGTTGTCTCTTAAGTGCTTGACTGTAAATACTAGGACTTTCTGTGAAACCTTGAGGAGCTCGTGTGAACATATAGCTCCTTCCATTTAAACAAAATCCGAAAAGGAACTGGCTGTCTGGATGAATGGGGACACTAAAAAATGCATTCTTGAGGTCTATGACTGTAAAAAATGAGGCTTCTGAATCAATGGCTGTCAATAGGGAAGAGATGTCTGGGACAACTGGGTACTGGGGAATAATACATTTATTAAGCTCTCGTAAGTCAATCACTAATCGATATACTGGGGGTGCATTTGGATCAGTACGTTTCATGACTGGAATGATCGGAGAATTGCATACATTGGAGTCAGTTTCTACAACCACTCCTTGAGCGATGAGCTCGTCAATAATTTTGGATAAGGCTGCTACAGCCTCCGGTGGCAATCTATACTGTCTGATTCGTGGTAACACTACACCTGGCTTGAGAGTCACACGATGGGGTGTGATTTGCATATAACCAACATCAGTTGGACCTTGCGCCCATAGATGCTGCGGAACATTGGACAATCTGGGATCAAAATCTCGTAATACATAGTGACCCTTGAAGTCACGTAGGAACAATCGTATTCCCTCTGGGGAACAGCATATAACTGCACCTAATTCTTTCAGTGTTTTAATGCCTAACAGATTTTCTGGACATGACTTAGTAAGTAACAGATCAGTAGTGCGGGACAATGGACCTACTTCTAGAGTAACTGGCTTTGATATTTCATTTACAATGGGTTTTCCTGAAAATCCAAGGGAAACATTTCTTGAGCCTGAGAGCGGAGCCCCTGGAACTTCGGCGTGGCTAATTGTGGTCCTACTTGCCCCTGTATCAATCAAAAACTTTCTGTCTTTCCCTAATATTTGACTGTGAACATAGGGACCTTCTTGATCTACAGGTATCTCGATGAGAGGCAAGCCTACCTCCCTCTCTAGGCTGTTTCATGAATACTGCTGGTACTCTGGATACTCAGACTGTGCATACTGGTACATCTGCTGTGTAACATGCTGTGTTGCAGCGACGGGCTGCGGTGCTGTAACTGTCTGTGGTGCATTCTGTGGCTGAGGAATCTGTGAAACTTGTTCTTGTCTAGGCGGACGTGGTCTTTCTTTAGTCTTACCAGTGGCTATATTGTGTTTCAGAACTGCACACTCGTTTATAAAATGACCTGGCTGTTTACAATAATTGCAGTTCCCTTTAACGGGAGCTGCAGGATGACTGGCTTGATTCGGACCCCTCTTCTGACTGTCTTGAGGAACAGATTGTGCAACTAGTACTTTCATTTTCGTGTCTTTCATACGTTTTCTCTCGTGTTCTTGCTCTTCTCTGATTCTATTCTGGTGGTATTGGAGCATCTGTAACATCTGGGACGGGGTATTAGCTTGCCAGGTACTTTCGACTTTCAAAACTCGATTCTTAATTTGTGGACTTGAATTCTCGACTAATTTAGTAACAAAAAGATGAGGGTATGACTCGCTACTCGTCTTGAGGCCACTGTTGATGCTAAAACATTTCTCAAATCTAGAATAAAAATCACTAATGTCTTCGTCTTGTTTCTGTTTACAGGCTGAGATTGCATCCCAGTCTTCCTTTCTAGTTGTCAATAACCTGGGCAAAACTTGTATTAATAGTTCTGGTAATTCTTTACATTCATCTCCAAGGCCGGTACCTGGTACTCGTGCCTTGTCTTCAGCTTCTAGAACTGCCCAATCGATCTTTTTCTCTCCCACCTCCCACTCTTTTTCCTTGAGCTTTTCATACACCCCTGCGGGCAGCAGAACCTTTAACATTTTAATTATATCTGGATACGTGTATTCTCCCATACGGAGCATGTCTTTTAATTCTCGATGGAACCCTGCTGGATTTTTATCATGACAGGGGATTAATTTTTTCATCTCTAGGAGTTCCATCTTTGTAATCGGAGTGTAAACAAACACTCGTTCTAGTTCGCCACCCGTTCCTCTAACTGGGTGGACTTCTCGTAACGGATTCTGTCTCTCTATGTAAAATGGTTTACTTTCTGGGGGTGATACATGAACAAAATACGGGTTCAAAAACGTTCTATATTTGTGACGCTGTTCTAGAATGACACTAATTAAATCGGTACCTAAACCTTTCCATTTATACTGGAGTAACTCATTCAGGACATCGTGTAACGGACCTGGATCAGAATGTTGACCCTCATACAATGTAATGAGGTGCTGGATCATATACATTCCCGCCAGTCGTTGCTCGGCTGGGGGCTTTTTCAGAAACATTTGTGCCACTATTTCGTCTGGAAAAGTGGTAGAATCAGTAATCCATCGGACTGCTGATCGGACCAGTTCTTGTTCATGCATAGTACTTAACTCACTATAACCGATTCGTGATTTCAGAATGTGATCGGTAGCTTGAAATACTTGTTCTAGAGAACCTTGTTCTGGTGCTGGATGATGGAAAGTTGACTTGTGTTCTGGCGTAAATGGCGATCTGGAAATCTAGATTTTCCTACATACGCTATTCTGTCGGGATTCTCGTCCTCTACCTCTTCAGTATCAGAGTTACTTTCTTTCTCGCTTACTTGTGCTGCTTTACGTTGTTCGTGTATCCTTATTATTTCTTTACGAATCTTCTTATACATACTCTCTATAGCACCGATAGTCTTGTGCTTACCCTCGGCTATATTATCACTCCACTTTGTCAGGGTTCTCATTTCGGCTTGATCTTTGGTCGGATAATCTTGTTCTCGTATTAGACAATTAATCAAAAACTTTAATAGCATGAGCTGGACTTCAGCTTTTCTTTGACACATGACATCACTAATACTTTCTGGATCATTCCCTGTACGGATGAAACGATATATTCTGTCTAGATCTTCTTTCATATCTGGTAGGGTGACTAGATACTCGGTCACCTTTCTTACGCGTAATGAATATAAAACCATACTATCCTCGCCTGGGACTGGATCATAGCCACATTCGTTAAGGGCTTTTCTTATTTCTGCTACAGACTGATGTCGGGGCGTACGCTGTGACGCTTGTGCATGTAATTCGGCTGACGTTAAACGCTTATGTGGCGGCGGGGTTTGAGGAGTACCTCCTCCTGCGGCCCCTAAACTAGAATCGTCGACTGATCCTCTTCGTACTAGTGTGGCAGGAAATTGAAATGCGGGCTGAACTGGTATGGCGGACTGGACCGGGGGGACCGTAACAGGTACTGCAAGGGGTACCCCGGTGTCTGGAGGAACGGGAAGTGCCTGATTTACAGGGACTGGCGGAGCGCGAACAGGATTTGCATATTCTGGGACTGTGTCGTCCAAATAGGACGAAATAAAAATATCAGCTGCGGTCGGTTTGTGACGTAGCTTGGTCGGAACTAATGGTGGCGGGAAATTACTGGATGCCTCTGGGGTCGCTTTTGGCAGGCCCTCGGCAAGAAGAGGATACATACCCTTAATAAGAGCATGCCTCTGTCTGTCTGACTGTTCGGTTTTAACTCGTTCACCAATCTCGATTAATTCCCTTTCTTGGGCTCGTTCCAAGGATTCTCTACTTAATTCTGACTTTCTGATTTCTTTTTCGGTTCTTTTATGAGCTTCTTTGCGCCATAACTCGATGGCATCTTTCTGTGACTGTCTGGCTTTCTTTTTCCATAATGCTTCTTCTACTCGCATGATGCACTCGGCATCCCATGTACCCGATACGGGCCATCTATACTTTTCTTCTAACTGTTTGGTATACTCTACCCATAAATCTAGATATAATATGGCACTTATGCCATGCTTCTGATACATAAAATGACCTGGACTGTCCCTAGGCGGAACTGGAACTGCTGCTTCCAGCAGACCCTTTCTAGTTTTTAACTGACGTAACTTAGAAAACAAGGGCATGACTGGACTGTAATCTAGACACAATACAATACACAATGAACACGATACTTATTCCCCATTCATACCACGACATTAAAATACATGAAGAACATTTAAAATAACAGTTCGGACAGAATACTACCTGGAATACGGAACACAGAATACATGAATTTTCTCGGGAACAGAACTGACTGGAACAGAAACTAGATGCACTGCTGAAACAGTACGAAACTTACCGGTCTCATACAGAGACACGTCAGGACCCGCATCCACCGAAGTGGACACTTCGTTTGTGGGTCTGTGTACCACCAACCCACGGACCAGAGTCAATCAGATTGACCCTGTCTAGATACTACCCCAGTAACGGTACTCACCGGGCAGCAAGAACGGAAGGCCTCGGACTGGACTGGACTGCTTCGACGTCGGACGGGCGAACTTCGGACTTCTGTTACGGGTGGGCCTCCGGATACCTCGGACCTTGGACTCTCGGCTTGGGCTCTGGTCGGGACTCGCCGCGTTCCTCCACCGCCTCGTCTGGATGCTGGACCGCCTCCTCCGTCTCCTCCGTGGGCCTGAGGGATACTTGAAGCAGAAATATCTGCACGTGCACGGTATGGTTCCGTCACGGCTGCAGAGGGTCAGGGGGCCGGCGTGGCTTCACCGGCGCGTGGGGAAAGGGCAAGTCCCTGTTCGGGCGCCATTATGTGGTAAATAAATAAATAATACCTCTATTTTTGGATGAATAAATGAATAACAGATAGCTCAATAAATAAGAGTCAAGATTCGAGGTAGTAGGAGTTTTGCAGGTTTAATACAGCATAAGGACAGGAACAGGACAACCTGCATAGGAATAGGATGGCAGGGCCCAGCAGCTGCTGGGGCTGGATCTGGGATGAGCGCGCCAACATTTAATAACAATACACGATCATATATACTAAAACAGTTGCATTACAATACATACGATAGGCGGAGCAGTGGGTGTGGTCAGTAGCGGTCGCGAAAGATAAGGGTGAAAGTGGGTGTAACAGAGGCGTATACATAGACATGTGATGCAAACGTAACAGAATATGTCATGAATGGGGCGGAAACCATGGAGGGGGCTACCTGAGGAGCCGGGACCTCTAACCTGATGGTGCGCGCAAACTGGCAATGACGTATCACTAGGAGAAGCTGGGGGCTTCGAACTCTGTGCTAGGAGCAGAGACTGAAGTCTGGAGAGTCAGGGCGACATGTACCTAAGCAGTATCTAGTATCTGATGTTTAGGGAACATGTTGATATGAACTAAGAGTCAGGAGGGGAGAGGCTAACGGACTCTAAGACTGGAGCATGCATTATTCTACATGTAGTGCGTGATGAAGAATATTAAATGACCATTAAAATGCAGTATTTCTCTAGCGTGGAGACGTAAAGGCTAGACAATGACGGAAACTATTGATGCGATTCAGTAGCTTAGGAATGCAGAGAAGGAGTACTGAACTGATAACTGGAATCATAACATACTCTTGGCAGACTCAGAGGCAGAGCCAGGCTGAACCGGGCACTGCGAGGCAGGAAGTAAGTGAAGGGTCGAGGATACAGGTGGGGGCTGTATCGCTCCTCAGCGAGGCTTCAGGAGACAGGAGACAGGAGCTGAATCTGGTGTCCAGGCCCTTCTGAGGCCTAGAAACGGGGACTTTACAATGGAATAACGTGCACACTGAGAAACGTGGCAACGTAACTTTACATAGGCCTGATATTCGTAGTATTCACGAGAACTGGAAACTGACATACTAGAGATGGACACAACTGTAATTGCGTCATTAATCGAACATAGGGAATGCATATGCATATTAATCATGCACAAATAACATATGATGGATGACGCATAGGGACACAGAACATGGCAAAATTTACTTTTCCACAACAGGAACAGACTAATTTGCATATAGCCAAGTTCTGAGCTGGGATGGTGCAGTGAGCTAAAAAATGGTGATGGATCAAGCCCTGATCTTTGGACTGGGTAAGAGTGGTCTGCTTAATTCAGGCACTCTGTTCATCACCACCCCCTTTTCTGAATCATATCTTAGGCTGGGGCACATTGCAAAAGACGATAGGAGCTGTGAGCGATTTAAGGGGTTTAATTTCCTAGTTCTTTTCCCCCCCCTTTTCCTGTCCTAATGGCTCTACGAATACCCAGTTGTCTGTAGGCTCTTCTGGCTGCCGATGTTGTAATGTTCCATCTGGCATCTCTCCCCTTATGTGCCTGCTTGCTTCTTCTCTGTCTCTGGCTCTAACCCCCTTCACCTGGTTTAGGTTTGTAGGCCCCACACCTACAGATGTGTCCATCCCCCAATCTACTACTGTGCTCTCCTTTACCCCAGATTGGGTCCTCCTGGTAGCCTTTTCCCCTTTTCCCAATCTATTCCTTGTTATCCTCCTGCTTTGATCGTCAGGTCTATTGCTACTTGCTCCTATTTCTGCAAAGTTTAGTTTTGTAATTCCTTGCCTTAGCTCCTTATCCATTGTCTTATGAGCTGGAGTGGCCCCCCTCCCATACTCCTGTTGCTTAGCGGGGTGGCAATTAACTGGGGCCTTTTTCCCCTTCCTTTGCTTTATTGTTTTTTGCATTCTATACCTCCTTCCCCATACCTTTTTATTATCATTGGGCAGTAGTATAAGTATTCTGTGGGTACATCCTCTGAATGACTTCTCGCCCTTCTCACTACTTCCCTCCTATCCACTATATTCTCTTCCTGGGCTATTACTGGTCTTACTAACGCGGGCATCAAGTTTTTAATCTGTACCAACTCTCCAATTATATCCTTGAATTGGTCACCTTGTCTTTTTATAATGTCATTATTTAGGACTGAAATCTCTAAAATGCCCTGCAGAGTTTTCTGGAGCATTAATATAACCTCAAGCATGGATAAGCTGGTGGATCCAGTCACCTCCAAACTGCATAGAGGCACTCCTGATACATCGAGACCGACATCATTTGGGCTCACTAGTCTTTGGTGTCCATTAAATCTAGATTCCCTCTCAGCAGGGTTCCCTTCACCCAAGGGGTTGCTACTGTCTATTTTGTCTTAATTCGCCGCAACTGCTCCTATGTCCTGGGTGAATAGCAACTGACACATCCTTGGCGAGGAAGACAGTCGAGGTTCCAATGGTATCTCAGCGATATTGAATTCAGACTGGTTCAGAGCTTCCGTGCTAGATGCTGCCGAGTCTTCGATGGTTTGCGGGGTCTCTAATACACTTGTCTCCTTACTTGCTGTCTCTTTCCCTTTAAAATGTTTACCGATGAAGTCCTTAATGGATTTTGATACCGCCGACCCCCCTTTTGCGCCGGCTGACTTAGAAGATGCAGGCGCTGGCAGTGGAGTTAAACTCGGGGGTGAAATTTCTCCATTAGCCATTACAAATGATGTACATGAGCACTCTTTTTTCTCATGAGATAAACCATGCTCAATATGTTCTGTGACTTCGTCATATACTTGTCTCTGCTCAATGTTTAGTTCTTTTTCCAAATCTTCTAAGTTAACTACATCCTCCTGAGCTTGTTTCATGGCTCTTTCCACTTCATCCATTGCAGTGGCAGCTTCATTTTGTATAATTGGTCCTCCTAGTGGATCCTGACTCAATGAAGCAGAACTCTGACTATCTTGAGAACTGTCTCTAGCAATATCTGCTGCAATTGTAGCTTCTTGCTGTATTTACTCGTTCAACATTTGCAGATAATTTGAAAAAACAGGACATTCTATCGTATCCTTGGTTGCATTGAACGAATCTTCATAAGTAAGAAAATCTCTAAGTAGTTCCTCTTCTGTACGCCAAGGCTTAAAGAGTTGCAAAAGAGCTAAGTAATAAAATTCCCTTTTGGCTGGAGAATCACAACTCAATTTTCGATGATTAATCAAATGGCCTTTTCTTTGTTTCACTAGACAGCCTTCACAACCAATTACAGCATATACACCTTTATTGATGTCTTCTGTGACATTCTTTTTAAAAATATAGGTTTGCAGAACTTCATAGAGACAAACATTCTCAAGGTGAGTACTTCTATTTGGATAGTATGTATCCAACATGTTGTCTTCAAAATATCTGTACTGTCTGGTTCTTTCTCCGCCAAATACTCTATTTCTTGTACAGATTTCAAAACTTGGTTTCGTGTTGCAGCAAGACCTAGACTCACCCAAATGATGGTTGTAGATTTGGCATATAGACTTGCTGATGACAACCAATCAGAACATTCATATGCTCCAATTTCTCGATGCGACAACATCTTCAGACTGTAACTGTATAATTTCTTGCTTAGACTCTTTTCATGTGAAATTTCCTCCCACATTTCCTTCAGTTCCGTCTTTTCTGATTTTGTGATGTAAGACGTCACATATCGAACCACAGCAATAGAGTTGTCAGCCACATATTGAATATCCATGTTAGCCTTCCACATGGACAAAATGACTGGGTTGTAGTCATTTATGAATTTAGATTCCTCATTTCTTCTTAGGTTGTATGTATTTTTGGGTGATTTTCTTGTCACAGTATTTCGCAGAGAAGACATAAAATTGTTGACTCTTCCTTTCGATGTTACTGGACGTGGAAATGCAAAACGACATTTCGTGAGGAACTTGTCCTTGGATTTGTATTTTCAACGACAGTATTTCCCACAACGATGGCTTTGAAAGCGTAAAACTTGATGTCTTAAATTGTTTTCTTCTGTACTTTTCGGAACAGCACATGTAGAATGCTGCTCAATGAAACTCATCACTTTCTCATCTGAATCTGTTCCAAATTTTGGTGCATCTTTAATCCATAGCAGCATATGTATATGAGGAGCACCTCTTGCTTGATACTCCTTTCTCCAAAATAAATCCAACACCTCTCTAAGCGGAGGATTTTTTTTGTTTGTAATAAAAGACATCATAGCTTCAAACCTATGATTGAAATACCTGCATACATTAACTGGATCCAAAGAGCACAGTTCTCCAGGTGTCTTGTATTCAATATTTTCAATGTTTTTATTTGCCTCTCGTAGAAATTCAAGTAAGCCTTCCCAAGCATACTCAGCACAGCTAAGAGTGAGGAACCATGTAGGAGTTCCTAAGTTTCTTAGCATACATTTCAATTCCCCATGACGATGGTACCAATACTCATTAGTACCACGCTGACATGCCATGAGATTAATTAGCTGAGATTCCAAAACACTGTCTTGCAGTTTCACTTTATCCATAAAATCCCTTGCAGAAACATTTTGTAGATGTGCTCCACTTTTCAGTATATGGTTCACTGCATAAGAAAGTCCAGACAAGTCACTCTCAAACAGTAGATGGAACAAATATGGAATGCATTGACGAAACCTTGGATCTTCTGCATATAATCTTGAAGTCCGGTATTCAGATGCAGGAATTTGAACAGGTCGGTCGTCATATCATCCACCTTCACCTGTTGGAAATAACTGTGGAAAACAACGAGCTTCCAAACTTTCTTCCCATACACTAATGGGACTTCCTTTTGCTTCTTTCATTTGAAACAAGTCAATAGCATTCCCCATTACTTCTTTGGAATGCAATGGAGGAACACTATAATGTTCATAAATTTCTTCACTTCTAGAGACATCAACTTTTTCTATTTGCCCAGCGGAGACATCAGTGTCGTCTTGTACAGTTGTTTCTTCGTCTCCCACATACACATTTTTATAGTACTGATTATTTTTTACCAAATACAACGTTGCCTTTTTGACTTTCCTAACATCCACTAATTCTTGCCAGATTTTCTTACTTTTTGTCAGAACACCATTAACTAGAATAACCAGAGGTTCCTCTTCTACTTTTTCAACACCAATTGTATTAATAGTTTTCTTAAAATCTAGAGGCAAATTAACAACTCTTCCCTTTAATCCTCTCTGTAAATCTGAAGGAGGCAATTTCCCTGTCTTAGGCTCTATGCGAACAATAGCCTGAAAAGGATGCACACATTGAATCAGAATAGACTCATAGGTATTTAAATCCATCAATTCAGAAGGAATATCTACCAACTCCAGATTATTATGAACAGCTCTAGCAGGCATTCTGTTTTCATTTAATTTATTATAGCAATATTTACAAATACGTTGATCAGAGCCCACATCAAAACAATTTTCAACCAACAAATAAGTTGCAAAATCCTTCCACTCATTATTATTTATCTTTTTGCTTTTTACATATAAATCAACTAATCTAGTCTGATGCTTATAATGAGTTCGTCGACAACACACACAAGAAAAATTAGGCCTTTCACTTGAATTGACCTTAAACTTTGTAATTTCATTTTCAAATGTTTCTGTACTTAAAATCTCTACATTCTCTTCTACATTACCTTCTATTACTGTATCAATTTCTGCACTGACCTCTTTTTCACCAAAGTAACAAAACTCAATTTCATCACAAATGTTTTTGACATCTAATTCAGTTCCATGTAAAAGAGCACTGTTTAACTGTTTAGGTTTAAGTGCTGGACTTTTTGCATAATACAACCTTCTCACTAATTTCCTCCCGCTATTATGACGCACTGCTAACATCCTAAAATGGTGAAAAACACTCTGACATACTTTTCTTGAAAGACAAGCCAGTGAATGCCCTTGCAAACCTGTTTTTTTTCTCACTCTACAAGGATCTAACTCTTGTAAAATTTTCATTTTTTGTTTCACACTTTTCTTAGTATATGTCCGTAAAAAAGTGTGAAACAAATCAGTTGAATCCTGTCGCACACTACAAATACTACTACAATTCCATGTATATACTGGAGCCTTAGGACATCTCCCTAAAACGTCATCAGCTAACACCTCTTCTGTATTTCTAGTCACAATCTAGTCACAATCTCTTCTTTTTCAACCGGACAACCGTCCTTCACCTCATATGCTCGACCACTGGTGTCAACTGCATGCACCAAATCATTATCCTGAAAGTAACTTTCTTCATTAAAAAATGGCACACAACTTGAACTATGCTTCCATTCTCCAGAAAAAACATCACAGAAATTAGTCCGATTAATTACTCTCCTCCACTTATATTTTGATTTGAACACATTGATTACCTTATCGAGAGTACAAATTCTTTTCATTACTAAACTAAACAATTTATTTTTCACTTTAAATGCTTCATCCACAATCTTAACTATGTTTTTTTTTCTTTTAAAGAAAGGTCTTTTTTTGATACCTCTTTCCATTTTTTAATAAATTTGATACTATTCTGTTATAAAACATTCGTCTACGAATTTCAATAAATTTCAATAAATTGATTTCTCCTTCTTTTGTGATAGAAAATATCATCTCCTTGTACAGGTCTAACATTTTTAGAAGGACATCCTGTCTTCTTTCTAATTACAGGTGTTTCAATCTTGTTTGCAAAAAAACTTTTTTTTTCTTGACATTTCAATAAGTTCCTGAGAAAAATTTTAGTTTGCTTACCAGCATTTTTTTTTTCTCTGAAGATTTTATTTTGGTTGGTTCTTGATTTTCCTTTTCCTTAGACCTTAATTTTCTTTTATAAACTTTTTCACGTCTTTCTTTCGAAGGCATTTTTTTTGTATAGATGATTATAATCTGTGGTAAACAAAAAATAACATATTATAGACCACTACAAACATATTACATAGCAATTACAATAAGTAAACAATATAAACACTAGTATACAACAAAAGGCTGATTTACATTACATGTGCTTTGCTTTGTGTCAAAATTGATTTACTAATTAATGTTATGTCTTGCTTATATATCGGTGGCCTGTTTTTGGCCTGTAGATACAGTGAAATAATATGAGCAGAGACACACATACTGCTTGCAGAGACAGAGATGGTAGATTACATGTAATATCGTGGACATGTTCCTAAGATCACACTGATGGGTGAATTAAGCTTCACTCACAGTGTGATCTTAGGCAGATTAGCAGGATGTTACATGTAATGAGAAATTAATGTTATGTGTTGCTTATATATAGGTGGCCTGTTTTTGGTCTGTAGAGAAATTGAAATAATATGAGCCGAGACACACATACTGCTTGCAGAGACAGACTTGGTACATTATATCTAACATTCTGATCATGTGCCTAAGATCACACTGTGAGTGAAGCTTGATTCACCCATCTGTGTGATCTTAGGCAGAGACACACATACTATTTGCAGAGAGAGATATGGTTCATTATATGTAACATTCTGATCATGTGCCTAAGATCACACTGTGAGTGAAGCTTGATTCACCCATCAGTGTGATCTTAGGCAGAGACACACATACTGTTGGCAGAGACAGACATGGTACATTATATGTAACATTCTGATCATGTGCCTAAGATCACACTGGGAGTGAAGCTTGATTCACCCATCGGTGTGATCTTAGGCAGAGACACACATACTGTTTGCAGAGACAGACATGGAACATTATATGTAACATTCTGATCATGTGCCTAAGATCACACTATGAGTGAAGCTTGATTCACCAATCAGTGTGATCTTAGGCAGAGACACACATACTGTTGGCAGACGCAGACATGGTACATTATATCTAACATTCTGATCATGTGCCTAAGATCACACTGTGACTGAAGCTTGATTCACCCATCACTGTGATCTTAGGCAAAGACACACATACTGCTGGCAGAGACAGACATGGTACATTATATCTAACATTCTGATCATGTGCCTAAGATCACACTGTGAGTGAAGCTTGATTCACCCATCACTGTGATCTTAGGCAGAGACACACATACTGCTGGCAGAGACAGACATGGTACATTATATCTAACATTCTGATCATGTGCCTAAGATCACAACGTGAGTGAAGCTTGATTGACCCATCACTGTGATCTTAGGCAAAGACACACATACTGCTGGAGAGACAGACATGGTACATTATATCTAACATTCTGATCATGTGCCTAAGATCACACTGTGAGTGAAGCTTGATTCACCCATCAGTGTGATCTTAGGCAGAGACACACATACTGCTGGCAGAGACAGACATGGTACATTATATCTAACATTCTGATCATGTACTTAAGATCACACTGTGAGTGAAGCTTGATTCGCCCATCAGTGTGATCATAGGCAGAAACACAAACACTGTTGGCAGAGACAGACATGGTACATTATATCTAACATTCTGATCATGTGCCTAAGATCATACTGTGTGTGAAGCTTGATTCACCCTTACTGTGATCTTAGGCAGAGACACACATACTGCTGGCAGAGACAGACATGGTACATTATATCTAACATTCTGATCATGTGCCTAAGATTACACTGTGAGTGAAGCTTGATTCACCCATCAGTGTGATCTTAGGCAGAGACACACATACTGTTGGCAGAGACAGACATGGTACATTATAGCTAACATTCTGATCATGTGCTTAAGATCACACTGTGAGTGAAGCTTGATTCACCCATCATTGTGATCTTAGGCAGAGACACACATACTGTTGGCAGAGACAGACATGGTACATTATATCTAACATTCTGATCATGTGCCTAAGATCACACTGTGAGTGAAGCTTGATTCACCCATCACTGTGATCTTAGGCAGAGACACACATAGTGCTGGCTGAGACAGACACGGTACATTATATCTAACATTTTGATCATGTGCCTAAGATCACACTGTGAGTGAAGCTTGATTCACCCATCACTGTGATCCTAGGCAAAGACACACATACTGCTGGCAGAGACAGACATGGTACATTATATCTAACATTCTGATCATGTGCCTAAGATCACACTATGAGTGAAGCTTGATTCACCCATCAGTGTGATCTTAGACAGAGACACACATACTGTTGGCAGAGACAGACATGGTACATTATATCTAACATTCTGATCATGTGCCTAAGATCACACTGTGAGTGTAGTTTGATTCACCCATCACTGTGATCTTAGGCAGAGACACACATACTGCTGACAGAGACAGACATAGTACATTATATCTAACATTCTGATCATGTGCCTAAGATCACACTGTGAGTGAAGCTTGATCCACCCATCACTGTGATCTTAGGCAAATACACACATACTGCTGGCAGAGACAGACATTGTACATTATATCTAACATTCTGATCATGTGCCTAAGATCACACTGTGAGTGAAGCTTGATTCACCCATCACTGTGATCTTAGGCAAAGACACACATACTGCTGGCAGAGACAGACATGGTACATTATATCTAACATTCTGATCATGTGCCTAAGATCACACTGCGAGTGAAGCTTGATTCACCCATCAGTGTGATCTTAGGCAGAAACAGACATACTGTTGGCAGAGACAGACATGGTACATTATATCTAACATTCTGATCATGTGCCTAAGATCACACTGTGAGTGAAGCTTGAATCACCCATCAGTGTGTTCTTAGGGAGAGACACACATACTGCTGGCAGAGACAGACATGGTACATTATATCTAACATTCTGATCATGTGCCTAAGATCACACTGTGAGTGAAGCTTGATTCACCTATCAGTGTGATCTTAGGCAGAGACACACATACTGTTGGCAGAGACAGACATGGTACATCATATCTAACATTCTGATGATGAGCCTAAGATCACACTGTGAGTGGAGCTTGATTCACCCATCAGTGTGATCTTAGACAGAGACACACATACTGTTGCCAGAGACAGACATGGTATATTATATGTAACAGTCTGATCATGTGCCTTAGATCACACTGTGAGTGAAGCTTGATTCACCCATCAGTTTGATCTTTGGTAGAGACACACATACTGTTTGCAGACACAGACATGGTACATTACATGTAACATTCTAATCATGTGCCTAAGATCACCCTGTGAGTGAAGCTTGATTCACCCAACAACTAAGCATACCTTTTTACCAGAAAACATTTTCTATAGTAAATTGTTTTTCACACAAAGCACAGCCCTTTTAAATGACCACTACAAAGCAAAGCAGAAACCTAACTCATTTCCAAAATACATTTCCAATATGCAGTATACAATTTTTAAACAGCATTACAAAAAAACATAACACACAATGCAAGAATAAAGAAGCACAATATGCTTCTTAATGTTCCCTATACTGAATACAGCAGTGTATCTTCATTACAGGAATCATATATCAGATAACACACAGGCACAGAGTAAAGTGAGGCACAAGCAAAGAATACCCTTTAAGCTAATTGAGGCAAACTGTTGCAAGGCACAGGTGACATTATTGAAAAATGTGAAATATTTTTCGCTTATTTCAAACAGAAAGGCAGTGTGATACTTCACTAAAATTTAAAAAGCAGACTTATTTCCAGAAAATATTTCCCATACTAAATGGTTTTCGACACAAAGCACAGTTCATTTAAATGACCACTACAAAAACAAAGCAGAAACCTAACCCTTTTCCAAAAAACATTGCCAATATGCACCATTATACTTTTTAAACAACATTACAAAAAAATGACACAAAAAACAAGAATAAAGAAGCACAAAATGCTTCTTAATCTTCCCCATAGTGCATACAGCACTCTATCTTTATTAAAAGAATCATTACTCACCTTTAAAAATGCTTTTAAAAATGTAGAACAGTGTCAGTCACACTCAACAGATTTTCTTATGCAGAATCTCTGACTAATGCTTCTTTCACTGGAGCCAGAGAATAATGGCACAGATTCTTACTCATTTCAGACCCATATTCTTGTACATAACCAATCAAAATTGTTCCCACACAAATTCAAAACCAAACTGCACATTTTAATTGGTTGTACATTTCAAGACTATGAAACTCACATAACATTCACCCATCTCCCAGTGCTCATTCACCCTGTAACCATGGTAACTCCCTCCTAACCCAGCACACAGTTCACAAGTTCATCATACTATGTTGCAAAACAATACAGCAAGGGTGTTTGGCCTCTCAATGTACTAGCTAATCAAGTGCAATGTTTCTTTAAATGACTTTTTCTCAACCATTGAAATTACTTCTTAAAAAAAAAAGCATGCACCCTAATTTTCAGTGGTTTATTTTTTATAAAGCACCAATCATTTCTTATTTTTCAAGTGCACTGAATCTCAACCACTTTTTTTCATAATTCCTACTTTCAAACTGCCATTTCATTTCCACAACTCATCTGACTAGAAGCACATCTACCTTCAAGATGCCAAAAGTCTGGTTTGTGGGTCATAGCTATGTCTTCTGGAGTGAAAAATTTGCAAGCAACAGAGGCGGGAGCCTGTCATAGCAAACTGTGCTTCGGTTTTTGGAAGTGAGAGCAGGAAACCTGCCCTCGCTTCCAAAAACCAAAGCAGAATTGCTTTTGCACAAGGGGAGCTGCATGTTGGCAGCTCCCCTTGTGCAAAAACAATGCCTGCTCCCGCAGGAGGCGTGGAGCCAACTGGGACCGTCGGGGCATTGGGGCTGCCCCACACTTTCCCCAACATTGAGGACAGGTCCTGGGGATGGGGTCCCTGGGGCCAGAAGTGTCCCAGGAGGGGGGCCTTGAGCCCCCTCCCTTTATTTTTATTTTTTTTAATGGCCGGGCCCCCTCCACAGGCAACTATTGGCCCCAGAAGTGGCCTAAGGAAGGGGGGCCACCCGACCCCCCTCCCACAATTAAATGAAAAACGGAAAGCCAGACCCTGGGGAATGGGGTCCCGGGGCCAAAAGTGGGAAGTGCTAAGTAACAGACGTGTTAGGTAATATGCTGTTTCTGTTTTATAACACACAACACTAACCGTTGAGTGTAATGATGCTAAGGCACAAGCCCACATGGACGGACAGCTCAGTGCAAAGAGAGCCTGCTGCACAGACCACGTGTTCTAGCAATCAGCCTTTCATCTTTTAGGAGCAGGCAACCATGCTGCTACATCAGTTTGGCAATTTACACTACTGCTTAATTTGCACCGGGGTCTACCAGTGCGCACATGGGCCCTTAATCATTAGCACTTGCTCTTTCGGTGTGCTGTGTGACAGACTCATTAGGGAATATGCTGTTTCTGTTTTATAACACACAACACACAAACCGGCGAGTGGAATAATGCTAAGGTACAAGCTCACATGGACGGTCACCTCAGTGTGAAGAGAGCCAGCTGCAGAGAGCACGTGTTCTAGCGCTCAGTTTTTCAATTTTAGGAGCATGGAAACCATAGATTTATCCAAGCATTCCACAAATACCCAAGCACTTATAAAATCACCACACACATCTCTTCCACTCTTGCAATCACCTTGACACAACCAATTCACTCATGCAATATTCCAGACATTACCCATAAACTAATGTCAAGCATTATTCATGTACTCTTCCAATTTTCAATACCTTACCTCCATACTCATGCAATCACTGGGACATTAATCAAGCAGTTACAAAATCATCCAAGCACTACCCATGCACATGTCCGATCACTCAGGCACTTCTCACCTACTCATGCAATAACTTAGGCACTACTCATGCACTGCTCCAATCAACCAGGGACTACCTGTGTATTCTTCTAATCACTCAGACACTACTCATTCACTCCTTCAATTAACCAGCTAGTAAACATGCACTCCTCCAATCACCCCGGCACTAGTCATGCACTTATGCAATCACCCAGGCATTACCTATGCACTCATGCAATCACTCAAGCACTACCCATGTAATCACCCAGGCACTGCCCAAACACTCATGCAATCACCCAGGTATTACCCATAAACTCATGAAATCACCCAGGCAATACCCATGCACTTAAATCCCTCAAGCAATACCCATGTACTTACAAAACCCCCAGGAATTACAAAAACACTCTTCCAATCAGCTAGGTACTATTCATGCACTGATGTAATATCTCAGGGACTACCCATACAGTGCTCTATTTACCTGTGCATTACCCATGCACTCCTCCGATCACCCAGCTACTAGCCATACAGTTATCCAAACACCACACACCAATACTGAAGCACTTATAAAATCACAATAAAATACCCTTGCACTTTTACAATCTTTCAGGCACTACCCATCCACTTATGCACTCATCCAGGCATTACTCATAAACTAATGCAATCAATCAAACATTACCCATGCAGTCTTCCAATCACACCCAATCAGTAACAAAACATTTTCAAAACTACCTATGCACAATTCCAATCATCCAGGCAGTACTCATCGACTCATGGAATAACCCAGGCCCTGACCATTCACTACTCCAATCACCCATGTACTACCCATGCACACCTGCAATCACTCAGCCACTAGCATGCACTTAAAGATTCATCATGCACTATGCTTGTACTCCTCCAATCATACAGGCACTACCATTGCACTCATGCAATCACCCAGGCACTACTCATACATGTCTCTAATAACTCAGGCAGTAACCATGAACTCATGCAATCACCAAGGTATTACCCATGCATTCCTCCAATTCCCTGGCACTACTCATGCAAACATTCCACCCATATCCAAGCGCTTACAAAATCACCACGGACTACCTTTGTACTCATGCAATCAGTGAGCAGAGAGGGTATAGAGTTCCTCATAATCTGAGTAAGTGAACGTAAAGAAACAGGTAGGAGTGTCACAGGATATTGCTCATTCCAACCTGGATAAAACACGGGGAAAGGGGGAGCTCCCTTGTCGGAACTAGGGCTCTCATGCACCTAACAAGCTAGGTGTCATGCTTCATCATATGAGCCAGCCCCTCATCAGGTCAGCACTGCAATACCTGTAAAGGGCTCCTTGGCGGGGATCTTCTGTTCCTGCTGTTGGGTGAGGTGGGGGTAAGAGGCCTAGGTAGTGTAGATATGAAGTGAATGGAATAAAACAGGACAGTTAGTCCTTAGAAATAATTTTATTCGGGGAGGTAAACTGCCTAGTTAAAAATGCAAAGAGAGGCAGTGAACTAGATATAAGGTTTCTAGCTATGTATGCTCTCCTCTTATGTGGTCAAGTGCCAGGTAGGAGACATTGGAGGTGCATGCGGGAAATGGGGAAGCCAGTTATGAAGTAAACTTCTGAAAGCATTGCGCTTGGGGGCACTGGCGGTTTTCGGCATCGAAACTTGTGCCTTGATTTATTTTGAGATTCTAAAATGTTAGCTGCTGAACTGAAAGAGCGAGAGGAAGCTGCGCTCTCAGGGCCTCATTTATGAGAAATGACGCATCGCTGCGTGAAAGCAGCGATGCGTCACTTCTCTGTGCGCACTCCTTGTGACATGCCTGATGCGTCATATTTAATGTATGACGCATCATGTCACAAGGAGTTACAGATACGTCAGTATTTATCTGTAAGCGCAAAAGTGACGCATTGCTGGAGTGTGTCACAAAAGTGATGCAACTCCAGCAATGCGCCCTTTCACATGGGGCAAGCCCCAGGTGAAAGGGCCTGCGTCAGTCTTACGTCTGCTGTGAGGCAGGTGCAAGATTTAGACGCAATGGTGTCCTAGAAGTTACGCAGTGAAATCTCATAGATTTCACTGCGTCACTTCTACAACCCTTTCTTGCGTCACTACGCCCCCCCTTGCATACATTATACCTGGCGCAGGGGTTTACAAAGTGACGCATCTAACTAGATGCGTCACTTTGTAAATATGTTGCAACAGGGTGCATTTTTTCCGCCACTGGTGCGTCACAAAAAGTGACGCACCGGCAGCGTAAAAGTGACGCACAGCTTCATAAATGAGGCCCATAATATTTAATGACATCGGCATTCCTGCAAAAAGAGGAGGTCCGAGTGACTCTAATGATAAAGTCTCTGATGTAATGGAGCGATTGAGGTGCCTGGAACAGCTAAAACGAGGCGAGCTATCTAAGTGGTGGGAGTCCAAGTCGCTCCAACGGTACTTGGAAGTCAAGCGTATCCCACGGGGGCTATGGATTTTGGTGGCCCCGATGTATATAGACCCAAATCCTAACATGCTGCGGGAGTGGGCGGAGAATAACCATGACTCATCCTGGAGGATGCTTGCCGTCCTTATCAAATATGCTGAGTTGAACCGACAAAAAATGTTGGAAGAAATTGCACAAATATCTGAAATGTTTGAAAAGGAAGCGGACCAAGAACTGGTTGGCAAGTATACTAAAGACATGTTGGATCGTCTGAAAAATTTGGAAACGACCATCAAAGAAAGGAACGCGCGCAGACGTTTATCAGAGATAAGAACGACTATGACCGTGGTCAAATTTATACTTTCGCAAAGAAATGTGAAACACTGGGGGAAAAAAGGCTGAACCCCAAGATCAACAGAGCGGAAGCACAAGCAGAGTTAAGCAGTGTGCAGAGCTCGGAGATTGACACAGTTCTGGAAGAGGGACAAAGCAGGCCAAGTAATACTTCAGTGCCATCTGTAATAGATGAATTTGTTTTTTAGAGGAATATAGGAGGTTCAACCTCGGTCCCAGACAACAAGTAACCTACGGAGGCAAACCAAGAGGAAGAGGCAAAGGCAACAGAGGTGCAAAGGCAGCAAACAGCAGCAGTGCAACAGCCGGGAGAGGGAACAAATAGTTCCAACTGATGCCGCTAAAACTGATTCCACCATAATTAACCTGGATGATGTCACTCTGCCGAATAAAGAGCAACAAATCCTTAAGTTAGGCTTATCACACTGCCCACTTGCAGATTTTAACTATTTGTCAACCAGAGTGAATAACTTTAAGTTTGTGCGGTCCCTTAAATAAAGAAGCACTTTGCGCTCAACCAATTAAAAAAAACAACAGGCGTACCAGAGTCTGCAAGTACATCAGGACACAGAGAGAACCTGGCGGTGGCTCACATGGATTTAATGCTGGAATTGAGAACCATTGACAGACCTCCCTCAAGTAATGTAGGTGCCTCAATGGAACTTGAGACGACCAGCCAGGATGGAGAGACCGCATCAACGTGTAGCCAAATCTTCAAAGTGGCAAGAGAGCAGGAAGTTGAGACTGGAGGGAGCGCTCCAATGAACTTTTAACCTAACTCCAGATTTGTACCTATGAGCACAAGGGACTCGGTTGTGTTTAATGAGCTAGTCATGAATGATCTAAAAAATGTTAGACATAACAATTTCACCCAGCAAGAAAAGGAGTACGCTGCATTAATGACCAAACTTAAATCGCATCATAATTGTATTGTAAGGAGATGTATGCAAGGGGGGAAACATTGTCCTCTGGGATAGGACAGAGTACCTAAATAAAGCGTATAAGCAGCTTAACAACGCTCCAACTATGTGAAAATAACAGCCACAGTAATGCAGAAGAGCTTTGAGCTGTATAACTCACAGTTACAAGATTGGCACACTCAATGTGTAATTACTTATGAAGAATTGCAATTTCTGAAGGTTTCAAACCCTGTTACACCAGTTTTTTACCTAATCCCCAAGGTACATAAAAATGTGGAGAACCCACCAGGGCGGCATATTATATCCACCATTGGAGGAGCACTAGAGAATACATCTAAATACATTGATTACTTTTTATGCCCCATTGTTAAACTCCTTCCTTCTTACATTCAAAATTCGGGGATGTTTTGAAGAAGATCTATGACCTGCCATGGGACAAAGACCTGCTACTGTTGACAATTGACGTCACCACGCTATATACCAGCATCATGCATGATGATGGATTACGGGCCATCAAGCATTTCTTTAAAGACCGCCCAATCAAGCTTTGATCGCACACACAGATGCTATTGGCCATGGTATCTGTTTGTTTAAAGAATAATTATTTTTTATTCAACAACGACCTGTACCATCAAGTATGTGGAACCACTATGGGCACCTACTTCGCCCCCAGCTATGCTAATTTGCATATGGGCTGGTGGGAGGAGCAGGTGGTCTGAGTGGAAATCCACACTGAGTGAGAAGAAAATGTTCTACAATGGAGTTGTTACATCAACTACCTTTTTATTGTCTGGAAGGGGTCTGGAAACTCAGTTAAGTGTTTTATTAAAAAAACTACAAGAAAACACTTTAAATCTTAAACTGACAAGCACAATCCGTTCCAGCACAGTCAATTTTCTTGACCTAACGGTATATGTGCAAGAATCCAAGCTCCACGTGAAATTGTTTAGGTAACCAACAGCGGGTAACACGCTGCTTCATGCAGCTAGTTTTCTTCCACAAAACTAGATAAGAAGCATACCATACGGAGAGAGTCTAGGAACTATTTGCAACTGTAGTGACCAGAGCACTTTAGAATAAGAATTCTCTACTCTAAGATCTTGCTTCTTAGAGCGAGGGTATACAGACGAGAATATCCTAACCTCCATAAACAAAGCAAGGAAAGGAGTAGGGAGGATATTTTATTCAACGAACATCAGAATAAGATCAAATAAAAATGCAAACTAACCAAATCAGACTGATCACTTCCTTCAATCGACAACACAGTCAGGTCAGGAACATATACAACAGGCATTGGCCGCTGATACGAAATGACCCCCTGCTAGGCAAGATAGTGCAGAGGAGGCCGGCGATCACATTTCGTAGAGCCCGGTCCTTCAAACAAACTATTGGTGAGCAACATGATTCCCCAAAATCAGCAGGGTAGTACATGGCTAAAGAAGAAGCCAGGCTTTATTAGGATAATTTCAAAAAGGGAGTGGTGATGGACAGAGTATCTGAGTTAATCAGAACACTCCTACCCAGTCAACAGATCAGGGCTTGATCCATCACCGTTTTTTAGCTCACTGCACCATCCCAGTTCAGAACCTGGCTATATGCAAATTAGTCTGTCCCTGGCCCAGTGCATCATGGGAACAGGGCAGACCAAACTACCAAGCCAATTCTTCACTGGAAAGGAAACAAGCTTCCGGGGACCGGTTTCTGGCATTACAGCCGTCTTCGGCCCGGCTTGCTTGAATCCTGATGGTGCAATGAGCAAGGGACTCATGTCTGAGCATACCCTTCCACACTCATGGTGGCCAAAATAATTTCAAAAAGGGGGTGGTGATGGACAGAGTATCTGAGTTAATCAGAACACTCCTACCCAGTCAACAGATCAGGGCTTGATCCATCACCGTTTTTTAGCTCACTGCACCATCCCAGTTCAGAACCTGGCTATATGCAAATTAGTCTGTCCCTGGCCCAGTGCATCATGGGAACAGGGCAGACCAAACTACCAAGCCAATTCTTCACTGGAAAGGAAACAAGCTTCCGGGGACCGGTTTCTGGCATTACAGCCGTCTTCGGCCCGGCTTGCTTGAATCCTGATGGTGCAATGAGCAAGGGACTCATGTCTGAGCATACCCTTCCACACTCATGGTGGCCAAAATAAGAAACCGTTCCCCGGAAGCTTGTTTCCTTTCCAGTAAAGAATTGGCTTGGTAGTTTGGTCTGCCCTGTTCCCATGATGCACTGGGCCAGGGTCAGACTAATTTGCATATAGCCAGGTTCTGAACTGGGATGGTGCAGTGAGCTAAAAAACGGTGATGGATCAAGCCCTGATCTTTTGACTGGGTATGAGTGTTCTGTTTAACTCAGATGCTCTGCCCATCACCACCCCCTTTCTGAATCGTTTTGGCCACTATAGGAGTGGCAGGGTATGCTCAGATGTGAGTCCCTTGCTCACTGCACCATCAGGATTCAAGCAAGCCAGGCCGAAGACGGCTGTAATGCCAGAAAACAGTCCCCGGAAGCTTGTTTCCTTTCCAGTAAAGAATTGGCTTGGTAGTTTGGTCTGCCCTGTTCCCATGATGCACTGGGCCAGGGTCAGACTAATTTGCATATAGCCAGGTTCTGAACTGGGATGGTGCAGTAAGCTAAAAAACGGTGATGGATCAAGCCCTGATCTTTTGACTGGGTATGAGTGTTCTGTTTAACTCAGATGCTCTGTCCATCACCACCCCCTTTCTGAATCGTTTTGGCCACTATAGGAGTGGCAGGGTATGTTCAGATGTGAGTCCCTTGCTCACTGCACCATCAGGATTCAAGCAAGCCGGGCCGAAGACGGCTGTAATGCCAGAAACCGGTCCCCGGAATCTTGTTTCCTTTCCAGTAAAGAATTGGCTTGGTAGTTTGGTCTGCCCTGTTCCCATGATGCACTGGGCCAGGGTCAGACTAATTTGCATATAGCCAGGTTCTGAACTGGGATGGTGCAGTGAGCTAAAAAACGGTGATGGATCAAGCCCTGATCTTTTGACTGAGTATGAGTGTTCTGTTTAACTCAGATGCTCTGTCCATCACCACCCCCTTTCTGAATCGTTTTGGCCACTATAGGAGTGGCAGGGTATGCTCAGATAATAATAATAATAATAATATTAATCCACATTTGTAAAGCGCATAATCACCCGTAAGGGTCTCTAGGCGCTGGGGGCCGGCGGGAAGATTAAGCAAGCTATTGCCCAGAGTCACATGGTGCTGGGCTAATCTGCCGCCGGTGCCGGGGATCGAACCGTGATCCCCAGATTCCGGAGTCAGTCGCCCTGGCCGCTGCGCCACACCTCTTCTCAGATGTGAGTCCCTTGCTCACTGCACCATCAGGATTCAAGCAAGCCGGACCGAAGACGGCTGTAATGCCATAAACCGGTCCCCGGAAGCTTGTTTCCTTTCCAGTAAAGAATTGGCTTGGTAGTTTAGTCTGCCCTGTTCCCATGATGCACTGGGCCAGGGTCAGACTAATTTGCATATAGCCAGGTTCTGAACTGGGATGGTGCAGTGAGCTAAAAAACGGTGATGGATCAAGCCCTGATCTTTTGACTGGGTATGAGTGTTCTGTTTAACTCAGATGCTAAGTCCATCACCACCCCCTTTCTGAATCGTTTTGGCCACTGTAGGAGTGGCAGGGTATGCTCAGATGTGAGTCCCTTGCTCACTGCACCATCAGGATTCAAGCAAGCCGGGCCGAAGACGGCTGTAATGCCAGAAACCGCTCCCCGGAAGCTTGTTTCCTTTCCAGTAAAGAATTGGCTTGGTAGTTTGGTCTGCCCTGTTCCCATGATGCACTGGGCCAGGGTCAGACTAATTTGCATATAGCCAGGTTCTGAACTGGGATGGTGCAGTGAGCTAAAAAACGGTGATGGATCAAGCCCTGATCTTTTGACTGAGTATGAGTGTTCTGTTTAACTCAGATGCTCTGTCCATCACCACCCCCTTTCTGAATCATAGGCTTTATTAGGTGCACCAAATGCAAAGCCTGTATCCATGGTAAGAACACACAATCTTACACTCTAGGTATTTCTAAAAGAGAGAAAAAGATCATGGGTTTCTTCTCCTGCAAAACAGAATATGCTGTCTACGTACTTCAGTGCCCTTGTGGCCTGCGGTACTTAGGCAGCACAATCCACCCTGTGCACATAAGAGTGCTACAGCACCGTAGGCCATATGCAATGGCAACAGATCATACCCGGTGACTTGCCATTTCAAATCACATCATGAGAAAATACAGAGGGTCTCAGTTACTTTGTGATTGATTGTGTTCCTCTAAGTATTTGGGGAGGCAATCGCGTAAAGAAGCTGAGAAGACTTGAGTCATGCTATATCATCGTATTAAATACCCGCACACCAGAGGGGTTAAACATGGAAGAGGATCTGATAAAGCACTTCTAAACTTTCTTCAATACATAAGGAATAGGCCATCTGAAGAATTGAGCTTTAAAATATGCAGCATCCCCAAGGAACAATTTTATTTCTTTTTTTGTTTTTTCACAGTTTTCACAATTTTATTATGTATATACAGAGTCGTATTGAAAGGTAATGCCCCTCTGGGGTGATAGCAGTACTAATTTTCTACTTAAATTTCCCTCGCATGTTATTGTGCTAGGCCTGTGGTTCCCAAACTGTGCGGCGCGGCGCCCTGGTGCGCCGTTATCAGGAGCCAGAGGCGCCGCGCACAATCTGGGAAAGGAAGTGTGAAAGTCAATCTAAGAATGTGTCACTTTCGCCTCTGTGATGAATAGGTTGCTCTGCCCCTAGTCTCTGCCTTTCTGAAGCAGAGCATCACGGTGGCGGGGGGGGGATCAATCAACTCTTTCAGCTGCTGATGAGCTGTGAAAGAGATGCCGGTCAGTGGCAGAAAGGAAGGTGTTGCAGCACAGGAGGGGGGTCATGCTCCTTGTGGAGTCATGAGCACCTTCGGTTATTTAGATGCAAATAGCATTGAAAGAGTAAATTAAACTCATTTTTTTATGTTTTTTCCCCTCAATTTTTATATAGAGCAAACCCAACCCAAACATATTGGAGTGCTTTACATGAGCACCAATGACATTTCATAAGGACATGTTCCTTTTTTAGATACGGAGAGATTAAGTGATTTGCCCAGGATCACAGGATGTTGAGCCAAAACCAGAATCAAACCTGATTCCTCAGTTCCAAAGTGGGTAGCTCTGACCTCAAGCTCCATCTTCTCCCCTGCTCTACCCATGCTCAGGACCTGTCCAGGGAGTACACTCTTAACATCTATGTCATACATCTGTGGTTCCCAAAGTGTGCGCCGCGGCACCCTGGTGTGCCGTGAAGGGAAGCCAGGGGTGCTGCGCCGCTGTGCAGGATGTGGGTCTTAAAAAAATATATAATGATCCTCAAAATGTAGTGAAACTCCGAGCTGTCAATTTTGGAGCTGGGGAACCGGGTTCGACCCTCGACGTCAGCTCAGAATCCTGTGTCATTCTGGGCAAATCACTTAATCTCCCAGCGCCTACAAAAACAGAATACACAAATGTATCCTTGTGTAACGTGACTGGTGCTCTTCGGGTTGGGTGCAGGGTCAGGGGTCTGGTGGAGAGCGTTGGGTGGGTGGGTGCAGGTCTAGGAGCCTGGTGGAGAGCGTAGGGTGGGTGCAGGGTCAGGGGTCTGGTGGAGAACGTTGGGTGGGTGGGTGCGGGTCAGGGGCCTGGTGGAGAGCATTGGGTGGGTGGGTGCATGGTGGGGGGCCTGGTGAAGAGTGTTGGGTGGGTGCAGGTTCAGGTGCCTGGTGGAGAGCATTGGGTGCGTGCAGGGTGAGAGGCTGGTTGGAGAGCGTTGGGTGGGCGCCTTATGCCCTGAGCAGCCGCACTCTGTCAGCTTCTGCCTTTGCCTCACTCCTCGTTGAGGGGACGTCACTCGTGACTGCTGCATGTTGGAGAGTGTGAGGGGAGAAGGGTGCAAGGCAGAGGGGAGAAAGGGTGCAAGGCAGAGGGGAGAAGGGTGCAAGGCAGAGGGGAGAAGGGTGCAAGGCAGAGGGGAGAAGGGTGCAAGGTAGAGGGGAGAAGGGTGCAAGGCAGAGGGGAGAAGGGTGCAAGGCAGATTGGAGAAGGGTGCAAGGCAGAGGGGAGAAGGGTGCAAGGCAGATTGGAGAAGGGTGCAAGGCAGATGGGAGGGTTGAAGTCAGAGGGGAGAAGGGTTGAAGGCAGAGGGGAGAAAGGTTCAAGGCAGAGGGGAGAAGGGTGCAACGGGAGGGGGAGAAGGGTGCAAGACACGGGAGAAGGGTGCAAGGTAGAGAAGGGTGCAAGGCAGAGAGGAGAAGGGTGCAAGGCAGAGGGCAGAAGGGTACAAGGCAGAGGGCAGAAGGGTGCAAGGCAGAGGGGAGAAGGGTGCAAGGCATAGGGGAGAAGGCTGCAAGGCAGAAGGGAGAAGGGTGCAAGGTAGAAAAGGGTGCAAGGTTGAGGTGAAGTAGGGTACAAGGGGAAGGGGAGAAGGGTGCAAGGTGGAGGGGGAGAAGGGTGTAAGGCAGAGGGGGAAAGGGTGCAAGGGGGATGGTGATGGAATTAAAAATTTGCCCCCCCCAACCCCCCAAAAACATTTCTGCGCATACCCATGATCAGAGCCCACCTCAGGTAAACTTCTTGTAACACCACAGAGCTCCTTGAGCCTTTCTCTAGCCTGGTTACTTTTAGTGGGAGTGCTTCATACTACTCTATGATGGTGTTGTATGCATTGAGATGTACTTTATAGGATCTTTGTGATTGCAAATAAAGTTTTATGACAGTGATGGCTACTCTCTGAATCCTTCATCACGTCTAGGCTTGATTCTTCATGTAGACCAGTGGTTCCCAAAGGGTGCGCCGCGGCACCCCGGTGTGCGGGTAAAAAAATTGTGGGGAGCCATGGCCAACTGCCAATTAGGTCAAGGGAGCCACGGGTCAAAAAAGTTTGGGAACCACTGTGCTAGGCACATATGTGGGCGATAGGTACACTTATTTGGGGTAGCATTGCCAGAATGGTATTGTATGATAGGCGACTGTCCGAGAGAAAAATGTCCAAGACTAGTTAAAGTATGTAGAAAATTAATTGGCAAATGTACTGTAGAGGATGCAAGACTCACTTTGTTGTCACATAAAGGAATTCAGACAATGCATAAATGTATGACTACTGGAGCAGTATCGTTGTGGTTGCGTGCCGGCGTCCGTGAGTATTACTCCTTGGAGGTTTGTGCGAGTACAGGGTTAGTAATTTACCCACTTGGGTTGTATTTTAGAACGCCTAACTTTGAGTGCGTTCCACAAACGAGTGGAACAATAAAGTTATTTGTAAATAGGTAAATGCATTAATATGCCGGTTTGCACTCCATTCCTCCGCATTAATGATTTATAATGCTGTGGAAGTTTTAGTTTATTTGCAACTAGAGTTATATAATTAATTGTGGCCTCTGCAATAATTTGAGGTTTCTCACAGAACCTGCATTTATGTGAACTACGAGTCTGACTTCAACTGCACTAAGTTTGTAGTCACATCACGTGACATTTTGGTTGCACATGATTTTTAAAATATCCGTTTAACAAAGAATAAACTATTGGTGAACAAGCCTGTTGGTCAGGCGAAATGCGTCCTAGAAGCTGACCCAATAAACTATTTTGAGGCCGGAACAGAGTGTCATCAATCCTTGCAGCGTTCTGCAGAGCGAGGAAATTGTGATATTTTGAACGACCAGGACTTGGGCAGTCCATTTCTGCTGACACACCCGTTGTTTTGGTAGGCGGCTGCTTTACCCGAGTGTGAAGGAGTGAAATATATATATAAACTCACTGAAAAAACCATAGGTTTCAGGCACCTTATAGTTAGAAATAAGCATTGAAAAACCCTTAGAAATGCACTGAAAAAAAACGTAGGTTTCAGGGGCGTTATAGTTAGTTGGACATTTCACTCGCACAAAACCATAGAAATTCTAAGTGTGGGCTGAAAATCCGTCCTGCTCCCGGAATTTGCCAATTTTTGGCAATTACGCTGTCTGCGAATCGCGCAAAATTGTCAAAGAATTCGCAATTCGCGAGTTGGCGTATTTTTTTCGCTTGGTCGTGCTTCAAAAATACAATCTCGTGCGCGCGGCGTTAACTTACGGTGACTCTGAGTTCGCCGAGTTGTTTTCCTCCCGGTTTGCATGTGCTGCACCATTTTCGATATTGCTGTGTGATCGCGCAAGACTTTTCGACCGCGAGTACGTCATGGCGTGATCGCGCAAGACTTTTCAACCGCCCGCGAGTACGTCATAGCATCCCGCCATCTTGCACTGGGAGACTTTCAGAACGCGAATACGTCATAAGGGCCCGCGATCACGCATCGCGAGAGTAAACAATTTCGAACACATAGATGCGCCGCGCAGCTGACATTCGGCGGGAGATTTGAACAGCTCGCTTTCCCGAAATAGCAAAAATTGTAATTCTGCACAAGAAATCTATCGCTAGCAGCATAAACCTTCTGAAATTGATGATTTGGATCAGAATAACTTGTCAGATTGACATTTGGCTGCACTTTTTTGTGCAAGGAGAGAATTTTTGGGGGGTTGGGAGTAAAGAAGTCCCCCAGAGTCTCCACCTTCCTGTTCCTGTACAGCAAGCTCCTACCAGTGCTTTGTCCATGTCCTGGTCACTTTTCATTTGAATCTGGAGCTGGAAGGATTACTCTTTGGCTGCTGCAGGATATTTGTATTTGAGGACTTTTTGTTTGGATCACTTTTGGAGTTGAGATTTTACAAGTAAGTTGGTGTTGTTTGTTTGGGGCATTGTAGTTGCTGCAACTACAATTTATAAACTTTTTCACAACTTTAAAAAAAATATATTGTGGGTAGCCACAGTGTATAATAGGCCCTGGGTTAGTCATGGGTGCACGATACAACTGTTGCTGTGAGTTTTTTTTAACTTAAATATAATTTATGGCATGGAATTGAATAGCTCACTGTTATTATATCTATGTGGATTTGTTTTGTAATTTTGGGGTGCGTGTTAAAGCCATAGGTAGTCAGTGGTGTATGGGCCATGTCTTTCTGTGGGGTCTCCTGAATTTAAACATCATTTAGGGCATGGATTGGCATTGGATTGGGGTGATTTTGTTGTGTATTTTAATTTTTTGGGTGTTGTTGGGGCCTGGTCCAGGGCCTGGCCATGTTGGTGGGGGCCATTTTGACGCCTGGTCCAGGGCCTGGCCATGTGTGTGGGGGTCTAGGGGCCATTTTGAAGCCAGGCAGTGTGCTTTGTGCCATAGGCCTGCACCCAGTCTGCCTTGCTTTCATCCATTATGCCCAGGGGCTTTCAGTGGTGCTTGGGCCAAGTCTTTCTGTGGGGCCTGTTGAATTTAAACATCATTTAGGGCATGGATGGCATTGGATTGGGGTGATTTTTTTTTTTTCATCCATTATGCCCAGGGGCAGTCAGTGGTGCATGTGTCAAGTCTTTCTGTATGTTCTCTTGATTTTAAACATCATTTAGGGCATGGATGCCATTGGATTGGGGTGATTTATGTGTGTATTTCTATTTTTTAGGTGTTGTTGGGGCCTGGTCCAGGGCCTGGCCATGTGGTTGGGGGCCATTTTGAGGCCTGGTCCAGGGTAACCCTGGGCGGAGGAATCGGCTACGCCCACGGAGTAGGCGTAGTGTTGCCTTCTACGCATTTTGCGTAGACAGCGTAGCCGGCAACACTACGCCCACTCCGTGAGCGTAGCCGAGTCGGCCGCCACCCGCCTCCCTCCCGCCCTCCACTAGATACTTTATTTAAGCAATTACACTGATTAAAACAATTTTAAAGCACTTACCTTGTCCGGGGCTCGTCCGGGGCTCCCTCTTTGAATAGCGTCCTTTTCCTGGAAACAAATGCGCATGCGCGGGCGGCCGCGCATGCACATTTCTCGGGAGAAATGCGCTTGCGCGGCCGCCCGCGCATGCGCATTGGTATCCAGGAAAAGGACGCTATTCAAAGAGGGAGCCCCGGACAAGGTAAGTGCTTTAAAATTGTTTTAATCAGTGTAATTGCTTAAATAAAGTATGTAGGGGAGAGCGGGAGGGAGGTGCGTAGTGGGGCTACGTGGAGTGCGGGAGTGGGCGTAGCTTCTCGTCCTCTCCGCGTAGCTCTGCGGAGCCCCACTACGCCCCACTACGCCCAGGGTTAGTCCAGGGCCCGGCCATGTGGGTGGGGGTCTAGGGGCCATTTTGAAGCCAGGCAGTGTGCTTTGTGCCATAGGCCTGCACCCAGTCTGCCTTGCTTTCATCCATTATGCCCAGGGGCTTTCAGTGGTGCTTGGGCCAAGTATTTCTGTGGGGCCTGTTGAATTTAAACATCATTTAGGGCATGGATGGCATTGGATTGGGGTGATTTTTTTTTTTTTTCGTCCTCATTTGCCGAACCCTTATGTGTGCTAAAAGAAATAGCCAACCACCATTTTGTTCTACCTTGTCTTTCCCACCAGAACCAATAGTGTGCATCAGACAATTGCACAAAAACGAGTATCGGATTGGCGGAAGAAGGAGAAAAACACACACAGATAGGGTGACCTTCAAAGAACTCCATCTAGGCATATTTCAGCCTGTTGGACCAGAAAATCGGAGAAAGACCCTGGCTATAGGTCCATGGAGCAGGGAAGCTGGCATAATCATAGGACCCAGGGGGAAGAAAAAACCCCAAAAAAAAAACGGAAACCTACTTCCACTGTATCAAATATTCCCAAAAAGCAACTTTTTTCCTACTGCAGGGTCTGGCCAAGTCTACTTTAGAAACTTCATATAGGGACGATAACCATCCTATATATGTTGGAGGGGCTGTATCCACCCAAAACCTGCAGATCTGTCTCCTTGCCATTAGAATTGCAAAAAACAGGGAGGATCTGGCATGTCCTAAGATGTTTTCATCAATCCCAAAGATAATCAGAGGGAGAGTACTGCTCAAAGTGGTGTTTAGAATCGAGGATAGGGGTTCCATCACCTCTTCCCAAAAGCGGCTCATGGCTGGGCACTCTTTGAACATGTGCACATCTGAGGCTTCTGCAAGATCACATTTGTTACATTTTTTCCCTGGCTGGAATTTTGCTAGCTTTTGGGGGGACAGATATGCTCGATGTAAAGTATATAGGTGGTTTCGCCTCAGCCAAGCTGGCTTCACAATTTTATACAGTAGGCTAAAGGAGTTCAGCCACAAATGCTGGCACTGTTCACCCACATTGCTACCCCATAACACCTCCGGGATCGCCCAGTACCAACAAGCAACCTCCTCCCCCCCCCCCCTGGCCTTGTCACCAATATATTTTCTAAGTTGCTATAATTTCCCAGGGGGGATTGGGGTGATTTTTGTGTGTATTTCGATTTTTTGGGTGTTGTTGGGGCCTGGTCCAGGGCCTAGCCATGTGGGTGGGGGCCATTTTGAGGCCTGGTCTAGGGCCTGGCCATGTGTGTGGGGGTCTAGGGGCCATTTTGAAACCAGGCAGTGTGCTTTGAGCCATAGGCCTGCGCCTAGTCTGCCTTGCTTTCATCCATTATGCCCAGGGGTACTCAGTGGTGCATGAAACAAATCTCTCTTTGTGGTCTCTCTTCTATTAATTTAAACATCCATTTTGGATTAGAATTACAATTTTTATTTTGTGTCTTTCCGTTTTTGGATGTGTTGTGTTAATAATAATAAATGCCTAGTTGCAAATATTAATTGAAGCACGACATATGCAACATTTATTGAACTGATGTTCCTTTGGCTTCCTTTGCCTTAGGTGCACAAAGACTGACAACCAGGAATCATCCTCATCATCTTCACTTATTGTAGTGCCAGGAAGAAGTCCTGCTGCGGTGTGTGCACAACGTCACTTGACGTCACGTGTGGTGGCCAAAGACAACTCTGCAACTTGTGCAACTGCGTCCTGCTGTTCTGACATCTGAAGAAGATGGGCCCAAAGAAAGGAGGCCGTAGCTCCTCTGCCAAGAAAGTTGCCAGTGCCACTGACAGTAAGAAGGTGCAGAAGAAGCAAGTGTCGCCACTTACCAAGGAGACTGGTGTGCCGACAGACACTTTTTTAGGAGAAAAAAAACTACGCCTGCAGCAGCGGTGTCCGCCGGGAACCAAGCGGGGAGCAGAACCATTCCCTTCATTGGTCTCAGTGCCACCACGCAAAGTTAGGCCCAAGTCCATGAATGCTGCAGAGGCAGCCTCTTTAATTACTCTTTCACTATCGACCAGTGATATTGGCGTTGACTCATCGCAAAGTAGCATCCAATCAACACAGGATGTAACTCATCTGACGAGTGTTCAACCACAGCCTCAATGACAACCACAGGTGCAACAAGGAGAGGCGCAAGGAGAGGCGCAAGGGGAGGTGCAAGGGGAGGCACAAGGGGAGGCGCAAGGAGTGGTACTAGGAGAGGCACAAGGAGTGGCACTAGGAGTGGTGCAAGGAGTGGCGCAAGGAGTGACGCAAGGAGTGGCGCAAGGAGTGGCACAAGTAGAGGTGCAAGTAGAGGCACAAGTAGAGGCGCAAGTAGAGGCGCATGGAGAGGCACAACTGCCCATAATGCTTGTTCCTCCAGAAGTAGGGGCACATGAGGAAATTGAGATTCAAGCGGAGGTATCATCCGAGCAAGCCATTCCTCCTGATGATCCATTGTCTTCCAGATCCCCAGCAAGAAAAAGGTCAAGGAGGGCTAGTACAAGTTCTTCTTCAAGCCCCCTTCCTTCTGATGATCTAGATTTTGATTGGCACCTACCAATGCAGTCTGAGAGGGAGGCACGCCATGAGCCGACAAAGCTAGCTAAAAGGAAGGTTCCCAAAAGGCTTTCACCTATGGGTGATGACAAAGAAGAAGTAGAAGTGGTGTATTCTGCTGGTAATGAACAGTCTGACAATGACGACCCAGTCATCACAGTCGTCACTCCAGCCCCAGCGGGCATGCAGCAGACAGACATTTTTACCCTATCCAAAAATGCTGCTGTGCAGGATGTGTGTGTCATGGCACCACTGGTGGTACCCCCACCAACACAGGTAACTACTACACCAACACGAACTACAGCTTCCATATTTTCTCATCAGAAGGGCCGGCAGGGACCTCCATCTAGCTCGACCTCCATTACCTCAAGTAGTGGTGCTGTAAGTGCACAACAGAGTCAGATTCAGCCAGGCCCATTCTCCACGTCATCTGGCGTTGAAAGTAGCACCTCCACCACCACCAGAAATCTCAACTCCCCAGTTTGGGACTTCTTTAGTATTAGCAAAAAGGCGGAAAACCTAGTCATTTGTTCGATTTGTAAACAAGTAGTTAGTCGTTGTAAGCTTGGTACCAACTATGGTACCAGAGGCCAGAGAGGCCATCTCAAAAAACACCACATTATTCAGCGGGAGGCACACCTAAGTAACATCCGGAAAGCCAAAAGTACAAATCCAAATGTAGACATTGATATTGCATCTGATGACGAGGAGGAACTGATCGTGCAGGGGGAGGTGAACAACTGAGAGACATTTGTTCTGGTACTCACAGTACCCCTGGCAGCAGTACTGCAGTGGTAGCTCCCACACCCTCCTCTACTCCAGCAACATCAAGGAGGCACAGTAGTCTGGTAGAGACACCAATGCGAAAAAGTACATAAATGAGCCTAACTGGGTTGAAGAGGTCTGGATCCTCATCAAATATGAAAACGGTCCAGACCACCATGAAAAGCATGTTTTGGTCGGAGGCGCCATTTGTACGCAACCACCCAATGGCACGTCTTTATAATGCAATGCTGGCTAAAATGTTAGCGCTGGTCCTTCTCCCTTTTTCTTTCGTGGAAAGGGTGGGTTTTCTAGAATTTGTGGCAACAGTCTGCCCTAAATGGAAGGTTCCTAGCCGGTCCTATTTTGCCAGAGTTGTGAATCCAGCTCTACATCAAGATGTGCTGGAGGTGATTGGGGCATCTTTGCAGAAGACTGCTGTTCACACTATCCACCTGACAACAGACAACGGACCAGTTGCCAAGCCGTTGATTACATTTGCATCACTGCACACTGGGTCTCTTTTGCGGGGGTTAGAGACAAGAAAGCTGCAGGTGTTGACAGTGCCACAATTTTTCAAGCTAGTCGGAAACATGCAACAGTAGCCGTGTTTGCCATGGAGAAATCTCATACTGCAGTAAACATTTTGGAGGACTTTAACAGTACGGTCTTTAAATGGCTACATCCAAGAAAGTGCATGATTGGTTATGTTTCCATGAATAATGGCAGTAATATAGTTAGGGCCATGAATGACGGTGGCTATTTCAGAGTGCCGTGTTTGGCGCAATATACATTGTTGTTCAAGATTTCTTGAAAAAAGAAAACAGTCAGCAAGTTACTGACCACCTGCCGAAGAATCTGCACACATTTCAGCCATTCTTTTAAGGCCCGGAAGCAGCTGAGGATCATTCAACGTGTCCGTAGAGTGCCAGTCAGAGGACTCATCCAGAAGGTGGCAACACGTTGGAACTCAACCTTCTACATGCTTGAGCGTCTGTTTGAGCAGAACTTGGTAATCGATGAGTATGTCTTTAACGCACGGGGTGCTTCTATGAAAGACATGAGGCTAGAGTTGGAGGAATGGGACGTAGTTAGAAGCCTGACAGACATGCTTCGTCCTTTTGAGATCTTCACGCGTGAAGTCAGCAGGGAGGACTGTACTTTGGGCAAAGCTATCCCATTGTTGCGCATGCTAGAGCACCAACTGAAGGCGGTGTCTTCAACGTTCCAAGATGATGCTGATAAGCAAGACGCATATCAGTGTGCAGAGAGCTTATTAACCCGCCTACTTGACAATGCAAGGCTTAAAGGAATACATTGTGAACAACGTTACATTTGTGCCACTATTCGGGATCCATGGTACAAAAAGGCACTGGCCAGCAATACATTCATTCCTTTTAATGAAGCAGATGTTTCAAAGTACAGCCACTCCGTTTGAAAAAGAGTGGCAGGAAATTGAAGGAACCACCACAAGTACTACTGAATCAGCAGGTCATCCGGCGTCAAGGTCCACTTCTGTGGCCGAAGGCAGTCACTTTCCCTCAGAGCCATTACCGACACCAGCAACCGTATCATCATCATCACCTGCACCAGGCCCAGTCATAATATTGTCGGAAGCGGATTGGATAACTCATCAAGGGTTTGCTTGTTTCAGTGTTGATGCAAAGGCCACAGATGGTACGCAAAGTGGAGCTCCCCTGGATGACCTTGAGTGGATGGTGCAGGCCTATCTGGATGACCCAACCGAGGTCTTCTTTGATCAGAACCCATTGCTGTATTGGTATGGGAAAAGGGGTCAATGGCCACTGATCACCAAGCTGGCTCTAAATTATTTGTCTTGCCCACTCGCAAGCGTGTCTTCTGAACGTGTTTTCAGTGTTGCTGGTGCCATTGTAACTTTAAAAAGGATCCGCCTCTCGCCCAAAAATATAGAGAGGTTAACAATGATCAAGATGAATCAGCACTTCCTACCACCAGATTACAATATATGTGAATCCACGCATGAAGAAGAGGACACCGGCTTAGGTGACGGAAGTTCTTCTCTGTTAGCTTACCTACTCCCGTTTCAATTCACAGAGTTTGAGGCCGAGCTCTACTTCCCTGACACCTAGGCCTGAAATACTGACTTTTTTTTCGTCCTTATTCACTTTTATTCCTGTGTGTCTTTCTTTCTTTTGCAACGTTTAGCACAACAACACTCTAATCACAAAAAATCCATCAGCAGCACTGTCTTCGTCTTATTTCCCTATTGAAGGTGCCGCTGTCTGCATTCCTGAAGTTCACAAGTTCACAACTCAGTCATGCTCCTCTATCCTCCTCCTCCAGACTCCCCATATCCATTTCCCTCAAGGCAGATGGCTGGATTACGCAGAATCAAGAATATGTCGCTTCGTAGACGAGTCCACTCAAAAGAAGTGGGACTGAAATTACTGACTATATGCTGACTGTTACTCCTAAAATTGACACGAGATGCTGCCCTGTAGGCCTTCACTTGAAGAATAAGATGCGGACAAAAAGTGGAAGAGGTAATAAATAATGAGATGGCATGCAGTGGACAACACTGGCTGTCTGGCTCTGATGAAAGCAATTGCTGTTTGTTTGTTGTGCATGAAATGAGTCATTTGTGTTCTGTTATTATTTAATCTTTTACACACTAAATGTAACTCAAGTCTACTCTGTTTTACCTTGTTTAATTCAAATTGTACTTCTGCTGCAGGGGCCACTACGTTGCATTTTTTAATATGGAAAATGTCCTTGGACTTACTGTGTGCAGACTGTGACTGCATGAACAACATTAAGTTTGCCAATACCATGATGATGATGAGTCTTGATGACCAATGTTAATATCTTTACAGTCACTCACTGAGATGGATGGATCATCATCGTTGGTTTACGGAAGAACTATGGCCATTTCGTGAGTGGCAAACAGGTAAAGAAGTCAACAACAACCACAGCAGAACTACATGTCTGTCTAGTCGTGGTATGGAGTGGTCGAGCCAGTGTAGTGTTGTTTTGCCTGATTTCAGACAGAAGTTCATGTAAAATTGCGGCTATGGGGCTTGCTGCATAAAATTAGATCTGCTATCTAATCTAGATCTGCTGTCTGTGTCAAAGAGGTATGCTACATGGAGGTTGGTTCACTCAGTGGTGCCTGCCTTGACCGCCTGCATGGCCCTGGCCTGCTGTGTGCTAATTACAATCCTTGAAAAGGAGACTCAGATTACGCACTTTAGAAATGATGCTTGTATGTAATACTGTCGCCTCTGAAAGTGAAAGTGTTATTTTTGCACTACACACCGTACCTTATATTTTTTCTCCTTGGTGTTTTAATATCCCTTCCTGTTTTTCCATCGACAATTACAGGCCAGCTTTCCTTTTACCCTGTGCGATGGGAAAAACATTAACTCTGGCTTACCATAGCAATCCGCAATTCCGCATCCGCCAGGCAGGCAGTGGACAGTGTGTCTGGTCACCAAGATTGATCTACAGAGCGTCAGATGGAATGGAGGAGTACCGTGAACAAGAGGAATGGCTGGATGCATGCAACTTCCCAAATTGAACAGGACAACTACAACATACAGTTACAGTATCCTCTTCACTTCTCCTTATCTTTTAAATAATGTTATTGTTGTGAACTTCTATGAGTGTGACTCTGTGCGTTTGCTCTTTGCTTCAAATTCATCCCTACAGCTATTAGATAAGTTTCTTTGTTATTTTTAAAACTAATTTGTTAATGTACTAATACATGTTTATTCTCTCTGAGGGCCGATAGGCAAGTGAAATTGCGTAACTGCAGCCCTGTACTGTGAAATTGTTTATTCATAGTTAGTAAGTTGTAGTAACTACTATTTTTCAGTAACCTAACCATCCATTTAGCAAACAACTTCATGCATGCAGTGCACTTCCTTTATGTCCCTTAAAAGATTTATGGATATCTTTGCATCCAAAGATTTGTCTTTCTTCATTTGTTGTTTGTCCAAACTGTGTTTTTTCCTCTTTCCACAAAACTTTCCCAAAAACCCCCATTCCCATCCAATTTTCTAACCCTAACCCTCTTCCCCTGGGCTGTGTGGTTTTCATTGAAGTGTGACAGACTAAACGACAACAATAATTCCACACACTTTCTGGGAAGGATAAGCTCAAAGCAACAAAAAATCAATTTCAAGGCTGGTGAAGGAATCCGAGGATAGATTCTTATTCTTATTCTGCTTGACACACACCCATGAGTATTTGAAAATCAAATCAGAATTTCATGTGCGCCATCGAGTGGATTCATCATCAACAACATCCTCCTCCTACACGTGACGGCTGCTGTGTCCTTCACCTTCAGTACTATTTCTTGTAGTAGCCATACTCCACGCAACTAGTAGTTATATTTTGAATACTTTAGCATTGCTTAGGCTATAATTTATGGCACTGTTCTTGTGTACTGTACTATCTATCGTACTGTTCTAATGCTCTGCTCAGGCCACTCAATGTTTCATTTCCTTTTTTTTTCATATGCTGCTACTGCCAGTATGTACCACTACTACTACCACCACAACGATGACATTGCATCCGTCCAGGATTCCATAGCCAACCTTAATCGCCATTTGCCATGCAGCCAGCCCTGTGCCTAGCCCTATTCTCAAACACGAATCCCAGGTAAGATAAGCATTTTTGGGGAGGAAGAATAATGGAGTAGGAGGAGAGGAGAGACTGACAGCAGTACTTAGTAAAGTAGTAGGACAATTGAATTCACTAACTCTGTCAGTTGCACTTTTGTACAAATTTGGGCGATTAGACAATTTGAATCAACCAGCCAGTTAAGTTTCAGGAAAATAAACTTACCGTTAACCCCCCCTGCCTCCCCCACAAAACAGTAAAAAAACGCGTATGCTATGTTTAAGTTGCAATAAATAATTATTTGAACCCTAACAAAAAAAACGATCCCACAGGAAGACCCGACCCACCCCCCTCCCTAACCCCAAACAATGTCCCTGAAATCAGTGCCAAAAAGTCCAAAAACCCCAATTCCCGCCCCCCCAAAAGTCTTTAAAAAAGGGGCAAGGGACAGTCTCTCTACTTCCACCGGCGGTGTCCTTTGGCCAGGTGGTCACGCTGCTCTCTCCGGAGGTCCTTGAGCAGGGCTTTCAGCCTCGCCACCTCCTGCTCAAGTTTGGACACTCGCAGGGTCAATCGGTGCACACGAGCCTTGCACTTGCAGGTACTGTGGGGGGCAGCTGTTGTTTTTGCTGCTCGGCGACGGCGGGTGGCTGCCGGACCACGGCTCCGTACCACTGGAGGTTTGCGCTGACTGTATGACCCAGGGGCAGGGGAGGAGGATCCAGCTGTCATGGATGTTGTTGACTGCGACTGCGAGTCATCCTCCTCCTCCTGGGCCACCAGCTGTCGATATTCGATGACAATTACCTCCAGCTTCCGTTGCCGGGCCCGTATAGCCAACTCCTTCCTTGTTAGTTTTGAAGGAGTATTCATATGAAGAAAAAAAAACATACTGTAACCAATGCTCTTTAAGATTAACACAAAATAATTCAGAAGAAAGTTGTGTCACAATAGCACTAGCAACTTGCCAGCACAGTACATAACATTTGTGGCATGTATCTATCTAACCTCCCACTTCGTCGGCCTCTGCTCTAACATTAGTGGGAGTTTCAGGAATTCTACTAGCACTTTATGGACTCACTACATTAGACTCAGACAGTACACCAGTCTTCTTCTTCTCTCTTGTTTAGCGAAATTGGTACGTAAACTTGTGGAAGCCGGCATAATGCCAGAGCAGTCAACTTGCACCCTAGAACAACAGATGCAAGCCATGATGACACAGACTTGCGTTACTGTTACCAGTCCAGTACATGTAGGTGGGGAAGCTCTTACTTTTCTATTACGGGTGGCACTGGCCATACTCTGTTACAAGGGCTACTGCTTAATTAATTTAACTTTCACCCTGCCCTGCCCCTGAATACTACAAAAGGAAAATGAAGAAGATAAATAATATGATCATCTATCCCTTCACAGGACATTTGCTTACATATGGGATGACTTTAGGTGCTTTGTTTTTGATTGAGTGAACACCGATAGGCCACACATTAATGACAGAGTTGTAAAAACATTATTAGCAGAGGTAGTGAGTGGTCCCCGTAATCACCGGATATATGCTGCGCTTGCAAACTACTGTTACTAGTCATTGTAGTATTCTGAAAAATTACAACTTCTTTCCTCGGCACTCTGCTACTCTGGCACGGACGTGCGGTGTTACATGCTCTTCAAAGTAACACTCTTCATCCAGTGACCATCTACTCTGTCTACATACACCTATGCTATCTATGAGGAAGATACCATCCAGGCATCCATCCATTCAAAGTAAATGTCAATCATTCTTCTTAATGTCTCAACTGGAAAAACCTTACTTTTTCTCACCGAAAAACAACCTTTTTATTTTATTTTGTAAACCCCCAGCCATGCATCCGTGCTTGACTTGCATTTGAATTTGAACCAAAGGATATATTATGCACATATACAGTTTCTGTTTCACCCACCCAGGCAGTCCTCTTTCCTTTTTCCTTCCACCCATCCTTGCTTCAGCATTCAACCGGCCATGCAGCAGATTCCCAGCCACATCGGGCAGCATTCAAAAACACGTATCATTCTTTGCCAGTCATTAATTTTAACTCGCTCGTCCTTCCTGACACCCTTCTTTCCCTTTTCGTTCATCCCATCCATCAAGTTCATCTCTGATCTGACTTGATTTCTCGATAAAACTTTCACAGCTGAGTTGAAGTCAAATTTAGAGGAGGCCATTGGTTACTCGTCAACTCCCACAGCTAATGCTATTGCTAATGCAAATTCAAGGGTGACTGTCTTCTACCTGGTTGACAAAAACTTAGTTCTAAATTTGTAAGTCTTCTTAACAGTAAAGTGTACTTGTACTGTACAACATATACACCCCTGCAGAGAGCCCACTCTGCAATCTCAATAAGTTAGGAATATAATAGCTTACCACTGCCCGCCACTTCCATGGCATCCCCCACAGCAGTTCCTGCTGGCTGTGGCACCGCATCTGCCCCTGGAGTGACCACCTCCGCGCTGGCCCCGGCACTGGTGGTGGGCTGTGCCAATGGTGTTACGCCTAGAAAATACATTTAATATTTTTAGATGCCATATACACCACTCCCTATTTTGTCTAGGAATGAAAAAGTATGTTACTAGTACTACATAAACAAATTGAATAATTTGTGACTCTCTAGTTTAAACTAAAAATTTCCCTTTCTTAAGGGAAGGGTGTTTTTTATTTATGCTTAGCCATAACATGTGATGCTAAACTTTTTGGCACAACTAATGAATGCTTGCTTTTTAACAGGCACCATTTTTCTCATAACAGACAGAAGTTTCCCTTCTACGAACAAGAGCAAGATCATATGAATGTTAGTCGGAGTCATCATCATCACCACCAAGACTTTAAGGTCCAACCAGGTGAAGGGTCTCCCACAATTACTGTGTAATTCAACCACTGTACAGTTTTCATGAGTTCACCGTTTATATTTTATGAAGTTCATTTTATTCAATGTTTTTAATGCAAAATTGAAAATTAATATACAGAGTACACACAGAGCTAGTTGTTTTACTTTTAATAAAGCTTTAAAACTTACATAGACCGTGGTTTTTGGTCATGAGTGAGTGAGCGAAAGTGTTTGTAATTTGCAAGCATGAGTCCGTGACTCTGAGAGGTCGGGACTCTGACTCCGTAGTCTTATGTTTTGGGTTGTATAATCATTGGGGATCATCGCTGCATTCGAGAGCTAAATAATGACTCTGACACACTAGCTAGTCAGTAAGGAGATTGGGGTTTCAACTTCTGTTATGACTGAGGTATGTGGAAAGTCTAACTGCGCCTATTATCACCAATGCCCTATTTCTTGTCCATAGTTCTGTATGTGCAGATTAGTCCCTGCAACAGTAGTAGTATGTCCTCCTATCCAATCAAAAAGTAAACTAGTATCTTCAATAGACATTATGGACAAACCATAGGACTGCACTCAGTGCCTAGAGCTATTGCTGAATAGGAGTTTTGTTTAACACCTTTTGCCAACTGTGGAAGCTTAGCTAGCTACACAGACAGACTTATAATAATCTAGTAGTAGCACAGAGAGTCATAGTAGAGGCAGGATAAGAATTTAGAAACAGTCTACAATAAGATCAAAGACGATTTAGAAAAAAATAGAATTATGAGGAACGTTTGGAATAAATAGGTGCTATAAAAGATAGGGAAGTATAATTAATAATATTAACAGGAAAACTTACTGGGGCCAGCAGAGGAGCCCTCGGTGGACCTATCCTGGCCTTCCTGCTCCACCGGCGCCGCTACCTCCTCCTTTGTCCTCTTGCCTCTGGGGGGAGCTGATGTACAACATGAAAGAAAGACACAAACATGGATCATTGTTGTCAACCAAATCAAACATTTCAAAAAAACAATAACAAATTATTTCGGGAAAATAGACAACAATTGCACTAAATTTATTAACCTATCTGATGTGGTCTACTAGGATATTAGTATTGCGGGATTCGCGGACCGTCTACTTGGAAAGTTATGTAAATCACTAAACCAACTACAAAAAGGTTCTACTAGGACTGGCAGGCAGCACTCCGCAGCATGCGAAGTGACAGATGCAGTCCGTCATGATTGCAAACCACTAAAAAGTTTCCTACTAAATAACCAGTCATAATATTCTCAGACTATCAATCCACCACCACTATCTCTTCTTAGTGGCAGGAGTACAAAGGAAGGACTGGACTTGAGTCTCTAGTGTCTAGAATTACGCAGTTCTGTAAAGTACACTCATACATAATCACTCAGGCCAAATGAGCACAAAATTAAAAACAAGTAAGCATAGTAGCACCGCCAGTGAGCAGGCGAGCACCTGCAATCACAGAAGCTTTTGAAAGATAATTTACCTGCAATGTAATATCTAGTGTCTAGCATTACGCAGTTCTGTAAAGTACACTCATACAAAATCACCCAGGCCAAATGAACACAAAATTGAAAACAAGTAAGCATAGTAGCACCGCCAGTGAGCAGGCGAGCACCTGCAATCACAGAAGCTTTTGAAACATAATTTACCTGCAATGTAATTGGCAGCATTCTTGCTCTTCGGAAAAAAAAATGTTGACTCTCATGTAAAGCGCTCTGATACCTTCGGGTCTAGCCAGCGCTATATAAAACTCTTTAAATAAATAAATAAATAAATAAATAAATAAATATCATAACACAGAGCAGGAGTAAACAAAGTAGTGATTAAATAGCTACTAGTACTCACCAAGCCCAGGGATCACGACGCCAAGCAGGTCGAGCAGGTCTTGTTCCCGGTCCAGGATGACAGACCACCGGTGTGTCGCCTGGTTGTAGGTGCACTAGACCCCAGACTCCTGATACGCGGCCCGGCACACCTTACCCCATAACTGGTGACGCTCCCGGAGCCCGTACCCGGTACCGGGCCTGCCGCCTGCCGCGATGGTCTTGGGGAGGTGGCGCTGGACAAAGAAAACCAGTGCGGCCACCTCCACCGCGCTAAAGATCTCCTGGGCAGTTACTGCCTCCCCCTTAAGCGCCCGGACCCGGGACCCTTCCCCTTCAGGTATTTGCCGGCTCCCTTTGTCATGGTCCCGGACAGTTAAAGAAAAATAAAATAGGAAAGAATAGGGAAAAATTCAATAACAGAAAAGAGAGTTAAAAAAAAGTAGTTTTAAAGTAACTAAAAGTAGAAAAACACACAAAATATAGTTGTACAAAAATAAAGAGATAGATAATGAGTAAAAAAGATAAAAAAACAAGTTCAAACAAACAAAGGATTACAAAGATTAAGGTAGGATTGAAAAAGCATGCCCAGAACCATAGCAATGAATGAAAAACAAGATGGCCGCGCCCATGGTGACCACGTGGGTAAGTTTGCGCGATATTTCCCCCGCGAGCACGCAAAAACGGACGTGAACACGCAATTGCGCCCCGCACGTAGGAAATGAACAACGCGAGCATGCAACTAGCGCCCGGAAACGGAAATACGCAACGCGATGGCTGCGCCCATGTACGATCGCATGGGTAACTTCGCGGTAGCCGCGCTGACAAAAAAAACGCGAACACGCAAAAATAAAAAAATCCACAAATGCGCACAAATTCGCTGATTTTGCAGACCGCAAATTCGCTTTCGCGCAAATTCACGTACTGCGAATTCGCAAATTTTGCCCATACTTAAGAAATTCCCCCGTTATAGCTAGTTCAGCTAACTATAACTCGTGCGCCCGCAATGCACTGCTGATGACTGTGTTTGTTGTGCTCCTGAGGCTGTAGCCGGGAGCGAAGCTCTGCTCATATTTTTTAAAATATTTTCTGTGTCACTTGAATACTGTGTATGATTTAAAATACCACACCTTGCTTACTGAAAACCTGGGTTGAAAGCAGTCGATTTCTTACTGCTGGTAGACCGCCAGGGATCGTTGTTTGGCGCCAGCGCCAGCGCGCTGAAACCGGAGGCCACGCCCCCTTTCCAGGCCACGCCCCCCCACAAAACCTTACTTAAGACGCCGCCCTAGGGCGCCAGGTAACTGTGTTTGTTGTGCTCCTGAGGCTGTAGCCGGGAGCAAAGCTCTGCTCATATTTTTTAAAATATTTTCTGTGTCACTTGAATACTGTGTATGATTTAAAATACCACACCTTGCTTACTGAAAACCTGGGTTGAAAGCAGTCGATTTCTTACTGCTGGTAGACCGCCAGGGATCGTTGTTTGGCGCCAGCGCCAGCGCGCTGAAACCGGAGGCCACGCCCCCCTTCCAGGCCACGCCCCCGCACAAAACCTTACTTAAGACGCCGCCCTAGGGCGCCAGGTAACTGTGTTTGTTGTGCTCCTGAGGCTGTAGCCGGGAGCGAAGCTCTGCTCATATTTTTAAAAATATTTTCTGTGTCACTTGAATACTGTGTATGATTTAAAATACCACACCTTGCTTACTGAAAACCTGGGTTGAAAGCAGTCGATTTCTTACTGCTGGTAGACCGCCAGGGATCGTTGTTTGGCGCCAGCGCGCTGAAACCGGAGGCCACGCCCCCTTTCCAGGCCACGCCCCCCCCCACAAAACCTTACTTAAGACGCCGCCCTAGGGCGCCAGGTAACTGTGTTTGTTGTGCTCCTGAGGCTGTAGCCGGGAGCAAAGCTCTGCTCATATTTTTTAAAATATTTTCTGTGTCACTTGAATACTGTGTATGATTTAAAATACCACACCTTGCTTACTGAAAACCTGGGTTGAAAGCAGTCGATTTCTTACTGCTGGTAGACCGCCAGGGATCGTTGTTTGGCGCCAGCGCCAGCGCGCTGAAACCGGAGGCCACGCCCCCTTTCCAGGCCACGCCCCCCCCCCACAAAACCTTACTTAAGACGCCGCCCTAGGGCGCCAGGTAACTGTGTTTGTTGTGCTCCTGAGGCTGTAGCCGGGAGCAAAGCTCTGCTCATATTTTTTAAAATATTTTCTGTGTCACTTGAATACTGTGTATGATTTAAAATACCACACCTTGCTTACTGAAAACCTGGGTTGAAAGCAGTCGATTTCTTACTGCTGGTAGACCGCCAGGGATCGTTGTTTGGCGCCAGCGCCAGCGCGCTGAAACCGGAGGCCACGCCCCCCTTCCAGGCCACGCCCCCCCACAAAACCTTACTTAAGACGCCGCCCTAGGGCGCCAGGTAACTGTGTTTGTTGTGCTCCTGAGGCTGTAGCCGGGAGCGAAGCTCTGCTCATATTTTTAAAAATATTTTCTGTGTCACTTGAATACTGTGTATGATTTAAAATACCACACCTTGCTTACTGAAAACCTGGGTTGAAAGCAGTCGATTTCTTACTGCTGGTAGACCGCCAGGGATCGTTGTTTGGCGCCAGCGCCAGCGCGCTGAAACCGGAGGCCACGCCCCCTTTCCAGGCCACGCCCCCCCACAAAACCTTACTTAAGACGCCGCCCTAGGGCGCCAGGTAACTGTGTTTGTTGTGCTCCTGAGGCTGTAGCCGGAGCGAAGCTCTGCTCATATTTTTTAAAATATTTTCTGTGTCACTTGAATACTGTGTATGATTTAAAATACCACACCTTGCTTACTGAAAACCTGGGTTGAAAGCCGTCGATTTCTTACTGCTGGTAGACCGCCAGGGATCGTTGTTTGGCGCCAGCACCAGCGCGCTGAAACCGGAGGCCACGCCCCCTTTCCAGGCCACGCCCCCCTACAAAACCTTACTTAAGACGCCGCCCTAGGGCGCCAGGTAACTGTGTTTGTTGTGCTCCTGAGGCTGTAGCCGGGAGCGAAGCTCTGCTCATATTTTTTAAAATATTTTCTGTGTCACTTGAATACTGTGTATGATTTAAATTACCACACCTTGCTTACTGAAAACCTGGGTTGAAAGCAGTCGATTTCTTACTGCTGGTAGACCGCCAGGGATCGTTGTTTGGCGTCAGCGCGCTGAAACCGGAGGCCACGCCCCCTTCCAGGCCACGCCCCCCCCTCTCCGGAAGTGGCATAAATTATGTGCATGACCAGGACACGCAGCGGACGAGCGCAGCGGGCGCGACGATTGCGCGCCGAAGGCGCGCCTCAGGCAAGCCCGTCTGCGCCCGTCCGCGCACGACCGGGCCCAGGGCCACAGCCCCTGCCAGACGGGCTTACCAAGAGGGTGAGTTACTCTAGCCGTGACTTACTTAGCCTCAGACCCACCAAAAGCACATACTGTCATTATGTCCATGATTCATGTGGAACTTTTACAAACTGTGCCATCTGCCCTCCGGTCAAACTACAACTGACTCAAAGGCCTCGTACACACTCTGGCCTGAAACTAGCAGTACTAAACTGTAGGTCGCTCCCTATGCATGCCTTGCTCATTAACCATCTGCTTGAAGACCATGAACTAGACATTCTGTTCTTAACAGAAACATGGCTTACACCGCACTCTGACTCGGATGTAGTTTTGGCTCTGCCCCCGGGCTTCCTCATCCAATCCCAGCCACGCCCTTGTGGCAGAGGAGGCGGACTGGCAATTCTGCACCGGGAGTATCTCCCGTGCAGAATCAGTGATGCCCTCATCAAGGACTCAGAGAGCTGCCATTTTAACATCCGCCTGTCCCCGGTAACCTCACTGACAGGCATTCTGGTGTATCGCCCCCCTGGTCATTCTGGCCCCTTTGCTAGCGCCCTACTGGATTCCATATCAGCTCTTGCCCACTCCACTTCCAACTTCACTGTGCTAGGGGACCTCAATATCCATTTTGACGATCCCTTAGACACAGGGGCTGCCGACCTGGCACGAGATCTTGCTGCTTATGGTCTCCAACTAGCAAACACCGGAGCTACCCACATTAAGGGCCATTTGCTAGACCCAATCTTCACCAATGTTCATACCCTCCTGGCCAAACCTGTATGCCCTCTCCCTTGGACTGACCATTTTTTGGTCCCCCTTGTATTACCAGGAGAACTCAGGAAGCCTCCTAAGTCCATTACGTACACCCGAGACAGGGCTTGGTCCAGACTCCCTATCAAGGAATGGGCCATTGCTTTAGAAGCGTCAACTCCCAATCCTTCCAGGAACCCGGTTACAGCTGACAATAACTTCAGTAAGTGGATCTCCGACTCACTTGATCCTATCATACCCATGAAAACTCGGGAAGATAAAAGCGGAAAGCTAGGTTCAGCCCCATGGTTTAACTTAGAACTTAGAGTTCTCCGCAAAGATTGTAAAAAAGCTGAACGATTATGGAGGAAGGACTGGCTTCACTCCAATAAAGATGCATACCGTAGGACTGTCAGAGCATATAAAGCCGCTCTGAAAACCTCTAAAGCCTCCTACTATGATGACAGAATAAAAAATGCCTCCAATTCCGCAAGAGAATCTTATCTCATTGTAAAAGAACTCCTAAAGATCCCTGAACCTCCATCACTGTCCAGCATCTCCCCAGACAGGAGTAAAGAACTTGCTAAATTCTTCGATTTCAAAATCACCACCATCCTGGACTCACTTCCACAGCCTAGTCAGCTAACTTGCCGGGACACGATCACACCTATCACCAGCTCAGGAAGCATCCCTGGTCCGTCTCTTAATGCCTTTAGAGCAGTCACACTGGACGAAGTCGAAACGACCCTGGCCAAAATGAAAAGTGGCTCCCCCTAGATCCCGCGCCCATGAGATTTCTCAAAGCAGTCACCCCAGTGATCGCTCCTCCAGTCACAGAGCTGATCAACGCCTCTCTGTCTCAAGGCATGGTCCCCCCTGGCTGGAAGGGAGCGGTAGTCAAAGCCCTGCTAAAAAAAAACAACTAGACCCTTCCGACCTAGCCAATTATAGACCATTCTCGCTCCCTCCTGGCATCAGCAAAATTGCCGAAAAATTGGTCAACGCGCAGCTGTCCCAGTTTCTAGAATCAAACAAACTGCTGCGTCAGTCCCAAACGGGGTTTCGCCCTGGCCAGGGCACGGACACCGCCCTCCTCGCTGTCATCGAGGAGGCAAGGTGCATTCTGGATTCGGGGGGATCAGTGGCAGTGATCCTCCTGGACCTTAGTGCAGCCTTTGATACGGTGGACCACCGTGTCCTGCTCCACCGGCTGGCTAGGGCGGGACTCAGGGGCACAGCGCTGGCCTGGCTGGAGTCTTTTCTCTCGGGCCGCTCTTTTCAGGTCTGGGATGGCTGCTCCCGGTCTGACTCTCTTCCTCTGATAAATGGGGTTCCCCAGGGCTCTTCATTGAGCCCTACCCTTTTTAATACCTATATGGCCCCTCTGGAAGATGTAGTTGCCCCCTTTGGATTTAAGATCGTGAGCTACGCGGACGACACGCAATTGGTCGTATCACTGTCACACTTAGACCAGCGCCCAGACAGTCTTCTGCACTGCCTCCAGAAGATCCATCACTGGATGTGCGAATCTTCGCTCAAGCTCAATGGGTCTAAAACAGAGGTCATGCTGATGGGCAAGAAATGGACAACTATTCCATCATCTGTTTGGCCCGACTGCTTGGGTGAGGTGCCCACCCCCAGGAAGGAACTTAAAAGCCTGGGGGTCTGGCTTGAACCAGACCTAACTATGAAAACCCAGGCTACTAAAACAGCTGGTACTTGCTTTGGTCTCATGCGGTCCGTCCGCAAGATTCTTCCCCTACTCCCCCCCCTTCCAGGAAATTACTGATTCAAGGACTAGTTCTTGCCCGACTGGATTACAGTAATGCTGTCTATTTGGGAGCCCCTGAATCCACCCTGGGTAAGCTGCAACGAACCCAAAATGCAGCTGCTCGGATGTTGCTTGGTTTACCTTCCAGATCTTCCGCAAGACCTGCCCTCAAAGCACTCCATTGGTTACCAGTACGAGAGAGGATCGAGTTCAAGGCCATGTGCATTGCCCACAGGCTCCTAAATGGACAAGGCCCTTCCATCTTGGAAGAAATGGTTACCCCGTACAAGGCCCTGAGGTCCCTACGATCGGACAATGAACGACTGGCGAATGTCCCCAAGTTTAGGAGGGCACGTACCGGAGGCCGTCGCTTCTCTGTAAAGGCAGCCTCTCGCTGGAATCTGCTTCCCCGCAGCCTGCGATTGGAACCCTGCTACCTTCGCTTTCGCAAACAACTTAAAACGCTACTTTTCCCCAAGTAAAGAGTTCCGCTCCTCCCTTCCCCCCTCTTAGCCAATTCACAGTTTTATAGCGCGGGGATGCCCTCGGGTCACCAGGCGCTCTATAAATCCTTAAATAAATAATAAATACAAATAAATGACGTCGCATATTACATCACTCATGACATGGTCAGTGACATCATTCATGACATCACTGATGACATCTCAAATGACATCACTGATGCATCATCCTTGTGATGGAGTGTCAGACCTCCTCTCACCCTCATATAACCTTGGATACACACACTCAAAAATAGAAACTAACATTTTCAAAACAATGGATATACCAATACCAGTTACAACACACCTATTCAGTAATTGCAAGTTCTACACACACATCCACTCATTCACCAACAATCCTAAATAGTCACTCATGGCATGGTTTTTTCAGTGAATTTCAAAGGTTTTTTAAATGCTAATTTTTAAGTGCAATAGTAGTTATACCTATTTTTTGTACTCAATTTCTACAGTTTTATTTATTAAACAACAGTATATATGACTCATGCTAAATGTTTTATGTTCTAAAATGTATGTACGTGTCTTTGATGTACATATTAGGGCAAATGATTATCTGAGGTATTCATAAAAATAATATATTTTTCCTTGTAATAAACTTATATTATTTTTAAATATATTTTTGCGAAGTCACGTCAGGCGCGCGCTTTGTGAGCGCATGGTGCGCGGATCCCATGTGACCTCAAAAAAAAAGATTTGATTGGTTCATAACATTTCCCACTGTAACTGTTGAAGGACCCATCCATTTTAATTATTCTGTTTGGAGCAGTTGATGAGAGACATCTCTTCTTCTTCCAGAGCTGGTTTTGGATTTCTTTGGTGTTTTTAAAAAACTTGCATTGGAGAAATGGCATCTGGTTCGCAAGCTCTTCATCATTCTTCAGATGAAGATATCTTGGCGGAAGATCCACCCAAGCAGAGGTCTGAATCAGTGGTATCGAATTTTTTCACCTTTCCTGCCGGAGACAAAAAGGTCCTCGCAAGAAAAGACACATGCTTGCTGTGTGACAGGGTCCTGTCGCGAGGCAGTGCCAAGAAATACTCCTGTGGTACAGCGAGTATGTATAAACATCTGTGGACCATTCACCTGAAGAATCTGGCACGAGAAGAAATGAGGCGTGCAGCAAAAATCCACCACCAGGCATTGCTAGCACCTCCAGAGCGTCCACTTCAGCACCACCAGTAGACATTCGCCCAGAATTGGCTTTTCTGCAGCAGCACTGCACTAAGTGCAAAACCATCATCTGTTATGGTGAACAGTCAGTGGACACTATTTGTGCAGCTCAACGGAACCACAAATGCAATTTTTTTGTTTTTTTTGTTTTTCGAATGATGTTGAATTCCAAAAACTGTTTACTTAGTTCCTTTTTTGTTAAATTTTTAAAAAACACCAAAAAAGAAGAAAATTGTTGAAAAACTACAAAAAAAATAGAAAACAAAAAACAGAAGAAAAAAAAGTTCAGAACTGCCTTATCTGGTTTAAAAAAGAACGATAATTTGATGGTAATGTCTGAAAGTTTGGTTAAATGTATGTGTAGAGCATGATTGACTGAAATAATACATTAGTACTGCATGGTGAGTTTATAGGGGCAGATCTATGAGGAAGTGCTGTAGCGTGACACTGTAAGCCTTTTAGCTGCACCGCGCTGCAGCATTTCTGAAGCCCAGGGATGTGACATATTTACATGAATATGTCTATTCTCCCTCTGCACTAGTACACACACTGCAGCCATGCAGTGACACAGGCACCCTTGCACCATGGTGCAAGGATATCTGTGTCATGGGGAGATTGTTTTTGTGCAGGACGGGACTACTTCCTGCACAAAAACAATCACTAAAGGCATTTTCATCCTTCAATGTGTGCTGTGGATTGCAGCATGCATTGAAAGAGGAAAAAACGACAAGAAATGAAAACATTTCTCCTTGCTGTGCCTTGCTACACCACCTCTATCGTATCTACAGATTTACACTTTCTCGTAAGTCTTGAGATGTGTTCTTCCATGGGTGTTGTGTGGGAACAGACACAGCAACACCCACAGAACGCCCCTTCAACGCAAAGTGCTGCGTTTGAATGGGTCGTATTTTCAAGGAGAGGAAAAGCCATGCAGAGTGGCTTTGCCTCTCCTTGTAAATATAGAGAAATCCCCAGCGCCATCACTACATTACAAAAAGTGATGTACTGGTGGCGCAGGGGGCTTGTAAATCTGCCCCATAAGTGCTTAGGTATTGGCACAGTGATACAATAAGAACATAGTGCTGGATGGCTGATTGACGAACTGCATGAGACTGACAGGAGGTATCTTAGGCTGCATTAGTACTACTTCAGTATTTAGTGGAGTGTACCAATAGTATGTATCTGCTTAGAGGTTTGTAGGGATTGTGCACATAATATTGTACGTGTACTTGTGTTGGTGCCTAGGTCATTCTAACAGAACATCACTAGTAACTAGAATGATGACAGTGCTGCAAACAGAGTGGTCAGTTAACTTATAAGTGCTTAGGAATTGTCTCAATACCTGAGTCATTCTGCAAGTGCTTAGACAGTGACTGGGTTCCTAGAATGCTAGTAGTTGACAGCAGGATACCTTTATAAGCACTTATGTTTCAGCAGAGTGATTAGATAAGGACAAGCTTATGTCAGGTCGATGGTAGGAGTGAACAGAGCTGCTTTAGAGCCATAGAACAGGTCAGCAGAGCTGCTTTAGAGCCAGAGAACCAGGTCAGCAGAGCTGTTGTATAGCCAGAGAACCAGGTCAGCAGAGCTGCTCTAGAGGTTGAGAATCAGGTCAGTAGAGCTGCTGTAGAGCCAGAGAAACTAGGTCAGCAGAGCTGCTCTAGAGGGTGAGAACCAGGTCAGCAGAACTGCTTTTGAGCCAGAGAACCAGGTCAGTAGAGCTCTTAAGAGGGAGAGAACCAGGTCAGCAGAGCTGCTTTAACCCCATAGAACCAGGTCAGCAGACCTGCTTTAGAGAGTGAGAACCGGGTCAGCAGAGCTGCTTTAGAGGGTGAGAACCGGGTTAGCAGAACTGCTTTTGAGCCAAAGAACCAGGTCAGCAGAGCTCTTAAGAGGGAGAGAACTAGGTCAGCAGAGCTGCTTTAGAGCCAGAGAACCAGGTCAGCAGAGCTGCTCTAGAGCCAGAGAACGAGGTCAGCAGAACTGCTTTAGAGGGAGAGAAGCAGGTCAGCAGAGCTGATTTAAAAGGAGAGAAGCAGGTCAGCAGAGCTGCTTTAGTGCCAGAGAACCAGATCAGCAGAGCTGCTCTAGAGCCAGATACCCAGGTCAGCAGAGCTGCTCTAGAGCCAGAGAACGAGGTCAGCAGAACTGCTTTAGAGGGAGAGAACCAGGTCAGCAGAGCTGATTTAAAAGGAGAGAAGCAGGTCATCAGAGCTGCTTTAGAGCCAGAGAACCATGTCAGCAGAGCTGCTCTAGAGCCAGAGAACGAGGTCAGCAGAACTGCTTTAGAGGGAGAGAACCAGGTCAGCAGAGCTGATTTAAAAGGAGAGAAGCAGCAGGTCAGCAGAGCTGCTTTAGAGCCATAGTACCAGGTCAGCAGAGCTGCTCTAGAGGCAGAGAACCAGGTCAGCAGAGCTGATTTAAAAGGAGAGAAGCAGGTTAGCAGAGTAGCTTTAGAGCCAGAGTACCAGGTCAGCAGAGCACTGATTGACTGACACTGACTGACTGACACTGATTGACTGACACTAACATGAACACTGACTGACTGACACTGACTGACTGACAATGACACTGGCTGACACTGACTGACACCGAATGACTACTCTCTACTACTCTACTACTCAGTCTCTACTACTCTCTACTACTCTCTCTCTACTACTCACTCTCTACTACTCATTCTCTGCTATTTTCTACTACTCACGCTCTACTACTCTTTCTCTACTACTACTCTCTACTACTCTCTACTACTCTCTACTACTCACTCTCTACTACTCACTGTACTACTCATTCTACACTACTCACTCTCTACTACTCTCTACTGCTTGCTCTCTACTACTCTCTCTCTACGACTCTCTACTACTCACTCTTCTACTCACGCTCTACTACTGTCTCTCACTGCTACTCATTCCCTACTACTAACTCTCTACTACTCTCTACTAATCACTCTCTACTACTCAATCTCTACTACTCTCTACTACTCACTCTCTACTACTCTCTAATACTCATTCCCATACTCACTCTCTACTTCTCTCTACTACTCTCTACAACTCACTCTCTACTACTCACTCTCTACTATTCTCTACTACTCACTCTCTACTACTCTCTACTACTCACTCGATATTACTCACTCTCTACTACTCACTCTACTACTCTTTACTACTCAGTCTCAGCTACTCTCTCTCCTACTCTCTACTACTCTTTACTACTTTTTCTCTGCTCTCTATTACTCACTTTCTACTCTCTACCTCTCTAACTCTCTACCTCTCTCTCTACTACTCTCTACCTCTCTACCTCTACCTCTCTACCTCTACCTGTCTCTACACAAACACATATGCACATATATATATATATGCAGATATCTGTAATGTATATATATGTATGTGTCTATATATATACATACATATATAAACATATATATAATCTGACTGACTGACAATGACACTGACTGACACTGACTAACACCAAATGACTACTCTCTACTACTCTACTGCTCAGTCTCTACTACTCTCTCTCTACTACTCACTCTCTACTACCCACTTACTACTCTCTACTACTCACTCTCTACTACTCACTTTCTATTTCTCTACTACTCTCTACTACTCACTCTCTACTACTACTCTCTACTACTATCTCTCTACTACTAACTCTCCACTACTCTCTACTATTCACTCTCTACCAATCACTCTCTACTACTTTCTCTTTACTACTCACTCTCTACTACTCTCTCGCTACTGCTCTCTACTACTACTCTCTACTACTCACTCCCTACTACTCTCTACTACTCACTCTACTACTCTCTACTACTCTCTACCACTCACTCTCTACTACTCACTCTCTACTACTCTCTACTACTCTCTCTCTACTTCTCACTCTCTACTATTCACTCTCTACTACTCACTCACTACTACTCGCTTTCTACTACTCTACTACTCTTTACTACTCTCTCTACTACTTACTCTCTACTACTCACTCTAATATTCACTCTCTACTACTCTACTACTCTTTTTACTACTCACTCTTTATTACTCTCTACTACTCACTCTACTACTCTCTACTACTCTCTACCACTTACTCTCTATTACTCTACTACTCACTCTCTACTACTCTCCCTGTACTACTCACTCTCTACTACTCCCTCTCTACTAGTCACTCTCCACTACTCGCTCTCTACTACTCTCTACTACTCACTCTCCACTACTCACTCTCTACTACTTGCTCTCTACTACTTGCTCTACTACTCACTCTCTACTATTCTCTCATACTTACTATCTACTACTGTCTACTACTCACTCTCTACTACTCTCTACTACTCACACTCTACTACTCACTCTCTACTACTGTACTACTCTCCACTACTCTCTCTACTACTAACTCTCTACTACTCTCTCTACTACTCACTCTCAACTACTCACTACTACTGCTCTCTACTACTCACTCTCTACTAATCTCTAATACTCATTCCACTACTCACTCTCTACTTCTCTCTACTACTCTCTACTACTCACTCTCCACTACTTACTCTCTACTACTCTCTACTACTCACTCTCTACTGCTCTCTACTACTCACTCGCTATTACTCACTCTCTACTACTCACTCTACTACTCTTTACTACCTAGTCTCTGCTACTCTCTCCTACTCTCTACTACTCTTTACTACTTACTCTCTACTCTCTATTACTCACTCTCTACTCTCTACCTCTCTACTTCTACCTCTCTACCTCTACACCTCTAGCCTTTCTACCTCTCTCTACCTATCTCTACACGCTCACATATGCACATATATATATGCATATATATGCATTTATATATATGTATGTGTGTGTATATATATATATATACATACATATAGTAACATATTTATAATCTGCATGTCTACATAAATACAAATATAAATGCATGCATACATATACATATACATATATGCATACATATGCATGTTATGTGCATGACAGTTTGAAAAACACTAATAAAAGCAAAGCTAAAAAGCAACTTAATTACAAACAGAATTGCTTTAACTTAAACAAGGGCGAGACCTATTGCATTTTCAATGCTTGTTTACTTTGGTTCCACCAAGAGGGCATTCAGATGTGTCACACATTTGCCATGAATTCTGAATGTTAGCACTATAGTTGCTCATTAGATCACTGTAGTAAAGCTACTACTCACCAGGGAAGTCTGCTGCTGGTATTCAAAGGGCATTTTTCAGTCTGCATGTTAGAATTTTTTAATGAAATAGAAGAAGATTTGAGAAGTCAAAATGTGCCCTAATTTTTCTTTCTGCAGGTTGCATGCAGAATCAAACATGGGCAGCATCAACAATATTGCCAGACGCGTTTCGGGTCCTCGTGACCCTTAAGCATTGGCAGCTGAAAGCGAACTGCAGCGATGGCAGCAGACAACTTTTCAACTCTAGCTCCTCCAAAGTGGGCGAGGCCTCTCCTGTGGCCTTCTGGCATTTGAAGTTGCCCACAATAACACTCAAGTTAGTCCGTCTGCAGTACACAAAGTTTTTCAATAAATAAAACCACAGTGGGGTGATAGCAGTCCAATTTGAAAACCTGCTGCACTCTTAGTCCCTCGTGATGGGTTACCTTTCCCGAACCGATCAGCACCTGATGTCCCATCGCGGGAACGCTGTTTTAGCAGCTGGGCTCCTTCCGCGGCCGGGGTTCGACCGCAAATATCCCAACAAACAAAGTTACCCCATGTGGAAGGAGCCACACAAAGGTATGTATACATCATACTTTAATCATGAAGGTTGCATGCAGAATAAAACATAGGCAGCATCAACAATATTGCCAGACGCGTTTCGGGTCCTCGTGACCCTTAAACATTGGCAGCTGAAAGCGAACTGCAGAGATGGCAGCAGACAACTTTTCAACTCTAGCTCCTCCCAAGTGGGCGAGGCCTCTCCTGTGGCCTTCTGGTATTTGAAGTTGCCCACAATAACACTCAAGTTAGTCCGTCTGCTGTACACAAAGTTTTTCAATAAATAAAACCACAGTGGGGTGATAGCAGTCCAATTTGAAAACCTGCTGCACTCTTAGTCCCTCGTGATGGGTTACCTTTCCCGAACTGATCAGCACCTGATGGTCTCATCGTGGGAATGCTGTTTTAGTAGCTGGGCTCCTTCCGCGGCCAGGGTTCGACCGCAAATATCCCAACAAACAAAGTTACCCCATGTGGAAGGAGCCACACAAAGGTATGTATACATCTGACTTTAATCACGAAGGTTGCATGCAGAATCAAACATGGGCAGCATCAACAATATTGCCAGATGCGTTTCGGGTCCTCGTGACCCTTAATCATTGACAGCTGAAAGCGAACTGCAGAGATGGCAGCAGACAACTTTTCAACTCTAGCTCCTCCCAAGTGGGCGAGGCCTCTCCTGTGGCCTTCTGGTATTTGAAGTTGCCCACAATAACACTCAAGTGAGTCAGTCTGCAGTACACAAAGTTTTTTAATAATAATAATAATTTCTCGCGCTCTGACGGGGATGCACTCCGCAAGCGAGCGATGCGTTAAAACTTGCAGAAAGTCTTTAAAATCTTGGTATCGAGCTTCCCAACACAGGTACAACTTCTAGAGGCACCACAACTGGCCCAAGCACTCTAGGAAGGACATAACTCTCTCAGCAGAGTTCAGCTAAGCTGGGGGTGAAGTCATTATGTTCCTGGGACTTCTTAACAGGGAGCCAGCTCTTCTTCAGGCCCTTGGAGATTCCTTCAAGCAAGGGGACACAGCACAAAGCAAAGCCCTTCCCCTCTCCTTGGCAGCAAAGCATCTGCAGATCAGTCCAGAAAAGCAACAGCAGGACAGTCTTTCTTCTTCAGTCTTTCAGCTTTCTCCTCGGCAGAGGTTCCTTCTTGATTGCAGGATGATCTAATTTTCTGTAGTCTTGGGTCCTGTACTTAAACCCCTAAAAGTCTTTGTTCCCTTTGAGCCTGGTCTGAACCAGTTCTGGGTGTTTCTTGAGCACTTTGCTTTCCTGTCCTCTCCTTTCCTTTCAGAAAGAGGGGCAGGTTCGTCAGCCGCCCAGCAGGAGGTGGAGCCTACATTGTGGAAGACAGGCACAGCCCTATTCAGGCCCAGGTGCTACCCCCTCCCACCACTCTAGATGCAGATGGAGCTATTCAGCCCAGGGATAGCCAACTCATCCTCTGGGAGCCACCCACAAACCAGATAGTCAATTCACAAACAGGCCAAGAAACACAGAAAGTTCAGACAGAGAACAGCAACTTTCTAAAAGTGCTGTTCTCAAACACAGGGTTCAAAAACCACCTTTCCTTAAATATGTGTTATTACATTCTGAGTTCAGGGATACTCGACTTTTATGTCCTATCTTGCTCCTATGGGAAGATATGCAGGTAGCCACTGTAGCCAGCATTCCCCATGATAGCCTTTAAGCAAGATAGCCTTACAATAGTAAAACACGAAAAAGGCTTTAATTCACTACCAGAGCATGTCACCTGCACTAGTTCATGCTCTACTTTTCACATACACTGCACCCTGCCCAGGAGGGTATCTTGGGCCTTCCATAGGGGTGACCAATGTGTACAGAAAGGGAAGGGTTAGTCCTGGTCAGTGGGGACACTGACCAGTAGGACATGGCAGTTCACAGACTGCACACAGGCACTGCGTTGGCAGGTCTGAGACACCATTTTAGGGCTACTCATGTGGGTGGCACAATCAGTGCTGCAGACCCACTAGTAGCATTTTTATCACCAGCCCTGGCACACTCAGTGCACTTTACTAGGGACTTCTTGGTGATACAAATATGCCAATCATGGATAACAAATTACAATAACCATTTACACAGGGAGCACTTGCACTTTGACACTGATCAGCAGTGGCAAAGTGCCCAAAGCATCTAAACCAGCAAAAACGAGATCCAGCACAGCGTAAAAAAATACAGGAGGTAGAGGCAAAAAGACAGGGGAAACCACGCCAAAGATGCCAGGTCTAACCCTTCTTTACCTAGTAGTCACATTTGCAGAGTGGTGGAGAAAGGGTGATGGGCCTCCATCTAGCTCTCAGGAATTTCACTGTGTAGGACTTACAGGTGGTACCAGAAGGGCTTCTTAGCCCCCAAAGTCCCTCAGGAGTAAAGTGGACTTCATACCCCATCCCGTAGTGTGCCTGGATCGCGTTTGCAGGGTGTTGGAGAATGGAGGCATGGCCTCTGAAGTAGTTTTAGCAATCCCACTGTGTTGGACTTACTGGAGGTAACACGTGAGGTAGTTAGCCACCATGGACATCCTTGGGGGCCAACTACTCCTCCTATTACCTCCACTAAGTGCCACACAGCAGGATTGATAAGTTCTCATAGCAGGCTATGCCCCCTTTGCCCACCACTCTGCAAATGCGCTCAATGGCATGCTCTTGGATAGGGATTGAAGCCTCCTTAGCTGTTCGGGGTGGTTAGGGGTTAACTAGCCTACCTGTTACCTCCAGTAAGCCCTACAAAGTGGGATTGCTGAGAGGTGGAGACCGGCCATGCCCCATTTGTCCACCACTCTGCAAACTCGCCTCCTGGCATTTTCTTGGTTGGGGAAGGAAGTCCTCTAACCTCTTGAGGGTCCCTGGGGGCCAACTAGCTATCCTGTTACCTTCAGTAAGCCCCAAACAGCGGGATTGCTGAGAGTGGTCCGAGGCCATGTCCCTTTTTACACCACTCTGCAAACGCCCCTCCTGGTGCACTGCTGCTTGGGGGATGAAGTCCACTTTAGTCCCGAGGTCCTCAGGACAGAAGAGGACCTCATCACCCCACCAGCAGTGCACCAAGAGACACGTTTGCAGAGTGGTAAAAAAAGGGGCATGGCCTTGGAGCACCTCTCAGCAATCCTACTGTGTGGGGATTACTGGAGGTACCTGCTGGTCTAGTTGGCCCATAAGGACCCTTAGGTTTGAAGGGGACTTAATCGACCAATTCAGAACGCACCAGGAGGAGCGTTTGTATAGTGGTGCACGGAGGGTCGGGTCTCCAGTGAGATGTTGGCTTCTCTGTTGTTTTTCTTTTTTTAGAAGGGGGGCTGTGTGGTCCCCCGGCTCTTAATATTTTTAGGGCCCTGGGGGCCCCATCCCCCATTGCCTGACCCATTAAAAAAAAGAAAAAACAGGAAGGGGGCAGAGCATCCCACCTCCCTTGGCCAATTCCAGCCCCAGGGACCCCATCCCCCAGGGCATGGCCACATTATTTGTCATTTTTTTAGATGGGGGGGCCACGCGGCCCCCCTCCTGAGGCCTTTATCAGCACAGGAACCCCACCCCCTGGGGCCTTGACTCTTTGTTTTTTTACTTAAATATTCAGGACCCCATCACCAGGGGCCTGACCAGCCTTTAGTTTTAATTTTAGAGGGGAACCTCCTCAGGCCAATTATGGCCCTGGGGACCCAGTCCCCCAGGGCCGGCCTTCCATTTTTTTTAAACATAATTAAATTAATGGGGAGGGTGGCTGAGTGGCCCCCCTCCCTTGGGCCACTCTTGGCCCCAAGAACCCCATCCCTCGGGGCCGGCCCTCAACATTGAGCCTGCTGGGGGAGCCCTAATGCCCCCGCTGACCCAGCCAGCTCCCCGCCTCCAGCGGAAGCTGGCATTGCTTTTGGGCGAGGGAAGCTGCTGACATGCAGCTCTCCTTGCCCAAAAGCAATTTTGCTTTGTTTCTTGGAAGCGAAAGCAGATTTTCTATGAAAAAACCATGGGTTTCACACACGTTGTAGTTAAAAATTAGCATTTAAAAAACCTTAGAAATTCACTGAAAAACCATAGGTTTCACACATATTATAGTTAGCTGGACATTTTACTCATACAAAACCATTGAAATTCCCCCGTTGTAGTTAACTATCACTTGCGCGCCCGCAATGCACTGCTGAGGACGTCACATATTACATCATGCATGACATGGTCAGTGACATCCCTCATGACATCACTGATGACATCTCAAATGACATCACTGATGACATCATCCAGTGAATGTGTGTCTTTCGGAAAAATAAATATTTTATATATATGGAAGAATAAATGTCTAAATGGATTTTTTGTGTGAAAATGATTGCATAACTGACTTATTAAGTGTATCTTAGTGAATACATGTATTAGCGAGCAATGTTTAAATATGTAAATATATGTATCAGTGTCTCACTTTCTCTATAAGTGGCTGCATGGGTTGGTGAGCAGCTACATGAGTGTCTATATGGGTTATTAGTTGTTTTTTTGAGTATCAGTATGAGTGTCTGTATGGTTCGGTGGGGAGTATTACTTAGCGCGTAGATGCATGAATGAGTGACTCACTGTTTGTATGTGTTTTGAAGACTGCATGTGTGCAGGACTGTATGGGTGTGTTATTGAGTGAATGACTTTCTCAATAGTATCTTTATGAGTGACAACATGTGTTTTAATCTACTATATGTGAGCATTGATGTATGTAAGTGATTATATGTGAGAGTGAGAGATTGGAAGAGTTCCTGTATAAATAAGTATGTGTTTCTATAAGTGGTTGTTCAAGAGAGCAAGTATGTGTACGTTTCTGTAGAAGTAAGAGTAGTGGTGTGTGTATAGCTGTATATGCAAGTAAATGGATGTTTTATAGTTTATTTGCATGTTTGAGTATGTGTGTGAGTAACTCTATGGATGAGTGTCGGTGTGTAACAGTATGTATAGGTGTATGAGTACATACGGTGATTGAGTACATGTATGAACTGTTGGTGAATGAGTGGATGTGTATGTAGATTTTGGAATTACTGAATAGGTTGTTGTAACTGATATCGGTATCTCCATTGTTTTGAAATGTTTAGTTTCTATTTTTCAATGTGTGGAGGTCTGCCACTCTTTCACAAGGATGATGTCCAGCTAACTATAACATGTGTGAAACCTATGGTTTTTCAGTGAATTTCGAAGGTTTTTTAAATGATCATTTTTAAATATATTAATAGCCGTATAGCCCAGCTACGAAGGGCTATAAGGCTATTAGAACAATCTGCCACTAAAGGGCAGAATGTTCCAACAAAAAAGAACAAAGCCTTATGGGAGCGTGAGGGGATTGGAATCCCCTCAGGGTCCTTGAAGCCTTTGTTCACAGCCAGAGCTGTAAACAAAGAATCATTTTAATGTTGGAGCTCCAGGCTTATACCAGCCATTATAAGCCCGGAGCACTCCATTGTTTTCAATGGAGCTCCCAACATTCCAATGTTCTAATGATTATTATATTTCTTTATTTTTATGCTAATTTCTTAAATTTTTATTATAAATATGTATATTTATTTTATTTAATAAATTATATTTTATATTCTTAATGTAAAATAATAACAAAACTATTTTATTTAATTAATAAACATTGTTTTCAATATATTAAAATAAAATTTTAAATAATTATATATTTTTTTTTTGGTAATCGCACCGTACGCGTACGGTAAGTCGCACCATACGTTGGACTGTAAATTGTCATCTGCGAGTATTGCGCATACGTTAAGCATACGCTTTCACGTTGCACGTTTGCATCTACGCTTCCTTCCGCGTGACGTCATCTACGGCGCTGCGAAAGTTTCTCATTGTTCAAAAACATATATTTATGTATTTAATGTGCATATTGAGGGAAGACATGTAGGATAATAATCAAACAAGTTTTTTAAAACTTTTAATACGCGTATATCACTTTTAAAAGCAATTATGCAAATTGCGGTGGTACGTCGTACGTACTCGCAACGTAAGAGCACCGTGAACGCACCATAAGAGTAAGCAAAGTCATGTGACTTTAAAAGAAGAGATTTGATTGGTTCATAATACTTCCTATTCCAACTGTTGAAAGAGCCCTCCCATTTTAATCATTCTTTCTTGATTTTCTCAGGAGAAGGATATCTTCTGTGGAGGCAGTGAGAAAGAACCTGGATGCACCATGGCTCAATTTTTAGACTCTTCTTCAGAGCGCTCCTCAGAGGAAGAATTTGTTCAGGAGGAGCCTCAACCTAAAAGAAAGGAGGCCATAATTTGGAAATTTTTCACCTACCCTGAAGGAGAAAAAAAAGTCAACGCCCCTAAGGCGACATGTAAAATTTGTGGCAGTACTTTGTCCAGGGGTAACCCAAATAAAAAATATTCTTTTGGGGCTGCAAGCATGGTGCGCCATGTTAAAAACGTACATCCCAACAATTGGGTGAGACAAGTTACCCAAAGATTGGAGTAGGAGGAGGGATCTGCTGTGCCAAGCACATCAATTGCACCACCACTACCGTGCACTATGATTCCCAGCATCCAACCGCAATTTAGAGATCTGAGAGTTCATTGCAACATTTGCAATCAACTAATAGCGTATGGACAACAATCCATTGAGCTGATTCTTTGGAAGAGGAGCCACAACTGCTGTCTTAATTTTAGTTTTTTTTGTTTTTTGTCCCTTGTGCACAGTTTTTTGGTTTAAAAAGTTAAATTTTTTGGTTTAAAAAAAACTTTAAAAAACTACATAAAACAACGAAGACAAAAAAAAAGTTCTTTTCAGAACTACCTCCACTGGTCAAAAAAAGAACTATATTTGTATGTTAGTGTGTAAAAGTTTGTCAGAATGAATGTATAGTTCATAAATGAATGAATGAATACATTAGTAGTGTATGGTGAATGTGAAAGTGCACAACTGTAAGTATGTGCTACAGCATAAATCTATAAGGTGTTTACCTATAGTATACTGTAGTACCTCCGAAGCACTTGAATGTAACATATGCACATAAATATGTTACAAGTCGATGCTTCAATTTGCACTACTGGTGAAACTGCCTGGATGAATTTGTATGTATTAGGGGCGGTTTTACAACCCCCTTGTGCATCTTTTACACAACCGTTTAATCACTTTTGTGATGCAGCAGTGGTGGAAAGGATGTGCCATGGTGTATGTTATTTACAATGTGACGTAATTGGAAGGTGCGTCACATTGTAAAGGCCTGCGCCAGAAGAAGGCTTTCCTGCACAGGTGGGGGTGTTCTGGCGCAGGAACGCATCCTAAAAGTAACTAAGTGAAATTTAAAAGATTTGATTCAGTCACTTTTCGGCTTATACTGCGTCAAAACCCTGCACCTGTTTGAAGCAGGTGTAAGGATTGACAAAGCATTATGAACATAAGGCCCAAAGAGCATTCCTGGAGCTGCATTGCACTTCCAATGCAAGTCAAGCAATGCACCATCTTCGCAGCACAGATACATTACATATCTGTGCCATTTTTGCCTCATAGAACACCACATTGTATATACGATGCATCCATGGTGGTGATGTCACAGAGCACAATAACTGTCATATCTCTGGGGATTTACCACTTATTGTACATCTACTGATTACTGTTTTAATGTAGTGAATGCCTTACTACACACTGATCAATGAGTCACTAGAAAACTATACCAAGAGTAACAGAGTGTTTGGTGGAAGTGAAAAGATAGAAACTGCAAAATTCAAGATAAATAAAACAAATATGCAGGTACATAGAACAGTGTATGCACAGTCTGTAGGAGTTTGATACACTGTACACCCTAAGGCCCACTTTGTACCATGCATACTTGAATACTGACATAGGCCTCATTTATGAGATTTTGCTGTGAAAAGTGCAGGAGGCCTTCCTACTGCACTTCCCTATGGCAAAAGAAAAAGGCAGGAATGCGCCTAACCTATAAGATACAGCGCATTCCTATTTTTTTCCCTTACGCCAGCGCACAATGGTATGCCTGCACCAACGCAGGAACCTTTGCACAATGGTGCAAGGCTGCCTGTGTTGCAAGGATGAATATTTTTGTACCGGTAAGGAAACCTTTCTGTAGAAAAATAATCACAAGAGACTATTCTTTTTTCTATGTGTGCTACAGAAAGCAGCACACATAGAAAACGAAAAAATGAAGAGAAATAAAACTATTTTTCCCCATTGTACCTTCCTTAAGCCTGCCCTGGGGAGCTCTCATCTCCAGGCTAGAGGTAGGGAAATGCCGCCTGTCTATCAGCTACAAAAAAAGTTCACTAAAAGCTTTCAGTGTAAATTGGGGGCTCTACAATTGCTTTTGTGGAAATTCCTTCATTTTATCATTTTTCCTAATACATAATTCAAAACTAGGTTTATTAACTATTTTCCTATTTAAAAAATATTATACAAAAACCATTCGCAACTACTTTATATGATTATATCAATGAAATTGCTTATATGAATTTTTAGTTTTACATTTTTTTGAAACATTTTCAAACCAGTCATTTTTTATCACTATAGAAAAAAACTAGGGCTATTATAATAAGATGAAGTACTAAACAAAGTACAAAATATCTATTCACCTTACCAATTTCAAAGTAGTTAATGTGTTGCAGTTAAATACAAAGAATACAGGTACACTCTGTATATATTTTTCTTAATTATTTGAAAAATGTTTAAAAGATACAAACCGTTTTTACAAACGTATGTATACCATGGACGTTCTCTTACTTCAGCTCTGTAGAACTACATCCCATTGAACATTTTTAACACTTATTCATACTTACCTTCAAAATAATAAATTTAAAAAAAATATATATTATAAATTTTGCATCTGTTGAAGACAAAAAAAACAATTACAATTTATCTTTTACAACACAAAATCATTTGTAAAGCATTTCAGATGCCTTTTTTGCTGTTCTCAGAATATATTGAAATTCACTTGAAACAGTGATTTCAATAGTACTCATCACATAACAGCGGGCAAAAAAAAAGACAATCAATAAGATTATCTTAAAAAAAAACATTCAACATTCTCAATAACAATCTAAAAAATAGAAATAAAACATATCTTAAATGTTTTTTTCCAAGAGCAATTTCTTACGTGAATATCACACATCCCAAACAATCTTAACATAACAAAACATTATGATTAATTTTCATACACTGTAAATAATAGGAAAGTCCGGACAAATCACTCGCAAACAAAAGATGAAACAAATACGGAATACATTGTCGAAATCTTGGATCTTCTGCATACAATCTTAATGTCTGGTATTCAGATGCAGGAATCTGCAGAGGTCGGTCATCATATCGTACTCCTTTTCCTGTACGAAACAAATGAGGGAAAGAACGAGCTTCCAAGCTTTTTTCCCATACACTAATGGGACTTCCCTTTGCTTCTTTCATTTGGAATAACTCTATAGTATTTCCCATCACTTCTTTGGAATGCAGTGGATGAACACTATAATGTTCATATATTTCTTCAGTTCTGAAGACATCCACTTTTTTAATTTGTCCAGATGGCAAGTCACTATCTTCTTGTACAGTTATATCTTCTTCACTCATAAACACGTCTTTATAATATTGATTATTTTTCATCAGATACAACGTTGCCTTTTTTACTTTCCTAACATTCACTAATTCCTGCCAGATTTTCTTATTCTTTGTAGGTACGCCATTAACAAGAATAACTAAAGGTTCATCTTCTACATTTTCTACACCAACTGTTTCAATATTTTTCTTGAAATTTAATGGAAAATACACAACTCTTCCCTTTAATCCTCTCTGTAAATCTGAAGGAGGCAATGTCCCTGTCTTAGGCTCCATACGAACAATAGCCTGAAAAGAATGCACACATTAAATAAGAATAGACTCCCCCCTCCCAACATAGAAAAGCCCCGGGGGTGGTGGTCCCTGGGGCTGGGGGGGGCTTGAGCCCCCCCACACAGGTTTTAAAAAAGAAAAAAAAAAGCCCCAGGGGGTGGCGGTCCCCGGGGCTGCGGGGCGGCCGTGAGCCCCCCGCACACTTAGAAAAAAGCCCTGGGGCCTTAGAGGCCCGCTATGACTAATAACAAAGCCCCACGGGGTGGTGGTCCCTGGTGCTGCGGGGGGCTCTATGCCCCCCCGCAATCACAATTACTTTCCCCCGGGGGGTGGCGGTCCCCGGGGCAGTGTGGGGGGGATTGGAACCCCCCCGCACTTTTTTAATCATTTTGCCCCCAGGATTTGGTCCCCCCGGGGGGGGGTTAATTTTTAAAAAAGCAGACCGGGATTTTTATTTATTTGCGGAGTTTGCGTACCTACGCTTACGCCTTGGGGGTCCTTGTGGGACCCCCTGAGCAGGGCTAGGGGGTCAGGGTGTTTCTACCCTGCCTCCTTTTTGCGTTTTCCATGTATGGTTCTCTGCTTTCTTGTGCCTCGGTTCTACCGAAGCGCAAGGTGGCTGCCAACACTTCTTGGTTTAGAGTGTTGACAGCCAGTTGACAGCCAATGACCATTCAGCCCGTGCTCGTAATGGTACGCGTACTGACCTGTGACGGTACGCATACTGTACAACTTCGGATATAGAGAGCAGAGGCAGAGCTTGTATGTATGCCTGGCGCTTCAGCTAGAGCTCAGGGTCTACTCTTTGTCAGTCTAGTGAAGCGTCAGAGTTGATTGCCGATTGCTGCGATCGCTGAACCGGACACGAGCAGGAAAGGAAAACGCGAAGGGAGACGCGAAGAAGCGGGCTTCTGACAGAGCTTGCCGCCTGCCGTGTGCCGCCTACCGCCACTATTCCCGCCCTTCCCCTCCCCCGCCCAGGGACCTCGGCAGGGCCGGGTACGGCTAACTGCGCGGTAACTGCGGTAACTGCAGGGAATAGCCGCTGGAAAAGCCGCGGCGGGGTGCAGCCACATCGGGCAGCCAAGTTGGGCGGGGCTCAGCCTCCTAAGTGCTCCACACCGGCTCCGGCTCCGTGAGCTTCAATAACTGCAAATGTGCTGCGATTGCGATTGCGATTGCAGTGCTTTAGGAGCTACAAAGTCTCAATCCTCAAAGCCTCAAACTACAAGCCACAAGCCACTTCTCTGCCATTACTTACCCCTCGTGCAGAAGCAGAAGCAAAAGATTGCACTAATGGCAGTAGACCTCTCAATCCCCACAGTCCGCTAATATACCAATAAAGCGAGGAGTAAAACTGCTTCAGGATCGCAGGATCTCAGCAGGGTTTGTGTAAAAGACGGGAAATCGGGACAACAACAACGTACGGCACAGGGCTTTATAGGGGCTCATAGAGACTGTGCATAGAGATTGATAAACTTGGAGAACAGCTGGGATCCATTGAGAACCACGGGTCCCTCTGATTGCCATGGATTGGGTGTGTGGAGAATCTCAGAAGGAACAGGGGACAACAGGGAGGAGTAGCCGGACTCTCAGATAAACCCCACCCTGCTTCAGGGTACAGAGAGGTGGTTGAGACCGGGTCAGGGATTGTTGACCATTGTTGAGACAAGGTAAGGATCTCTTACTATTTAAGGAGGTAGTGGTTTAGCCTGCTCATTACAGTGGCTGTAGAAGGGGGCTCAGAAGAACGTAGCGGGTCCTTTCTACATACTTCCCTCAAATCTATACCTATTACGCAAACGCATATTGTGAAATACAACTAAACTAGCAGCAAAGTAGCAACACCAACACCACCAACACCAAAAAAAATCCAATTAAGTAAGGTAGCTACCAGAAAATGCGTTCTGGTAAAGAAGAACTGTGGGCTCCCCTAAGAAACGAACTGGAAGTAATCAAGCATCCAACTCGCAAAAAAAGGCCCGTGTTAGAGCGCAAATAAAGGGGCCTACTCAGTCTCTAATTTCACCTATAGCAAGGATGTTTGAAAGATCAACAAAAATCCTACAGAAATTTGACTTCATGAAAGACCCAACAACTGCACTTATGACTATGCAATCAGAGCAAGAACTAAAATCATTACAGTCCCCACTCAAACCAACGAACAAAACAATAGGAGGTTTGGACCTAAACGTTGAAGTGGGAGTTAACATAGTTGCCAAACCTAATGAAAATTCAGAGGGAACAGACCTACGACTAGAACATCCATTGTACAAAATACTTACGCAAGAGATGAAAAGTAGAAAAGTGGAAAGCGCAGAATGCCTAGAGGATTGTAATCACCCTAACATCACACAGGTAGCTTTTAACGAATCCACCCCGATACCGATAGAGGCCAATGTGGTCATAAAAAAGAATCAAGGTTCCATACCTAATGAATTGCTACTGACACCTAAACCAGGGTGCTGAAATGCCCATGAAGGGAAAAAGTTTGTTCAGGTATTAGGAAACCAACATACAGACATAAATGGACGACTCAAATTGCAAAGTTACGACTCACAAGAATCAACTGAGCAGGAAAATACTATCCATCTACAGACCTTAGCAAGTACGGTGACCGTCCTGACTGGCTCAGAAGCAGTCGCTCCCCACGCTCCCTGGCACTGGTATCGTAGCGCTTCACTGCTCTTGGCTGCCATTACATTATTGTGCTCTGCTCCCACTGATAGCGATTTCAATCGTTAAAAATGTAATAGTGCCTGAGTAGTAGCGTAGCGCTATAGCGCATAGCTCACTTTGCATATATTTTGATTTGTGATTGATATTCTCGTAGCGCTTATTGCAAAGCTCGCATTGTTTAATAATATCATCTGTGCCTGATTGTGCCGGTGCCTCTGCCCACTTAATTATGATATCCCTGCTTGTGCTGTTTCGCTTTTGGCTTCCTGCCATTTTGTTGTTGTGCCTCCCAGCCCCTCTCTCCACCCCGCTCCCGCCTCCCAGCTGCCCCTCCCTCCCACTGAAAGTACCGGACTGACCCGCCTTATCCTGCGCTGTGACCGTCCTGACTGGCTCAGTAGCGGTCGCTCCCCACGCTCCCTGGCACTGGTATCGTAGCGCTTCACTGCTCTTGGCTGCCATTACATTATTGCACTCTGCTCCCACTGATAGCGATTTCAATCGTTAAAAATTTAATAGTGCCTGAGTAGTAGCGTAGCGCTATAGCGCATAGCTCACTTTGCGTATATTTTGATTTGTAATTGATATTCTCGTAGCGCTTATTGCAAAGCTCGCATTGTTTAATAATATCATCTGTGCCTGATTGTGCCGGTGCCTCTGGCCACTTAATTACGATATCCCTGCTTGTGCTGTTTCGCTTTTGGCTTCCTGCCATTTTGTTGTTGTGCCTCCCAGCCCCTTTCTCCACCCCGCTCCCGCCTCCCAGCTGCCCCTCCCTCGCTCCGCCCCCCCACTATCCATTTATGTTAGAACAGCCTTCACGCAGCGGACCCGCCCCATGCGCGCCGAAGGTGCGCCAAAGGTAAGCCCGTCTACGCCCGTCCGCGCCTGGACAGCGCCCAGCGCCAGACCCCTGGACCCCGCAAAATCCACTCCTCCCGCATAACGTACGACGCCGCAACCCTCTTAGTACTTAACCCCGGCCGACTCTCAAACTGCTACCAAGCCGCCCCTGGACTCATCCATGGACCCTTCACCTGCCACTCCTGCAAGTTCGATTGCGTCTGGACCCGCACCAAATCCACAAACTCCAAACAGAGCTCCGAAACTAACCACCTGAAGTGCATCCTGCTCAACACCCGCTCAGTCCACAGACATGCCATTGAACTTTGGAACCTACTCGACACCACATCGCCGGACATCGCCTTTCTAACAGAAACCTGGATGAACGCCTCATCAACGCCCGACATCGCCATAGCCATCCCGGATGGCTACAAGATCATCAGAAAGGACCGCATCAACCAAACAGGAGGAGGCATCGCCATCGTCCATAAGAGCACCATCCGCATCACGACCAGTTCCGACGATAACCTCGCAGCCGCCGAACACCTTCACTTACAGATCCACACCGACCCCAAGACCACACTCAGAGGCAACCTCATCTACAGGCCACCAGGACCCCGCACTCAGTTCAGCGAAGACATCACTGACTTCATCAGCCCACATGCCCTCCCCTCCGAGGACTACATTCTACTGGGAGACCTCAACTTCCACCTGGAAAAGAACAACAACAGCAACACCACCACCCTTCTGGACAACCTCACCAATCTCGGACTCAAACAACTTGTTAACACCCCCACCCACTATGCCGGGCACACGCTCGACCCAATCTTCACCTCCAGCAAGCATATCTCCTTCAATCACACCACAGCTCTCCATTGGAAGGACCACAGCTGCGTTCACTTCAACTACAAAAAAACTACGACCCACAACCACCCACAACCAATTCCCCGCAGAAACTGGAACAAAATTACCACCCACCAGCTCTTCACATCGCTCCACCTAAATCCTCCTGCCAAATCATCAGAACTCAAACCAAGCAGCCACCAACCTCACACAATGGATCACCCACAGCGCGGACGAATTAGCACCCTTGAAAAACCATCAAATGAAGCAAGGCAGCAAAAAAGCCCCCTGGTTCAATGATGACCTTAAGAAATCCAAGAAGATCTGTCGCACCCTCGAAAAAGCCTGGCGTAAAAACCCTACCACTGACAACCTGGCCACCTTCAAGAACGCCACCCGCAAACACCACCAACTGATCCGATCCACCAAGAAATCAGCATTCAAGGATCGACTCGACAATAATGCCACAACAGCAAGGAACTATTCAACATCGTCAAAGAGTTTACCAACCCCACCGCCGGCACCAACGACATCACTCCCTCCCAAGACCTCTGCGACTCTCTAGCCTTGTTCTTCCACAACAAAATCGCTGACATACATAACAGCTTTGGAGACCAGTCCACCTCACCCACCCCTGAACTAAAACCCCCCTCCAACAACCTTTACGCCTGGAACCCAATCACCACTGAAGACACCATCCGCCTGATGAACACCATCCACTCAGGATCGCCAACCGACCCATGTCCCCACCACATTTTCAACAAAGCTGACTCCATTATCGCACCCCATCTCCGAGAAGTCATCAACTGCTCCCTCAACTCCGCTACCTTCCCGGAAAGCTGGAAACATGCCAAACTCAGCGCCCTCCTGAAGAAACCCACAGCAGACCCCACTGAACTTAAGAACTATCGCCCCATTTCGCTCCTCCCATTCCCTGCCAAAGTCATTGAGAAAGCCGTCAACAGTCAGCTCACCGCCTTCCTCGAATCCAACAAATCCCTCGACCCTTCACAGTCTGGCTTCCGAGCCAAACACAGCACCGAGACCGCCCTCATCGCAGCAACAGACGACATTCGAACTCTACTGGACAACGGAGAAACAGCTGCCCTCATCCTACTTGACCTCTCCGCAGCCTTCGACAAAGTCTGTCATAGCACCCTTATACAACGCCTCAGCAACATCGGAATACAAGGAAAAGCACTGGACTGGATCATCTCGTTCCTCGCCGGAAGAACCCAGAGAGTCCGCCTCCCCCCTTTTAGATCAGAGGCCACCGAAGTCACCTGCGGCGTACCACAAGGATCATCTCGCAGTCCCACCCTCTTCAACGTATACATGAGTCCCCTTGCATTCATCACGCGCCAACAAAACCTCAACATTATCTCCTACGCAGACGACACCCAGCTGATCCTCTCCCTCACCAAAGACCCAAACACCACCAAAACCAACCCACACGAAGGGATGAAAGAAGTAGCCGAGTGGATGAAGAACAGCCGTTTAAAACTGAACTCGGACAAAACGGAAGTCCTTATTTTAGGATCATCCCCCTCCGCCTCGGACGACTCATGGTGGCCACCGGCCCTGGGAACCGCACCCATACCAACGGATCACGCACGTAATCTGGGCTTCATCCTGGACTCCTCCCTCTCGATGACCAGACAAGTCAACGCCGTATCATCATCATGCTTCAACATCCTACGTATGCTCAAAAAAATCTTCCGTTGGATCCCCACCGAAACAAGAAAGACGGTCACCCATGCACTGGTCACAAGCCGACTGGACTACGGAAACACCCTTTACGCCGGAACCACAGCCAAACTACAGAAAAAACTCCAACGCATCCAAAATGCCTCAGCCAGACTCATCCTAGACGTCCCCCGCCAAGCTCACATTTCCGATCACCTGAAAGACCTCCACTGGCTCCCCGTCAACAAGAGAATAACGTTCCGTCTCCTCACCCACGCACACAAAGCCCTCTACAACCTAGGACCTGAATACCTCAACACATGCCTGTCCTTCTACACCCCCACCCGCCAACTTCGATCATCCAATCAAGCCCTCGCCGCAATTCCACGCATCCAAAGATCCACCATGGGGGGAAGATCCTTCTCCTACTTAGCGGCCAAGACCTGGAATTCCCTCCCCCCCACCTCCACTTTACACAGAACCACCTCTCCTTCAGAAAACAGCTAAAAACTTGGATATTCGATAAGTAAAGTACCCCCCCCCTCCCTCAAGCGCCTTGAGACCCTCTGGGTGAGTAGTGCGCTATACAAATTTTAAACTTGAACTTGAACTATAAATACTGAAATAGGAAGCAAGAAACTATCATCTGCAAATGGATCTGCAATCACAAAGGATTGCGCTCCTATCAAATGGAGTGCTCCATCTTCAAATTACGCATCGGCACTTACACACAAAGATATTCCTGATATCAAAAGAAATGACAAAGATAATAACAGCACTTCAGGAATCAACTAACTAAATATCGAATACAACTCAAAAAAACAGAAAAAATGGATGCTGGAACAATATGGGATATACACTATAAAACATCAGTACTAGAGAGAGAGAGAGAATCTTGTTTATTTAGACCATGGTCTTTGAAACAATACAAAACAAAACACAATCAGAATCCAAGAAGTACGAACAGATAACATTTCTACTATATCATAAATAATTAAAATCAAGCAATATGTGCAACATATCATTTCTTAGGCCACGCCCACAGTTACAGTTACCTTCTGGGCCAATCAATACAGACTTTAATTTCCCGTCTATCTTCCAGAGGTTAATCCCCACCCGGAATCTTAGTATTTCATGTCTTAACCCTTGGTTAGGCAATATATCCAGATACGGGAACCAACCTTCATTTACCCAGGAGTTCTTTGACCACTGGACTGATTTTTTCTCCAACATGTAATCTAGGTCCTGTTCCCTTGAGAACAACTGGCCTTGTTCCCTAAGTGTACTCTTTGTAAAATCGCCTATCTGGGCGTTCTGGGTAAATTTCACATTAAGGCGCCCAGATACTTTCTGGAGAGTTTTTCTCACATCTTTTGCCCAGCCGAGATTACTTATTTGGATTTCCTCTCCACACCATTGAGAGACCTTAGGTGTCAATCCTGGTTCTTGGCGCTTCCAAAATCTTACCAGAGCCATTTTAGATTCTACACTCCAAGAAGTTAACCCTAGTTCCATTCAAATTGCTTAACCATTGTACAATTAGGTAAAGACAACAACATTTTTAAACTTTTTCCCTCTTCCTGATCCCATTCCTGTTTACCGCTCAAGTATAACACTTCTGCCCCATACAATACTTGGGGGGGGATCATTGCTTCAAATGCCTTTATCATTGGTTTGTGTGTCATGTCTCCATATTATTTATTAAACTTTTTTAGGCCACAGGTGGATGAAAAAGCTTTTGCCTTTTGAGCCTCCAAATGGGTACGCCATTTTAGCGCACTATCAAACCAGAGGCCTAAGTATCTATATTCCTTAACTGCCTCTAGTTTGTCATCACCCAAAAACCATTTGAAATTCTTCTTACTCTTTCCAAAACATAAAACCTTTGTTTTTTCCATATTTACAGTCAGTATTTTCCTATCACAATAGTGTTTAAAAGCAGTTCATTTCCCTTGGAGTCCTATTTCAGTTTGGTCCAGGATCACTAGGTCGTCAGCATATAAAAGGCAAGGCACTTTATGCCCATTCATTCTTAGACTTGCGCTTCTTTCAACTTCCAGTGCCGCGGGAAGATCTGCCAAAAAGATTGAAAATAGCCCCTGTCTAAGACCATTCCCCACTAATATCTTATGAGTTAGTGCCCCATGCGTATCTCTAATGGCCTGGGCCCAATTCCCACTATGAAGCTCTTTTAGGATCATCAACAAGCCATCCGGTAATCCATATTTTAACATATCTTCCCAAAGTTTATTATGATCCACAGAATCGAACGCTGCCCAGAAATCAACAATACAACAATGTAACTCGCCATTTTGTTCTATCGATTTCCGAGCCAGGGCCCATAGGGCGAAGCAATGGTCTATTGTGGGGTGGCCTTCTTTAAAGCCACCTTGTTCCACTGGGATAATTGCTCTCTCTTAGGCCCAAATCTTTAACCTACCTAATATGATCTTGGTAAAAAAATGTTCTCCAATATCGAGTAGATTAACTAATCTATAATTCCTTGGTGCGTTGACGTCCCCTTTTTTATGGATCGGTCTAATTATCGCACCCTTCCAACATCAGTACTAACTCTGGAAGCTTTTGCTGTTCAGTCAAATAAAATGGACATTCAAATAGACATTTTGGTTCTTATGGTCAATGCAGTTGCAGGAATTGAGAATAAACTAGCCGACCTAAATAACGTAATAATAAAAGTACAAAAGGAAAAAGCGCCTACTTGTACAGAATGCACATGTGCTCCAATAATAAACAAACTAGTACTTATACTGGAAGTTGTAAATACAATATTGGAGGATGCCAAAGAAGCTATTTAAAAAAGGAAAGCGAAAAATGGTAAGGAGGATGGATACCATACTAATAAAAGGGAATCAATGTCAGAAAACAAACAGGAGCAATCAATAAAATTGTCTATTGAAGATAGTAAAATGCCAAACGTGATTAATCAAGCAAACACAACCTATGATACAAGTGAATATAAAGCAAGCAAAAAACCAGCAGACTCGCCAAATAAACAGAACAAAGTAGACGAGGACTTGGTGGCTTTTGAACTAACAAAAAGACAGAAAAAGAAACTGAGGAAAGCAAGAAAAAGGGTAAATAAGGAAAGCTTTACGCTTACTGAAATTGAAATAGCTAAACCCTATAAAGAAAGAGCAAGAACTCCAGAACCCAAATACTCCAGAACCACAAATACTTTAGAACAAAAGAACAAAAAGAAAAAAATCACCATATGGGGGAGTCAATGGGACAGCCCAAACAAAAGTGGCAAAAAACAGTGAAGGAGAGGACAAATATTATGATATCTTCTCTAAACCATCCGCTCTCAGTTCCACACATAGACTGACCAAAAGTAATACCAATATTGTAACTGAAACTTCTGACCAAACCTCCTGCCCTTGTGAGGTCGAACAAAAAATAGAACAGGAAGCACAAATAACAAACAAAATTCATGCAAACAGCTGTATAATAAAAGATCTCACTCTTTCTGGCATCCAAAGCGATCAAATCCATAGTATGACTAAGGAAAATATCGCAAGGCCAATACGGGAGTCTGGAACCATACTGTATAATGAGAATGACGCACAAAGTGACAGGCGTCCACCAAACCAAAACCTGACCGAGCAACATGAAAACAATTCATCCAGTCAACTCAGAATTTGGAACAAACAAGATGTTCTCCCTGAACGGAAAGAAATGGGGAATATCGGAGTAACGTTGAATTGTTCCAAAGAAAAAGAAACAACTGACGATTTGATGTATGAAAAAATGCAAGCTAATCTAGTCATTGTAAGAAGAGGTCAGAGTAGGCAGATCACTTACACAGAAAACGGAAGAACAAGGGAAAAAATACGTGACACAATGCCTCATAAAAAAAGGACCATACAACTAGTCCTTAAGCCACTTTACGAATCAAGAGGATCACACAACATTCTAAACAGAGGAAATATCCTCCGGTTAATGAAAAACTTACCAACTCTTGAAAGGATATCAACAGAAGACATTGAAACAGTGGGCTTTCAGCCAAATTCGGAAGGCACACTGCCACTAACATTGATAACAGTACCCACAGGACCAATAGCGGACTCTATCCTGAAAGATCACGGACGTTTTCGTGATTGGGGTATACTAATAAGTCACCTCCGCCAAAGGTCTATCCAACACCCCTTTTAAATACTGGAAGCAATACAAACAAATCCCAATCTGGTGTAAGTAACACCGTTTTCTCCATATTAAAAAATCCTTTGGGAAAAATAAATCATGAAGCCAAATCCTGTTCTTTCCCATTAGAGAAAGGGTACAGAAAAGAGGCAAACGAACACTGGATTATGGCATCCCTCCATGGTACAAATGAGCACTGACAACCCCTACCACAAGAGCTACTGCAAGAAAAGCCTATGGTTTTTTACTAAATTGAAGATATTCTCATGGAACATAAATGGGATCTGTGGACAATGGAAGGAAGCTAAAATTCAAGGATTCTCAACTCAAAATCACATAATACTACTGCAGGAAACATGGGCAATAGACCCATTTATGTTAAAACATCACACGGGATACTTCGAACCAGCCGTTAAATATCAGAAATTTGGACGCCCCTGTGGAGGTCTAGCAATTTTCGTATCGAACGACCTAGATGCAAAACATGAGCTAATTCATACGAACAACTCAAACCTCCTCGCATTAAAAATTTGTTATAAAGCTTGTAAAAGTATGCCTTATAAAACTCTAACCCTAGTTAACGTTTACATACCACCGAAACGGACTTTAAAGAAAGTGGTGACCACTGCCCTAAACAATTTATTATTGGAGCAAATTTTGGAAGAACCACTGGCTGACTATATTGTAACAAGGGACTTCCATACAAACTTGTTAATGCCCTTAGTACGGAGCGACTTTGTCCAATCTCAAAATCAACAATGGGCAATCCCTGACCCAATAACGGAACATAAAACCGTCACTCAACAAAATAAAACAGGGGTAACCTTGGTGAAGGACATGGAAGCGCTGGGCCTCAGGATATTAAACTGCAGATTTCCAACGGAGTCTACACTGGCTTGTTCATTTCACTCAAGAAATAGTAATTCACAAATTGACTATACGTTGACGTCTTTATCTAGTTTCAACAAGGTGATATCTTATACCTTGAACAAAGTTGCGGACAGCGACCATAATCAGCAAATTATTGAGATAAATATATTGTGTCCAAAATCTGAGATCTTCAGGACAATCCCAGGCCAGATCTGTACCATTAATTACAAGAAACTCATATGGAAACCCGTGAATACAGATGAGATCATGGCAAGGGCAAAAAAACTAGTGACAGAATCTATGGACGTTAAAAAAAGGACAAATCTCATAGATCGATGGGAAAACTTCACCCACAAAGTAGTCACTGATAATATCAAAACAACAGGTTTACAAAGGAGGGAAGGGGCTCAAAGCGAAAAAAGAGAAGCCAGAGAAACTTACATCTTTCTTCCATACACTATGGGGAAACTCAGATGTACACAAAGTCACCGCACAGCAAAGAAATAGTTGTTTTACTGAGAAATACAAACCGTAGCTTAAGGAAATTGATTTGAAACGAAAAGAGGAAAGCAAAACAAAATCTATGGACAAAAATATTCCACGCAAGCACATTAGCAAACTCAAGGGAGTTCTGGAGATTAATTAACGGCCTAGCTAGACCGAATAAATTTGGAATTGGAACCAGTCTATCCGAAGAAGAATGGGTGACGTTTCTTAAAACACATCTAAATCTAAATCAACCGACTCAGATACAACGTACTGCCGACGCAAGTTCCACAAAAGTCGACAAAGAAGGAGATAGTGAGATTTTATTAACCAATAGTCAAGTGGCAAGATTGATAAAAAAGCAAAAGGATGGTGCCCCTGGTCCGAATGGCATCCCTTTTACACTTTTCAAAGAAGCGCCAGATTTCTGGTCAGTTTACCTTACAGAAGTTTTTAACGAAGTAATCCAGAGTGGCCAAATTCCGAAATCATGGAAAGGATCACTCATAACACCCATATTTAACCCCTTGAATGCTCATGATGAGCTGAGCTCGTCATGAGCCACGGCGCTCCGGTGCTCATGACGAGCTCAGCTAGTGTTAAGATCTAGCAACAAATCATTGCTTTCACCTCTTAGAATTCATACCACTAGAAAAGGAGGAAGGTATTTTTCCTTTCTTGCCCCTGTGTCCTGGAGCAAAATTTATTTAAACTTACGGACTATCACTGATCACAACTGCTTTCGCAAGAAGCTGAAGTCATGGCTATTTGACCACTAAACGAGAACTCTTTTAGAGCCGCCTGCAAGCGCCATAAGACTTCCGAGTGATATGCTCGCTGTACAAATGTCCCTGATTTTATTTTATTTGATCATAAAGAACAATGATAGATTCGGCCCAGATCTGTGACCGGGGGTGCGTGTCTGACAGATTTTAGTGCTCCATCCATCATCTACTTGTGTTTGCTAAGTGTGTGATCAATCAGGCAAATCAGGAGGGAATGAGCAGATCAACAAATGGTAATTGTGATAAACGTTGCTAATGCAATGATAAAGGAATTACATAGAGAATGCTGCAATGAAACAAGGGAGGAAGAACCCCGACTAGAGAGAACAGTAGAACCCAAAATGTTGTTTGTTTTAACAAATTGTTCACTAAATCTCCCAGAATACAGCATTATCAGCAAAACCTGGGAGAGCATATAGATAGATATTGAGAAAGGACTAATTAGCTGTGATGAAGACCAGGAGGATAAAACCCGTCTGCATTTTATGTTGCTCCTACTTGTTGTTATTAATATTGAATAATCCAGTTATGTACCATTGTGTGTTAATAATTTGAAGATGTGGTTGATCTATGTGAGGGCATCAGCTTTTAAGAGCGCACTGTAACCTACAGACAGGCTCAATTATTTTCTATGTGAGGTACCTGGGAGTGGCTGTGTGTTAGACTTACACCAAGGCAGAAGTGTAGGATATTCACTACTGTCTTTGGAGCTTTTTGGCTCTAGTAACTGTGTAGTTTGTGAATAGCAGAACAACAATGGATGTACTATTTTGTGGGTGGGCATTTGAAGTTGCATATCCCTCCCTAAATACCTTTCCTCAATCTCTCTCATTTAGTAGTATATGTTACCAATGTTCCAATGACTTTTTCCTTGTCCCTCCCACATTTACTACTAAATTGCAGACCTACATATGCTGACATCTCCACAAGTGTGACAGAGACCTTTGCAAAGAAAAGATAGTGGTGGAAACTCCATAAGTATATTAGTGAATTGAATGTGTACTAGGTGGTAGTACTACTGTCTTATTCTGCTTCACTTACTAAAAACTGCAGTTTTTTATTATGCCCCATTTTCTCTATATGAAAGTATCGCTTCTAAAATTTAGGTGTGATATGTTTTAATCTTTTTATGTGCGGAAACTCAACCCTAACTGTGGAGTTCCCGCATCCATAAACATTCTATTAAATTTAATTTTGTGAATTCCATATAAGTTGTGTGTAAGTTTACCTTTGTGAATCAGGCCCTTAGTGTGTTAGCTCTACTTGTTTTTATCAATCATGATTTAGGTAAAAAATGTAAATAAATAGAGGCCATTCTTATTTCCATTCCATACTCAAAGACAGTTTCATTTAATTTAAAAACAAAAAACATATCAGTCATCAAAAATAAAAAGCTTTACAAGAACAGAAAGAAGCATTGACAAAGCTAATCAGTACACTTGGTAAAGTGTGAGCAATGTGATTTATTTAGCCAGAGCTTAATTACTGCATGACTCCACCTCCTTGCCATCACCTACATCCCTGTGGACCTGAACACTGGCAACATTAGGTTTGCTTAGGTTGCAGACTTTGGGCTCCCGGGGCACTGGTCCTCTATTTCCTTGGTGCCCAAACAGTTGGTTCTTCTGCTTACTTGGGAAATCACCAGTCCAATAAGCAGCACTAGCAGTGCTAGGGGGTCTGAAATCCAAAACAAAAACTCATATTAGGAAGAAGTCTGAAACAAGCAATTGCTCTACCAAAGACATTCACAGTCTTTACTCTCCTCTAAAAGAAGCCCAAATCAAGCAAATGCCCCACCAAATGAAGCTAAAGCACCCACAACTTCCCTTTAACAGAAGGTTAAATCATGCTAAACTTCAACTGGGAAGAAACCTGAAACATGTTAAACCCTGCCAAGAGAAGCCTACAACAACTGGAACCTCACATGAAAATAAGACAAAAAAGCACACCCCTACCTAAAGAAGCCAAAAAAGCCATAACACCTTTGCAAAAAGATCAAAAATAAGACAGGCACGACCAAAGAGGGCTAACACATCACTGTGGAGTATTGAGATGAAGGGTGCAAGGGGAGTGATAGTATATCAGAAAAAGTGAAAGGGATCACTAAAGAAGTCATGCTATTAAGGGGAAAAACACAGAAACTCCCCATTACCTGTCACTACAATTGACATCACAGCATTTCCCATCATGTATCTGCACAGGCAGTGGCATCTCTGATTTCAAGCCAAAACCATCTTTAAAAGAAGAAGCCAAGCAAGACAACTTAATTTCCAATCATCCATCTGCGCTTAAAGGGACATCACTGCCACTGCCAATCATCCATTTGCACAGGATGTGACATCACCGGATTTCCTATCACCCATCCACACAGGAAGTGACATCATTGTCATACTGCCCACCACCCCATTCTCTTCTCCCCCCTCCCAGGGCCTACTTTATGGTGGCTGCCATGCAGATGCACATTAGATGCTCACAGCAGGTGTGCTCTTTGTGTAGCAAAGGTGCTCCAAAGGCAAACCAATCTGCATCCATTCATACGTGGAACACACCCTGGAATCCTGGTCCTCTGCTACTCACTGCTACCCAGCTACAATCCTCCTTGCTCTAAACCCTGATCATGAATCACCACACTGCTGCCACATCACACCACACAACACAAGAGGAACATTCACAAGCCCCTCCTGCAAGTTTTCATACACTCTCCCACTCCCTACTTCCATAAACTCCACAACAGCAGCATCCCACTCTCTCACATTACAACAAGCCAACCACCCACTCAAGCTCACAGACTCCAGCCTGTACCCACACAACACACTTGCATGCATGCTCTGCAACACCCGCTGACTCACCAAGCATGCCACAGAGATATGTGACCTACATCATGACCACACTCCAAACCTAATATTTCTCATGAAAACATGGCTGAACCCAATCTCTGCCCTAGGTATTGCTAAAGCCATCTGCACTGTCTACAAGACCGCCAGGCAAGACCATTATCACAAGCCTGGAGGGGGAGGTTCCATCATATTCAAAGATACTATCAGCTGCACCACACACATTGACACTCCCGTCAGCAACAGGAAGCACCTCATATTCAAAATACCATCACAACTAAATTCTCTTTGGGTGTAATCCTTGTATACAGACTACAAGGACTGAGCACCAATTTCCTCAGTGACATTAGGGACTTTGTCAAGCCTCTTTATCAATACCAGCACCTTGATCCTCCTGGGAAACCGTTACTTTCTCCTAGAAGACTACACCAAGACAAAGTCAATAGCCCTTCTTAAAAACCTCAGAAACCTTGGCCTCACCCAGCATGTAACTAAACCCATCCATACATATGCTCACTTTTTTCCTCAATCAACATCACAGTCAACAAGCCAGCAACTATGACCCGGACAGACCACACCCTTGTCAGTTTCGGCATATCCTTTCAGTACCACCGTTTGACCTATCTGCAACAGCTAGAAAAGCATCACAGAAGAGGAATGGGTATTTGCCCTCTCCAGACACTGGCCTGAGCACAACAGCAACTTGCTGAAAGCCATCACTAACCTCAACATATGGATCATCGCCTGCACCAACACCCTGGCTGGCCTCCAGAGCCACCCTGCGGCACCTAGTGCACACAGGAATGCAGACTGAAACACCACTGCAAGCAACTGGAGTGCAAATGAAGAATAGGTCAAAACACCACAGACAAAGAGATCTTCAAATCCACCCTAAGACACTATCACCAGGAAACACTGAAAACCAAGAGCACAGCTCTTGTAAATCGTATCAACTTTTTTTTTATTGAGGTCAATTCAAATTTACAAATTCATCCATATATCACAGTGTCAATATCAAGTAATGCACTTCTGATCAATGAATACAACATGCATATTCAGGAGTAAAGAGGAATACACAATCAGAATAATACCCAGCGTAACTTTTGACTAAAAATCATAAGGGACCCAATGCAGTACAAAATCTCATTTTAAGAGCAACTAAAATGTCTATAATGCATTAAAGTGCAAATCGGATGAAATTATACAGATATATCAGCAGTCAGAGCTTCTGGTAGTATTTCATTATAAAAGACCAAATAAAGTACTGCCTTTCTTTTTAAGAGTGACTAAAGTGTCTGTAATACATTAAAGTGGAATAAAATATATGAATATATCAACAGATGAAGCTTCTGATAGTGTTTCATCATATTATCAGTCCATCCATGGTAACTTTGGACAAAAAATGATAACAGACCCAATATATAGTGCCAATTCTCAATTTAAGAGCAATTAAAATGTTTATATAATGAATTAAAGTGCAAATCGGAATAGAGTATACAGACATATCAGCAAAAAGAGCTTCTGATAGTATTTTATCATAAAAGAATAAATACAGTACCGGCATTCTTTTTAACAGTGACTAAAGTGTCTGTACTGCATGAAAGTGCAATAAAGTATACACATATATCAACATATGAAGCTCCTGATAGTACTAAGATGAACAAATGGGAGAGCTAGGACCTTGTGTGGGCCGTCCTTATCCCATGGTAAATATTGATAAACAAGTGGGACGGACCTGTCTAGCAGTTTGTCTGACACCAAAGTGCCTGGCACCACAAGGGTTCATTAGAAGAACCCTCACACCCCATCCTTGTTGGTGTCATGCTTTATCATTGGGTTCCCAGCTGAGTAGCCGAATGCTTCTCAGCTGTTCTGCGACACCTGATTACAGTGGAGTATGAGTGTGATGAAGTAGTGTATTAAAAATACCTCTGGGTCTCTAACTGATATTTACTTAATTCCCAGAGGTCCAGGGTATATTTTAAATAAATGAGTGGATAACGTAGAAGACGGTTAGTTGCGTCTTAGTTATCTGCTAGGTCAACACGTTTCAGCCCGTAAAAAAAATTGAATAGGGCTTTCATCTTGACCTTTCTTACAGTAAATTAAAATTATGGTGAAAGTGAAAAAAGTATAAAGTGAGTGGCAAAAAGATTTTTAAACCACGTGTATATACATTTTGTAGAACACAAACTAAGGTGTGCTAATTATGCTCTGTGGACTGACCGTAATTTGCGTCCACCAAAGAAATTATAAGACAGGACAATACAAAATGTAACATAAACAAGCCTGCAATGCATTAAATGTTCTTTCCATCATTTATTTACAATATGGTGGTGTTTTGCAGCACTCAGTGTCATACAAACGTGTGGCGCCAATCATACACAACTCATGCACTCCAAATGCTATTATGAGTGGGGTAAACATGGATGTTATAGGGCTAGACAAGGCACTGAATTTTAATTGTATCATTACAGTTTCATTCTGCATGATGGGTGAGGCACAGAAAAAACGTGAATGCTCAGTAATTTACATCCTACTTGCGGCGATCGAGAAATCACGTGCTGTCTAGTGAAAGTGCGCCGTGCATGCTTTAGCTCTATCAATCTGATAGGTGATAGGCAATAGGCAAGGCCTGTGACTTTTGTGTGGACCAATCAATCAATCAATCAATCAATCATATCATTTGTAAAGCGCACTACTCACACATGAGGGTCTCAAGGCGCTGGGGTCGGGAATGCTGCTACTGCTCGAAAAGCCAGGTCTTGAGGAGCTTTCTGAAGGTCAGCAGGTCTTGGGTCTGCCATAGGTGGATGGGGAGGGTGTTCCAGGTCTATGTGGCGAAGTGGGAGAACGATCTGCCGCCTGAGGTCGCTCTGCGGAAGCGGGGGACTGTAGCGAGGGCGAGGTCGGCGGAGCGGAGCTGGCGGGTGGGGGTGTAGAAGCTGAGTCGTCTGTTGAGGTACGTTGGTCTGGTGTTGTGGAGTGCCTTGTGTGCGTGGGTGAGCAGCTTGAAGGTTATCCTCCTATTGACCGGGAGCCAGTGCAGGTGTCTCAGGTGGGGTGTGATGTGGCTGCATCGAGGGATGTCGAGGATCAGGCGTGCAGAGGCATTCTGGATGCGTTGGAGCCATCTCAGGAGTTTGGTCGAAGCTCCTGCATAGAGGGTGTTTCCATAGTCCAACCTGCTGCTGACAAGGGCCTGGGTGACTGTTCTCCTCGTTTCAGTGGTGATCTACTTGTAGATGCTACGGAGCATGCGGAGGGTGTTGAAGCAGAAGGAGGAGACGGCGTTGACCTGTTTAGTCATGGAGAGCGTGGAGTCGAGGATGACCCCTAGGTTGCGTGCATGGTCGGTGGGTGTTGGAGCGGTTCCCAGTGCGGTCGGCCACCAGGAGTCGTCCCAGACCAAAGGGTTGGATCCAAGGATGAGGACCTCCGTCTTGTCCAGGTTCAGCTTCAGTCGGCTGTTCCTCATCCATTCAGCAATGGCCTTCATTCCTTCGTGAAGGTTGGTTTTTGCGGTGTGGGGGTCCTTGGTGAGGGAGAGTATCAGCTGGGTGTCATCGGCATAGGAGAGGATGTTGAGGTCATGCCGACGGGCGACGTGGGTGAGCGGTGCCATGTAGATGTTAAACAGGGTTGGACAGAGGTATGAGCCCTGGGGTACGCCACAGATGATCTCGGTGGCTTCGGAGCGGAAGGGGAAAGGCGGACGCTCTGTGATCTGCCGGAGAGGAAGGAGGTGGTCCAGTCCAGGGCCTTTTCTTGGATACCAGCATTGTGGAGGCGTGTTCGTAGTGTGTGGTGGCAGACCGTATCGAAGACGGCTGACAGGTCCAGGAGGATGAGGGCCGCCGTTTCTCCGTTGTCCAGCAGGGACTTGATGTCATCGTTGGCGGCGATGAGGGCAGTCTCGGTGCTGTGGTTGCTAGGGAACCCGGACTGGGAAGGGTCCCGGATGTTGTTCTCCTCGAGGTAGCGGGTCAGTTGTTCGTTGACGGTCTTCTTGATGAACTTTGCCGGAAACGGGAGCAGGGAGATGGGCCGGAAGTTCTTGAGGTCCTTGGGTCCGCCTTGGGTTTCTTGAGTAAGGCGTTGATCTTGGCGTGCTTCCAGCTGTCCTGGAAGGTTGCTGTCTCGAAGGAGGTGTTGATGACTTTCCGGAGATGGGGTGCGATGGATGTGCTGTCTTTGTTGAATATGTGGTGTGGGCACGGATCTGACGGAGATCCGGAGTGGATGGTGTTCATGAACTTTTTGTGTGTCATCGTCGTTGATGTTGGTCCAGTAGGGCAGGCGGTTGGCGCGGATGGTGGTCGTGGGGGCAGAGGTCTCAGTGGTTGTCGGGGCTGTCATGGCGTTGAAACTGTGGTGAATGGCTGTGATCTTGTGGTGGAAGAAGGTGGCCAGTGAGTCGCACAGGTATTGCGAGGGTGGGACGTCGTTGGTGTTGGAGCTGGGGTTGGAGAGTTCATTCACGATGTTGAAGAGCTCTTTGCTGTTGTGCGTGTTGTTGTCTAGGCGGTCTTTGAAGGAGGCCCTTTTGGCGGATCTGATGAGGTGATGGTGTCTGCGGGTGACATTCTTGTGGGCAGCGTGGCTGTCCGGTGTTCTTTCACGGAGCCTGATCTTCTCCAGCTTTAGGCAGGTTTGCTTGGAGGCCCGGAGGTCTTCAGTGAACCAGCTGGCTTTCTTGTTGGTATGATTGTTGGAGGGTTTCTTGATCAGGGCGAGGGTGTTGGCGCAGTCGTCGATCCACTGTCTGAGGTTGCGGGCGGCGGTGTTGGAGTCGGTATGGGCGGCGGGTGGGCTCTGGGCAAGGGTGGTGGTTAGCTGGTCTTCGGTGACTTTGCTCCAGCAGCGGTGAGGCATCTGTTGGGTGCGGTGGTGCATGGTGGGTTTCTTGAAGGTGAAGTGGATGCAGCGGTGGTCGGTCCAGTGAAGTTGGGTGGTATGGTTGAATGAGACGTGGGGGCTTGCGGAGACGATGGGGTCAAGCGTGTGACCGGAGGAGTGGGTGGGTGTTGTGACGAGTTGTCTAAGTCTGAGGTTGGCTAGGTTGTCGATTAGGGTGGTGGAGTTTGTGTCGTCATTGTTCTCGAGGTGGAAGTACAGGTCCCTGAGGAGGATGTAGTCCATGGATGCGAGGGCGTGTGTGCTGACGAAGTCGGCGATGGAGTCGCTGAACTGTGGTCGGGGTCTGGGCGGTCTGTAGATGAGGGTTCCTCCGAGGGTGGTGTTGGGGTCGGTGTGGATCTGGAAGTGCAGGTGTTCGGCGGTGCTGAGGGTGTCGTCGGTGTTGGTCGAGACTCTGAGAGTGTTCCTGTGGACGATGGCGATTCCTCCTCCCGCCCTGTTGGTGCGGTCCTTGCGGGTGATCTTGTAGCCTTCCGGGACGGCTATGGCTATGTCCGGTGCGAGGGGGGGTTCAGTCAGGTCTCCATCAGGAAGGTGACATCTGGGGAGGTTGAATCGAGTAGGTCCCAGAGTTCATGATTTCGGGTGGAGCGGGTGTTGAGAAGGATGCATCTGAGGTGGTTGGGTTCTTTCCTGGTCGGCAGCATGGTGGGGCGGATGCTTGTGAAGCTGCAGTTCCGGGAGGAGAAAGCTCTGTGAGTGCGCTTCAGGGCGGCCAGGAAGCAGGTGTGTGCTCGTCCGGTGTCGAGTGCGTGGAGAGTTCTGGCATCGTAGCGGTGTCGGGCGTCATGGTGTTCGTGGTGTCCAGGGGTCCTGGCGCTGGGCGCGGTCGAGGCACCGACGGGCACAGACAGACTTGCCTTACGTGCGCCAGAGGCATGCCCGCTGAGCGCGGCCGGCGGCTTCCATATGAGGGGATGTGGGAGGGAGGAGAAGCTGGGAGGCGGCAGCGGGGCGGCGAATGGGATTGCAGGTGGGCGGGGCCGCAGGGACGCAGCGGCGGGAAAAACGGGCGGGGCCGCGGGAGAACTGGGCACAGGAAGGAAAAACAAGTTTAGGCAAGAAAACAAGTACAGGCACAGAGGAATAAAAACAAGTCTGGGCAAGAAAGCAAGTTAGGCACAGGGGAATAATTTTGAGGAAAGGGTTATAATTACGTTGTTTACGAAAATATAATGTAACTCTGGTCCCGGGAGGGGAAAAACCCTAATATCACTCTCTGTTAGGGGAGGTAGAGAAAATGCAGTGATTAGCACTTCCATGCCCGTCTGTAGCGAGTTTCAGGAGGAGGGAGGAAGGAAAAATGAAATCCGGCTGTGTGGGAAGGTCGCACTGTCCGGCTAGTGTTGAGTGGACTTACTTGATTATAGGAGCTCACCCGCATCTCCACCTACTCCGGTCTCCACGGGTACAGGAAGGTTCCCATGTGGAGTACCGGTGCTGTTACTTGTACTGCCATTACACGGGGAAGACGGTTTCAGTCAGCGTGTCACATGCGTTGCGAGCTCGTGGGCATACCACGTGTATGAACTAGATTGCTAACCTGCATAACGTGGTGTGCAGGAAGTAAGGTACCTTTTTGTGCGCATCACGTGTGACGCAAGGTGGTGATCGCTTGTCATTTGCGGAGCCTGAATTCATTGTTTGTGCTCCCGTATTTTACATGGTGACCCTGTTAAAATTAAAATAAAAATACGGTGAAAGGGGGATCAAATAATATATGTTAAATGGTGGGAGTGAGTATGCTGGAAAAACAATTGTGCCCTAATTTACAAGGGTCAAGTGTAGAGATGCACTGTGTTAAGTTTGCGCAACTATATGAGCCAACATATGGTACATGCAGCCAGTTTGTATGCTCATGATATTATTTCTGGAGACCATGTACGATGAGTAAAACTAGTTCCTAATAGTGCAGTTACGTAGAGAAACATATGTATGTAATAGAGGTATACGCCATAATGATAGTTTTGGTAGCAGGAGACTCGATGTTGATCCGAGTGACCCACAATTATTTGAAATGTTTTTTCAAAATTGGAAGCTATCTATAGGTCTAGAAGGGGTGGTGCTATCAAAATCCTGTGATTGCCTTCTCAAAGGGAGTTACTTGATTACAATTCTGCTCTATATCAGAGTAGCTGGTTAGCAGAAATGTATGCCAGTCAGTGTGTGGGCACAATCATTTATTTAGGCTGTTCCACAGAATGTTTTCATTCATCCAATGGAGATGGGTGGACAATCGGTATATCCATCTTTTTCTTTCTCCAGAAGTTGTTGTTGGATGTTGTTGGTAGTGATTTTCAGATGCTCAATAATGGACTAATCCATGTAATTTTGGTATGGCCCATCTCTAGAAAGTGGTTTGTCATCCGTGTTGTATTTCGTTTACACTGAATATTACCTCTGTGTTCGCAGATATGTGTCTTTACTCTCCGACTGGTCATGCCAACGTACCTTAAGCTAAAGAGCCACCTGATTAGGTATATTGCATTGGTGGTGTTGCAATTTGTGTGTTTACGTATTTCCCACACTTTGCTAGGTTACAGATTCAAAGTTTTTGTGGACTTGGTTAAATGACACACACTGCCATCCCCATAGGGGAAGTAGCCTGTTACTCTTGGAAGACCCCATGCATTTTGTATGGTGTTGATTTGTTTTGTCTGTTGTTGCGGTCTGGTCGAGACTAAACTATCCTTGAGGCTTCCTCCCTTCCGGTATGAAAACAAGGGTTTTTCCTATTGTTCGTTGCCTGACTTCAGTATTTTCCAGTGTCTTTGAATGATGTTGGATACTTTGTTAGATACAGCATTGAAAGTGGTTATGCAGGTGAGAGGAATTGTTTGTTCGGTTGGTGGTTTTGGTTCCAGTAGTGCCTCTCTGTTCTGGTTGCGCGTCCTTTTCTTTGCTCTTTCAGTGATCCTTCTAGGATAGCCTCTTTCTTTCAGTTTGTGTGAGAGAGTTTCTGCTTGATTCTTAAAATCATGCAGATTGCTACAATTCCTGCGTAGCCTCAAGTATTGTCCATATGGCAGATTTTCTCTGGGAGTCCGAGGATGGAAACTGTTATAGTGTAACAGAGAATTCTTTGCGGAGGCTTTGAAGTGTGTTTTGGTCTCCAGTTTTCCATTGGAATGGGAAATATCTAAGTCTAGAAATGTTATTGCTCTCCAACTCTCAGTATGGGTACATTTTAGATTGGGAACTCAACCATTTATCCACATGAAAAAGGATTCAAGAGATTCTTCTGTGCCTTCCCAAATGAGAAGGACATCGTTGATGTATCTCTTATAGAACAGTGTATTGGTTATAGGTGAATTGTTGGGATTGAACAGGTGCGTAGTTTCAAACTTATAGACATACAGCCCTGCCACACTAGGAGCAAAGGTGCTGCCCATTGATGTATCGTATGTTTGTAGGTACAGCTGTCCTTTGAATTCAAAATAGTTTTCTTTTAATGGGAGATTGTCACATGCAAGGATGAAGGATTTTGGAGTTTTGTGTTCCCAGTTGATGGTATCAAGGGAATTTTCCAATACCCTAAGTGTATCGTCTTGCGATAGGCTCATGTATAGATTTCCTATATCCAGGCTTACCAGGAAAGATGTGTTGGGATCAAAGACAAGGCTTTTGATCTGTCCAAGAAGATCTTTAGTATCTTTGAGATAGTTAGTGGTAGCCTGTACAATGGGTTGTAGGTAGAAGTCGCAAAATTAAGACAGTGGTTCAAGGACATATCCAATGCCCTACACTATTGGGCGTCCTGGTGGTGGTATTCTGTTTTTGTGTATTTTGGAGATGGTATAGAAATATGAGATTCTGCCTATAGAGGTTGTGAGAAATTGTGCTTCTTTTTTGCTGATTTGTCCACTTTCTTCTGCTTCCTTCACCATTTCCTGAATGGTGATCTACAGTTTTCCCATATGGTCATCTTGCAATGGTAAGTAATTACGTCTGTCACTAGGGAGACGAAGGCATTCATCTCTGTAGGCAGTTTTGTCCTGGAGCACGATCCCCCCTCCTTTGTCTGCCGGCTTAATCACAATATTTTCATTGTTTTTCAGTGTCACTAGTGCCTCAAACTCTTTTTTGTTGGTATTCGTGAATACCTTTTCTTCTTCGAGGGTTTCAATGTCCTTGAATACTGCCTGTTCAAATGCAGCGACCTGAACCGGTAAGGTGTTAGGTGATGGCATAAAGTTCCTTAATCCTTGCATGCGCCAATCTGGCATTAAAATAAAACTATTTTGAATTTGAGGGACACTGTACCACCAAACATACGGTACATCAATGGGCAGCACTTTTGCTCCTAGTGTGGCGGGGCTGTATGTCTATAACTTTGAAATTACACACCTGTTCAATCCCAACAATTCAGCGCCTTGTCGAGCACTGACACATGCATGTTTACCCCACTCATAAAAGCATTTGGAGTGCATGTGTATGATTGGTGCCACACGTTTGTATGCCACTGAGTGCTGCAAAACACCACCATGTTCTAAATGAATGATGGAAAGAACATTTAATGCATTTCAGGCTTGTATATGTTACATGTTGTATTGTCCTGTCTTGTAAATACTTTTACAGGTACCCACACAGATGTGGACGCAAATTACGGTCAGTCCACAGAGCATAATTAGCATACCTTAGTACGTGTGCTACAAATTGCGTATACACGTGGTTTAAAAATCTTTTTGCCCCTCACTTTACACTTTCTTCACTTTCACCACGATTTTAATTCACTGTGAGAAAGGTCCTGATTAAAGCCCTATTCAATTTTTTGACAGGCCGAAATATGTCGACCTAGCTGATAACTAAGACGCAACTAACAGTCTTCTACGTTATCCACTCATTTATTTTAAATATACCCTGGACCACTGGGAATAAAGTAATTATCCGTTAGAGACCCAGAGGTATTTTTATTACACCACATCATCACACTCACACAAAAAAAACAGCTCCACTGTAATCAGATGTCGCAGCACAGCTGAGTAGCATTCGGCTACTCAGCTGGGAACCCGATGATAAAGCATCACCCCAACTAGGTTGGAGTGTGAGGATTCTTCTAATAAACCCTTGCGGTGCCAGGCACTGCGGTGTTAGACACACCGCTAGTCAGGTCCGTCCCCGTTGTTTATCAAAGCTCCTGATAGTACTGCATCATAGTAACAGTATGTTAAAGTTTTAGGCTCTCTTTAGTCGAAATATGATTCCCATATTTTTTTTACATTTTCTAATCCCCCTGTTTCGTATTGCAAACAACCGTTCATTATTTCTAAACTGCCTCATTTTTCTGGACCCACTCACACCTTGTTGGTACCTGACATGCCATCTTTGAAGCAGCAGTGACCTGGCAACCGCCATTGCGATATATATTAATTTAACCCATTTTTCAGATAGATGCAGGGAAGGATCATAACCCAAAACTTTCAGCCAACTGTTAAAGTTCAGTTCATTTAGACATTCAGCCTCAAAATGTTGGAAAATATCATTCTAAAATCCCTGAATTAAAGGGCACTGTGCAACGATATGCATCCAGTTGGCTGTCGTCTGATCTAAACAGCAAAAACACTGACTAGATTGATTAGGTTAAACCTGGGATAGGAACTTTGGGGTTATATATAGCAGCCATTTGCTAAAAAAAGCATCCACCGCAAATTGCCTCCAAGTAACTTACTAAAATTAAGTTTATTCACTTCGGTCCACATTCTCACTGTTACCTTCAGCCCTTCATGTTTTTCCTGTTTTATTATTGCCTTCTTAGCGAGATCCGCAACTTTGCTAGGGGCCAAAGGTTTTTCCACTTACCCGGGTTTCCTATTCACACCTTCTTGAAATAGCGCGAGCGCCCGGCTTTTACACTCACTAATCTGTGTCAGATCCAGATTACTTTGTAGAGCACTCAGTAGGACCCAAGAAGAAGGAAATCATTTTGAATTAAATCATGGTTTCAGAAATATTGAGCCACCTATTCATCGCAATAAAGTCTGAAATTGTCCCAAATCCGGGTTTGGCCCATTTTTTAATACATTCGGATGATTCTCGAAACCCGAATACCAAAGTTAGTTTGGATAAGGGGGTGTAAATCGCATCAACTCCGACACTAACAGCAGGAAGGAAATCTTCACCATCATCAAAGATTTCACCACTCCTCCTGCCACCTCCAGCAGCATCACCCACTTGTAAGACTTTTGCAACAAACTCTGTGAATTCTTCTGTAACAAAATCACCTCCAGATAGGCAAATTCCACCCTCACCTGGACCCAGTCACCATTGTAACGCAACTTCCCATCACAGTAAAGAATGAACACTGTCCTCATGGCCTGCCATCACCACCATTTAAACCACTGCAACCATGAAGACTAACCACTCAGGGGCTCCACCTGATGCTTACCCACAGCACGCTTTCACAAAAGTACTCCTATTGATCAGTGAAACACTAACAACCATTCTCAATTACATCATTGGCTCAGCCCCATTCCCGGATACCTGGAAACATGCCACTGGCATGCTCCTTCCCATGAGGCCATCTGCTGACCCAGCCACTCCTTCCATCTACAGACTCATCTCCCTGCTGCCATACCCAGAAACGGTCTTGAAGAAACCAGTCAACGGATGCCCCTATGACTACGTCAGCAAACACCATTTCCTTGACATTACACTGTCAAAATTCAAGCTGAACAGCAGTACAATGACAGGAGTCATTGCTGCCACAAGGAACATCTGCATGATCCTTGACAGAGGAGTGACAGCAGCCCTCATTCTCCTCGGTCATTCACTACCTACCCTCATCAGTCGTCTGCACAAGACTGACATCCATATACCTGCTCTCTGCTGGATCTGTATAGCGATCCACTCACCTGAACTCCAGGTGGTGCCAATGGGGCAATGTTATTCCCCAAATCCCAGTGAGTCCTAACACAGAAGCAATAAATAGGAAACACTGCTCCCTCGTAAGTTATCTTGGTTCTGATTCTTATGGCAGAGTCTTCTGGGCTCAGGGAGGTGAAGATTCTCAAATCTGGACAACGGATCACTGGCTTCTGTGGTCATGTGGTATGGGGTAAACTTTATGTCCTGTAATTGAAATCACCTATTAGATATGACATATGATCATAACCCAATACAGCATACATAACATATGACTTAGTTAACATACTCGTAATGTTCAGCGTAGAAAAACATAGCAACTCTCCTATCGGAGTTGTCTGATTCTCAATTAGCAAACAAACACAAAATGACCAATTTCTCCTGCTGGAGTCCCAATAAAACAATTTTCCAACACAGTCAAAGTTCACGGTGCACTAAACTTTAGTTCCGAACCGTAACAACATTCTTTGAGTAGAAACAGTAATATCACAAAGGCACTGCTGCACCCTTTAAAGGAAATACGGCTTTACTGAAGAGAAATATTGCAAGTCATGAAAGTTCTTTCTCTGAAGTCAAAGGAATCCAATTGAGGTCCACAAATAGCCTCAGAGAGGCAAGGGTGATGTGCTGGCCGTGTTTGTTCTCTGCGGTGCGGCTTACTTTCACGATGCACTTCTTTTTCAGGAAATGTGGGAGGAAGTGTAGCCAGTGCAGCAGAAGAGGTGAGGACTCCATCGGAAGAGGAAGAGAACTGGGTCAGAGATACACCTCCGCGGGTCTGTGGCGAGAGCTTGCTGGAGCCAGGTAACTTCTGCTTTGCTGCGAGGCTAAGTACTGCACCGCATGGTTTAAATAGCCCACGGTATGCATGCAGGGACTTGATATGTGTGTGGAAACAGATGCATTTTGTACACGTGGTAAACAATTCAACTGTGGGATGGAAATAACTGCTGCTGTAATTTTGTTAATTACCCACTTGGTAAGAAGAAGTATTATTATATAATAGAAGATCTCTTGGCATTGTCAGTAGATCCCATACCTTAGTGTCTAGATGGTATATCTACATCATAGGAACCACATTGCTCTTCTTCCGAGAAAGCTCCCTCTCCAAGTGTGTGTTACCTAAACATGCATCCCCATAATATCAAAGTATGAGTTTTTAGCAGCAGCTGAATTAGCATGTTTTGTCTAGATGCTAATGACTGACTAGAACAGAATAACAAAGGACATTGTTTATCGACCTTGTTCAGAGTGTGCAGACTAAACTCCAGGAACAGGCCTAGAATGAACAAAGCAGACGGTTCTCATGTGAAAGGCAAAAGCAGAGTCTTGCAAAAATAAACTCATGTAGTAACGTGAGCAAAAGCAGCATCATGGTTGCTGGGCTCATGCTAACCTAGTCAAGTCGACAATGTCCCTATCAGCCACATGACACCCCCTTTGGGCATTTCGTAGCATATAGAAAACACAGAATGCAACGGTAAGCTGAATCAAAATGCTTGGAAAAAAGGGCCAAATTGGAAAATGCCAGATTTCTAGAGTAAATTGTTTTTAAGGCGAGTCCGGAAAATTCCTCAGATTACGTGAACCGAGGAATGCAAGCCATTCCAAAAAGTCATCCCTGTCGTTCTTAGCAAAGAGGGACCCTATCCAGTTGAAAAATTCGAAGGAACACACATGCTCCTCATAATCAGATGCCTCCAGAACCATATCCTAGCAACGTGCAGGATACTCAATGAAACTCCGTTGCAAGAGGCGCTGTGCAGCCTCACAGGTATTTCAGTCTGCCAACTCTGCACGTGCAGCCGCATCCATCAAACGGCTATCCCCAGAACAGGCCTGGTCATGGGCCAGTAATAGACCTATTAACAGATCATAATCCAGGTCAGTGCCGGATGCATTGGTGAGGCATATATCCAATGCCCAAAAGAAAGGGCACCGTCGGCAATAGAACAGAGGTTACACCCAAGTCAAGTAAGCAAAGCGAAAAGTAAGTCCATAATTCACACCAAGCATCGCCAATGGCAAACATCCAAACAGTTGTTGCATTTTGTCACAGTACAGTTGCAATTGGCCGGGTCTGTGCAGTACCACAAGATCAGCAGCCATTGTGTAACAGGAGCAGAAGTACCAGCTGCCGCACTCCTGTAAGAGGATCAATCGAAACCCTCCGAAGGAGCTGGAAAAAATAGAATGAATAAAGGCCAGTATTACTCCAAAAATTGTCTGAAAAGAGAAAACAAGGCTGAATCACACAAGCTAAAAAAAATGAGCAAGGCCTTTAGTATTAGACGCATTAAATATTTGGTGTATTAATTCTCCAAAATGGAGTGAGAGATTGGTGTTTAGTAGTTAGTGTATATCACTTGCGGTTCTCACCACCTGCAATTAGAAGGTCTCTAGCGCTATTGTGACAGCCACTTCTTGATGAAACAATGGTGCTTTGAGTCTGCTTAGTTTATTGAAATTTGTTTTCAAAGTTGGAATGGAAGGCCACAGCAAACTATCTACCATCCCATACGAGGGTGGAAAAAGGACATTGCTGCAACAAGTAACACGTTGCAAAACCATTACTATATACGGGATGCCGACACGTATGCCACAGCAGTTGTGGTTATTCAAAATAAGATAACTGCTGTTTGAAAGCAACGTGAAATAATAGCTGGGATGGGCATACCTTTTAAAAACAAGCCAGATTAGGTGCTGACACTTTGCAGGCGCCGTGCAATTTAACTGGTTTGCAAACTCGGGAATGTCCTACTGTGGAATCACAATCCTCCCCTGCTAGGAAAACCTCCTTTTCCGCATGCTGACATCTGTAGGTGAAAGGCAATGACCATAATTCATGGATAAAAGCACTTCCTAGGGGCTCAAAGTGGCCAATCGGAAAGTGTTTCATGCAAGATGTGAACTGAAATAGTGAGAAAGGCAGTGAAATAACTCTATGTATTAACCACACAGCTAAATCTGTCTCAGCTACAGAAAACAGTAACTGTTCTAATTGTTCTACATGTAACAGTGTGTAAGTTGCATCCTTCATGGGCATAATTTTCTGATTATCAGTCAAATTAAATGGTAAAAACAGAGCAGAAGCATTCAAATAATCCCCTGGAACTTTCCCCATTTTGACCGTTTGTTACGTCCATGCAAATTGCATTACAGAGCGCTATTGATTTTGACCATGATACCACACAGATACATCATTCTGTACAATATCAATAACAGGGGAACCAATATTATCCAAGGAGTATATACGGGAAGATAAAATATTAATGCTATTCTCTACCACTGCAACAACTTTTTCCAAAATAATCTGGTCAATTTGGCAAACACGCACCGCAGCTTCCATCTGCGACAGTTTCCACAAATCATTATATGCTTCATTAATAAATCGTTTTGATCAAGGTGATTTAGGACCTAACATAAAATCAGACAAATTGATGACACTAGGCAAAAGGAACAGGTGTTGTTTGACTGACGGCAGTGTGGAGTGTCCAAACCATTGACACAATTTCCCTACCGAATACGTGGTGACTGAATGAGAATGTGGGAAACGTGGATTAGATCTACTTTGTGTGTAACCTGTTGTTGCATTAAGAAAACGGAGCTGACATGCATTGGAATTTGTTGGCCAAAACAAGCACCCCAGGGGGTCAACGTCAAAATCATTTATACTAACATTTTGGAACAGTGTAAGCAATACATCAATCATATGGTTGGTGTGCATACACCACGTATTGTACTCAGGAATGAGGGGATAGAAGGAATATTTAATGTTTTGGCTCTAGCCAAACCAAAACAAGTAGTCTGTTGCACTGTGTCATTTAAAAACACAATTTGAGTAAGAATTAAACATGCACGGTGCAGAGCTTCAGTACCTTGGTCTTGCCAACGTTAAGTGCTCCAAATGCATTTCAAATCAATGGTATCTCTCCAATGTTCATAACCATGTAAGGCCAAATCATTCATAAAGGAATTAGATTAAATCAACTTAGTGTGAGTCAATATGAATTTTGATTGAGACAGCAATTTTAAGTTATAGAAATAGAAATCTGGATCGGACATATTATAATCAGAGAAGTATGTGAACTTACTCTGTAGAGCCTTAGAACTCCATGTAGAGGGGTCGGACAATGCTCCCACTGAGTAAAATAAAAGATCGGTTTTAACATGTTCTTTTCATTTTATGCAAGAAATGATGGCCTTAGTGTTGGTAACGGAATAAAACTGCATAATTGGCTGCATTCAAATGCAAATCTTCAGCATCAAATGCAGCATAATATTTTCAATCAGAAAATAATGAATGAACTGCCTGAACATCCCAGTTGTCCGAGTGTATATCCTGTGATACCACATCTCCTAGTGCAATGCAGAACACATTTGGAATGTTCAGGACCTCTGTCAGACCATGGATATCCAATGCAACTTCATCCCAAACGATGCCATGTGCAACAGGGAAGGCCTAAATGTTCACAAGGGCAATATTCTCGTTTCGTGATATGGGATGATGTATGGGGAGCCAGAACTCCATCAACCAACTTCACAGCAGAGCGTTCAGGCAAATAATGACCATTGATGAGCAAGAAAAACACTGTCACAAACCCAATGCTCATGAAAAGGAATATAAACATGAGCATCATCCAGATGTATGTCCAGGGTGGAACCAGGTAAGTCTTCTTTAACGAGGTAATGAAAAGACTGGTACGTATCGGTGGAGTTGACACAGATGAGGACAAAGAAGATGAATCATAAGAGAAACTTGTACGATCCATGTAATAACCGCTTGCTCCCAAACACAACAATGGAGGCTGTGCAGCATCAGATTGATGATGTATAGTACTGTCAGGAATGTCAATGAGGACTTCAACTGGAGGCGAATCATACTTGACGTCTGCATATGGGAAGATGAAGGTACAACAGGCATGAAAGTTCCAACTCCCCCTCCATAACGCGGAGAGTAGTCAAAGAAGTTGAAGCCATCGAATACAGTGAAACTGCTTGGCTTGGAATACTGGGAGTCATAAAAATCAGTATCTGTCATATGATGTAGCTTTACATTGTCAATATAAATAAATCTGTTTTCCTTGTGGCCAGGCAAAGGAGGTAGAATTACTGTACAGGTACCCTTTAATCCAAGAACTGGGACAGGTGCATGGTAAGAGGGACAAAATAGTTTTTTGTTCTCCAGCTTTTCTCATACAAGATCACCAACTTTAAGAAGCCAGCCAGTAACAGGAATCAGCACGGCTGTTTCAGTGGACGAGGGTGAATGTTCATTAGCCAGTGTGTCACAGGTCTTTTGCATTTCCTGCAATATAGTAGAATGGTTATCAAAGTCAAATGTTGCGGCAGCTGCCACAGCGTCTAGACCATCAAGGTCTGGCACAAACATTTTAATGTCGAAGAGCATTTCGTATGGGGTCGCCCACCCGGAGATCTTCTTGGGAGATTATTTAGTGCACGTTGAACCCTATACAAATGAGTCATCCAACCCCTGCTATTACCTAAGACTCGAGCTGTCAAAGATTGCTTTAAGTCATGGTTCATTCGCTCCACTATAGAATTGCCCTCAGGCCTGTATGAAGACGAAAACTGCACCAGCACCCCCAGAGACCTGGTTGCGCCCTTGTAAGTCTTAGAGGCAAAGGTAGGACCTTGGTCCGAATGGAAGGTGCCACAAGCAAAAGTCCCACCAAAAACACGCAAATCTCTAATCACATTTCGAGCATCAGCACTGCGTTGTAGTGCAAGAATCAACTGAAACCAAAATATGTTTATATGCAGTGTCGGAAGTCAAAGGACCGCAGTGAACAAAATAAATACAACCAAACGGCATATTAGAAATGTATAGCTGTGTATGGGGTGCACATGCAACCGTAGATGGTTTAATCGGTTGAACAATGTCATAAGATAGTACATAATTATGGGTGTGTTTGTATAAATCACGCCACCAATAATGTTGCTGTAAAATTGAAACAGTTGCACAACCTCCGGCATGTGCAGAAGCCATGCCTTCATGTGCGGCTATGATCAAAGGAAGTCTGCGGTCCTCGGTGGGAATTAGCCGATCCGCAACGGACAGTATCGTAGCAAATGGGACTTGCTCTGGTGACAAATTATATGAATACTGAGAAAGGAATCTTTGTGAAAAGTCGGTCCCACCTTTGTAGCAGCATTTTCCGCAAAGATATCATTATCAATCTTAGTCATGGATCTAGTAACAGCTGCTACTGAACATGAGGTCACTGCAGACTTGGCTGCTTCATCAGCCAGAGAATTACCAACAGCAAGTGTTCCCACACACTGACGGCCAAGAATTTGAATAAACTGTGTGAGTGGTAACATTCTAACATTCTTTAAGTTCTGCCACTCGGACCGAAAGCATTTTATGCTTTATTGTGCTGCCTTTAGAGTCATGATAATCCTTTTGAGACCAAAAGAACAAATTGTCATTGAAAGCCGGCACACTGTAGCAAGAATCGCACACAACAAGAGTGTTCACATCGGGATCTGCAAATTCTAGAGCTAAAATCAAGGCACACAGCTCTGCCAATTGAGCCGTACAGTTCCCAAGTACCTGAGTATGGACTATAGAAAACTTAAATTCACCATTCACAATTGAACCAGCCACAGTAGTGCAGCAGTGAAATAAGCATGCTTTGACCCGACGGCTGACTGAGCAGATCCGTCGGTATAGATGATACATTTGT